>NC_041382.1:715313755-715395078 GCF_002162155.2 Triticum dicoccoides | reverse complement strand
CCCAATCCTAGTTGGAATAGGATTCGCGGAGGGGGGAAAAGAGAGAGAGGCGCCGGCCCCCTCTCCTTGTCCTATTCGGACCAAGGGAGGGGAGGGGCGCGCGGCCCATGTAGGGCTGCCTCTTCTCTTTTCCACTAAGGCCCACTATGGCCCATATAGCTCCCGGGGGGTTCCGGTAACCTCCCGGTACTTCGGTAAAATCCTGATTTCACCCCGAACACTTCCGATATCCAAACATAGGCTTCCAATATATCAATCTTTATGTCTCGACCATTTCGAGACTCCTCGTCATGTCCGTGATCACATCCGGGACTCCGAACAAACTTCGGTACATCAAAATGCATAAACTCATAATATAACTGTCATCGTAACCTTAAGCGTGCGGACCCTACGGGTTCGAGAACAATGTAGACATGACCGAGACATGTCTCCGGTCAATAACCAATAGCGGGACCTGGATGCCCATATTGGCTCCTACATATTCTACGAAGATCTTTATCGGTCAGACCACACAACAACATACGTTGTTCCCTTTGTCATCGGTATGTTACTTGCCCGAGATTCGATCGTCGGTATTCCAATACCTAGTTCAATCTCGTTACCGGCAAGTCTCTTTACTCATTCTGTAATACATCATCCTACAACTAACTCATTAGTTGCAATGCTTGCAAGGCTTAAGTGATGTGCATTACCGAGAGGGCCCAGAGATACCTCTCCGACAATCGGAGTGACAAATCCTAATCTCGAAATACGCCAACCCAACATGTACTTTTGGAGACACCTGTAGAGCTCCTTTATAATCACCCAGTTACGTTGTGATGTTTGGTAGCACATAAAGTGTTCCTCCGGCAAACGGGAGTTGCATAATCTCATAGTTATAGGAACATGTATAAGTCATGAAGAAAGCAATAGCAACATACTAAACGATCGGGTGCTAAGCTAATGGAATGGGTCATGTCAATCAGATCATTCACTTAATGATGTGATCCCGTTAATCAAATAACAACTCCTTGTTCATGGTTAGGAAACATAACCATCTTTGATTAACGAGCTAGTCAAGTAGAGGCATACTAGTGACACTCTGTTTGTCTATGTATTCACACATATATTATGTTTCCGGTTAATACAATTCTAACATGAATAATAAACATTTATCATGATATAAGGAAATAAATAATAACTTTATTATTGCCTCTAGGGAATATTTCCTTCAGTCTCCCACTTGCACTAGAGTCAATAATCTAGATTATACAGTAATGATCCTAACACCCATGGAGCCTTGGTGCTGATCATGTTTTGCTCGTGGAAGAGGCTTAGTCAATGGGTCTGCAACATTCAGATCCGTATGTATCTTGCAAATCTCTATGTCTCCCACCTAGACTAGATCCCGGATGGAATTGAAGCGTCTCTTGATGTGCTTGGTTCTCTTGTGAAATCTGGATTCCTTTGCCAAGGCAATTGCACCAGTATTGTCACAAAAGATTTTCATTGGACCCGATGCACTAGGTATGACACCTAGATCGGATATGAACACCTTCATCCAGACTCCTTCATTTGCTGCTTCCAAAGCAGCTATGTACTCCGCTTCACATGTAGATCCCGCCACGACGCTTTGTTTAGAACTGCACCAACTGACAGCTCCACCGTTTAATGTAAACTCGTATCCGGTTTGCGATTTAGAGTCGTCCGGATCAGTGTCAAAGCTTGCATCAACGTAACCATTTACGATGAGCTCTTTGTCACCTCCATATACGAGAAACATATCCTTAGTCCTTTTCAGGTACTTCAGGATGTTCTTGACCGCTGTCCAGTGATCCACTCCTGGATTACTTTGGTACCTCCCTGCTAGACTTACAGCAAGGCACACATCAGGTCTGGTACACAGCATTGCATACATGATAGAGCCTATGGCTGAAGCATAGGGAACATCTTTCATATTCTCTCTATCTTCTGCAGTGGTCGGGCATTGAGTCTTACTCAACTTCACACCTTGTAACACAGGCAAGAACCCTTTCTTTGCTTGATCGATTTTGAACTTCTTCAAAACTTTGTCAAGGTATGTGCTTTGTGAAAGTCCAATTAAGCGTCTTGATCTATCTCTATAGATCTTAATGCCTAATATGTAAGCAGCTTCACCGAGGTCTTTCATTGAAAAACTCTTATTCAAGTATCCCTTTATGCTATCCAGAAATTCTATATCATTTCCAATTAGTAATATGTCATCTACATATAATATCAGAAATGCTATAGAGCTCCCACTCACTTTCTTGTAAATACAGGCTTCTCCAAAAGTCTGTATAAAACCAAATGCTTTGATCACACTATCAAAACGTTTATTCCAACTCCGAGAGGCTTGCACCAGTCCATAAATGGATCGCTGGAGCTTGCACACTTTGTTAGCTCCCTTTGGATTGACAGAACCTTCTGGTTGCATCATATACAACTCTTCTTCCAGAAATCCATTCAGGAATGCAGTTTTGACATCCATTTGCCAAATTTCATAATCATAAAATGCGGCAATTGCTAACATGATTCAGACAGACTTAAGCATCGCTACGGGTGAGAAGGTCTCATCGTAGTCAATCCCTTGAACTTGCCGAAAACCTTTTGCGACAAGTCGAGCTTTGTAGACAGTAATATTACCGTCAGCGTCAGTCTTCTTCTTGAAGATCCATTTATTCTCAATTGCTTGCCGATCATCGGGCAAGTCAACCAAAGTCCATACTTTGTTCTCATACATGGATCCCATCTCAGATTTCATGGCTTCAAGCCACTTTGCGGAATCTGGGCTCACCATCGCTTCTTCATAGTTCGTAGGTTCGTCATGATCTAGTAGGATGACTTGCAGAACAGGATTACCGTACCACTCTGGCGCGGATCTTACTCTGGTTGATCTACGAGGTTCAGTATTATCTTGTTCTGAAGTTTCATGATCATCATCATTAGCTTCCTCACTCACTGGTGTAGGTGTCACAGAAACAGTTTTCTGTGATGCACTACTTTCCAATATGGGAGCAGGTACAGTTACCTCGTCAAGTTCTACTTTCCTCCCACTCACTTCTTTCGAGAGAAACTCCTTCTCTAGAAAGTTTCCGAACTTAGCAACAAAAGTCTTGCCTTCGGATCTGTGATAGAAGGTGTATCCAATAGTCTCCTTTGGATATCCTATGAAGACACATTTCTCCGATTTGGGTTCGAGCTTATCAGGTTGAAGTTTTTTCACATAAGCATCGCAGCCCCAAACTTTCAGAAACGACAACTTTGGTTTCATGCCAAACCACAGTTCATAAGGCGTCGTCTCAACGGATTTTGATGGTGCCCTATTTAACGTGAATGCGGCCGTCTCTAGAGCGTATCCCCAAAACGATAGCGGTAAATCAGTAAGAGACATCATAGATCGCACCATATCTAGTAAAGTACGATTACGACGTTCGGACACACCATTGCGCTGTGGTGTTCCGGGTGGCGTGAGTTGTGAAACTATTCCACAATTTTTCAAATGTACACCAAACTCGTAACTCAAATATTCTCCTCCACGATCAGATCGTAGAAACTTTATTTTCTTGTTACGATGATTTTCTATTCACTCTGAAATTCTTTAAACTTTTCAAACGTTTCAGACTTATGTTTCATTAAGTAGATATACCCATATCTGCTTAAGTCATCTGTGAAGGTGAGAAAATAACGATATCCGCCACGAGCCTCAATATTCATCGGGCCACATACATCTGTATGTATGATTTCCAACAAATCTGTTGCTCTCTCCATAGTACCGGAGAACGGTGTTTTGGTCATCTTGCCCATGAGGCACGGTTCGCAAGTACCAAGTGATTCATAATCAAGTGGTTCCAAAAGTCCATCTGTATGGAGTTTCTTCATGCGCTTTACACCGATATGACCTAAACGACAGTGCCACAAATAAGTTGCACTATCATTATCAACTCTGCATCTTTTGGCTTCAACATTATGAATATGTGTGTTACTACTATCGGGAAATAAGAATAGACCACTCTTCAAGGGTGCATGACCATAAAAGATATTACTCATATAAATAGAACCATTATTCTCTGATTTAAATGAATAACCGTCTCGCATCAAACAAGATCCAAATATAATGTTCATGCTTAACGCTGGCACCAAATAACAATTATTTAGGTCTAATATTAATCCCGAAGGTAGATGTAGAGGTAGCGTGCTGACTGCGATCACATCGACTTTGGAACTGTTTCCCACGCGCATCGTCACCTCGTCCTTAGCCAATCTTCGCTTAATCCGTAGTCCCTGTTTCGAGTTACAAATATTAGCAACAGAACCAGTATCAAATACCCAGGTGCTACTGCGAGCATTAGTAAGGTACACATCAATAACATGTATATCACATATACCTTTGTTCACCTTGCCATCCTTCTTATCCGCCAAATACTTGGGGCAGTTCCGCTTCCAGTGACCAGTCAGCTTGCAGTAGAAGCACTCAGTTTCAGGCTTAGGTCCAGACTTGGGTTTCTTCTCTTGAGCAGCAACTTGTTTGCTGTTCTTCTTGAAGTTCCCCTTCTTCTTCCCTTTGCCCTTTTTCTTGAAACTAGTGGTCTTGTTTACCATCAACACTTGATGCTCCTTCTTGATTTCTACCTCCGCAGCTTTCAGCATTGCAAAGAGCTCGGGAATAGTCTTATTCATCCCTTGCATATTATAGTTCATCACGAAGCTCTTGTAGCTTGGTGGCAGTGATTGGAGAATTTTGTCAATGACGCAATCATCTGGAAGATTAACTCCCAATTGAATCAAGTGATTATTATACCCAGACATTTTGAATATATGCTCACTAACAGAACTGTTCTCCTCCATCTTGCAGCTATAGAACTTATTGGAGACTTCATATCTCTCAATCCGGGCATTTGCTTGAAATACTAACTTCAACTCCTGGAACATCTCATATGCTCCATGACGTTCAAAACGTCGTTGAAGTCCCGATTCTAAGCCGTAAAGCATGGCACACTGAACTATTGAGTAGTCATCAGCTTTGCTCTGCCAGACGTTCATAACATCCGGCGTTGCTCCTGCAGCAGGCCTGGCACCCAGCGGTGCTTCTAGGACGTAATTCTTCTGTGCAGCAATGAGGATAATCCTCAAGTTACGGACCCAGTCCGTGTAATTGCTACCATCATCTTTCAACTTTGCTTTCTCAAGGAACGCATTAAAATTCAACGGAACAACAACACGAGCCATCTATCTACAAACAAGCATAAACAAGCAAGATACTAATCAGGTACTAAGTTTCATGATAAATTTAAGTTCAGTTGATTTACTTAAAGAACTCTCACTTAGATAGACATCCCTCTAATCCTCTAAGTGATTACGTGATCCAAATCAACTAAACCATGTCCGATCATCACGTGAGATGGAGTAGTTTCATTGGTGAACATCACTATGTTGATCATATCTACTATATGATTCACGCTCGACCTTTCGGTCTCCGTGTTCCGAGGCCATATCTGTATATGCTTGGCTCGTCAAGTATAACCTGAGTATTCCGCGTGTGCAACTTTTTTGCACCCGTTGTATTTGAACGTAGAGCCTATCACACCCGATCATCACGTGGTGTCTCAGCACGAAGAACTTTCGCAACGGTGCATACTCAGGGAGAACACTTCTTGATAATTAGTGAGAGATCATCTTATAATGCTACCGTCAATCAAAGCAAGATAAGATGCATAAAAGATAAACATCACATGCAATCAATATAAGTGATATGATATGGCCATCATCATCTTGTGCTTGTGATCTCCATCTCCGAAGCACCGTCGTGATCACCATCGTCACCAGCGTGACACCTTGATCTCCATCGTAGCATCGTTGTCGTCTCGCCAAGCTTGTGCTTCCACGACTATCGCTACCGCTTAGTGATAAAGTAAAGCATTACATCGCGATTGCATTGCATACAATAAAACGACAACCATATGGCTCCTGCCAGTTGCCGATAACTCGGTTACAAAACATGATCATCTCATACAATAAAAATCAGCATCATGTCTTGACCATATCACATCACAACATGCCCTGCAAAAACAAGTTAGACGTCCTCTACTTTGTTGTTGCAAGTTTTATGTGGCTGCTACGGGCTTAAGCAAGAACTAATCTTACCTACGCATCAAAACCACAATGATAGTTTGTCAAGTTGGTGCTGTTTTAACCTTTGCAAGGACCGGGCGTAGCCACACTCGATTCACCTAAAGTTGAAGAAACTGTCACCCGCAAGCCACCTCTGTGCAAAGCACGTCGGGAGAACCGGTCTTGCGTAAGCGTACGCGTAATGTCGGTCCGGGCCGCTTCATCCAACAATATGGCCGAACCAAAGTATGACATGCTGGTAAGCAGTATGACTTATATCGCCCACAACTCACTTGTGTTCTACTCGTGCATATAACATCAACATATAAAACCTAGGCTCGGATGCCACTGTTGGGGAACGTAGTAATTTCAAAAAATTTCCTACGCACACGCAAGATCATGTGATGCCTAGCAACGAGAGGGGAGAGTATGATCTACGTACCCTAGTAGATCGACAACGGAAGCGTTTGGTTGATGTAGTCGTACGTCTTCACGGCCCGACCGATCAAGCACCGAAACTATGACACCTCCGAGTTCTAGCACACGTTCAGCTCGATGACGATCCCCGGACTCCGATCCAGCAAAGTGTCGGGGAAGATTTCCGTCAGCACGACGGCGTGGTGACGATCTTGATGCACTACTGCTGCAGGGCTTCGCCTAAGCACCGCTACAATATTATCGAGGACTATGGTGGCTGGGGGCGCCGCACACGGCTAAGAATAAGATCACGTGGATCAACTTGTGTGTTTCTGGGGTGCCCCTGCCTCTGTATATAAAGGACTAAAGGGGGGAGGGTGCGGCCGGCCTAGGAGAGGCGCGCCAGGAGAGTCCTACTCCCTCTGGGAGTAGGATCCCCCCCCCCCCCAATCCTAGTTGGAATAGGATTCGCGAAGGGGGGAAAAGAGAGAGAGGGGCCGGCCCCCTTTCCTTGTCCTATTCGGACCAAGGGAGGGGAGGGGCGCGCGGCCCATGTAGGGCTGCCTCTTCTCTTTTCCACTAAGGCCCACTATGGCCCATATAGCTCCCAGGGGGTTCCGATAACCTCCCGGTACTCCGGTAAAATCCCGATTTCACCCAAAACACTTCCGATATCCAAACATAGGCTTCCAATATATCAATCTTTATGTCTCGACCATTTCGAGACTCCTCGTCTTGTCCGTGATCACATCCGGGACGCCGAACAAACTTGGGTACATCAAAATGCATAAACTCATAATATAACTGTCATCGTAACCTTAAGCGTGCGGACCCTACGGGTTCGAGAACAATGTAGACATGACCGAGACATGTCTCCGGTCAATAACCAATAGCGGGACCTGCATGCCCATATTGGCTCCTACATATTCTACGAAGATCTTTATCGGTCAGACCGCATAACAACATACATTGTTCCCTTTGTCATCGGTATGTTACTTGCCCGAGATTCGATCGTCGGTATTCCAATACCTAGTTCAATCTCGTTACCGCCAAGTCTCTTTACTCGTTCTGTAATACATCATCCCGCAACTAACTCATTAGTTGCAATGCTTGCAAGGCTTGAGTGATGTGCATTACCAAGAGGGCCCAGAGATACCTCTCCGACAATCGGAGTGACAAATCCTAATCTCGAAATACGCCAACCCAACATGTACTTTTGGAGACACCTATAGAGCTCCTTTATAATCACCCAGTTACATTGTGATGTTTGGTAGCACACAAAGTGTTCCTCCGGCAAACGGGAGTTGCATAATCTCATAGTTATAGGAACATGTATAAGTCATGAAGAAAGCAATAGCAACATACTAAACGATCGGGTGCTAAGCTAATGGAATGGGTCATGTCAATCAGATCATTCACTTAATGATGTGATCCCGTTAATCAAATAACAACTCCTTGTTCATGGTTAGGAAACATAACCATCTTTGATTAACGAGCTAGTCAAGTAGAGGCATACTAGTGACACTCTGTTTGTCTATGTATTCACACATGTATTATGTTTCCAGTTAATACAATTCTAGCATGAATAATAAACATTTATCATGATATAAGGAAATAAATAATAACTTTATTATTGCCTCTAGGGCATATTTCCTTCAGCATTGAGTTGTTCACAAGTGCCAAATGACAAAATATTTCACAAATGCCAAATGAACAAAAAAAAGCCTTGAGTTGTTCACAAGTGCCAAATGGTCTAATATTTCAGATATTGCAGGCATAATATGTTCATAGGAGCATGATAGGTCCACAAATAATCAGAAAATACATGGTTTGTAGCACAAATAACTTAGTTCACATCAGACTCAACTTAGTACTCCATTAGAACATACATCAGTTTTGTAGCACAACTAACTTAGTTCACATCTTCTGGTACTCCATCAGACCAAAGTAGCAACATTCTCTCACTCAAGCGTTACCACTGGCAGTAAAGAATGACATCAAGCGAGTATAATTCCCTGGGACACTTGAAGGAGCACCAGAAGTAGAAGGACCATAAGATGAAGCTCCTGCAGCAAATCTCGGGGCAGTGAAAGGCCTTGCAAATCTTGCACTTGCCCTAGCTGACACTCTAGCAGATCTTGAAGTAGATCTTGCAGTAGCAGATCTAGCAGTAGCAGATCTTGCACTAGCAGATCTTGCAGAAGCAGTTCTTGCAGAAGCAGACCTTGCTGGTGGCTGCTGTGATCCTGATGGAGCATCTTCATTCCTTGATCTTGCAGGTGCCTTGCAAAACATACAAGGAAACATGCTAGTTAGTCACAAAGGTTTAACACAAAAAACATAGAAGGACAGAAGACCAATTAGCAAGTAAAATTCACAAGGGTTTACCACATGCTTGTTTTTCCTCAAAGCCAACTCTGGTCTCAACTGTTGCTTGTAGTTGGTGTACCTATGGCCTTGGAGCCCACAATTGCTGCATGTTATAGTGGCCATTCTTGAATAGTCCTTTGGTTTTGGAACCTCAAATCTGCCCTTTATTCTCTTCTCTCTCCTTCTCCCCTTCTTCACATGAAATTTGGGTGGCTCTATGTATGGTCCACTTGTGCTTGTCCGATCATGTTCACCAGGAACTGGATATATCATTGGTTCATATGCAGCAAGGTAAAAAGGTTTTTTGAAGAAATTGCAGACATAGTCCTTTGGAAATCTTTTTGCCTTGTTAATTGCTGATATTGCATGGTTTCATGGTATGCCAGTAAGGTCCCACTTTCTGCAGCCACATGTACAAACTTCCAAGTTTATAACATGTGTTTGCTGCCCACTGGTCACTTACCAAAGATTTACACCAGCTTGAATAGGTTTGCAGAATTTGGCCCTTTCCTTTTCCTCCTCAAGCTTCTCAGCATAATGTGGTGTGATCTCCCACAGAGATGCCTTTCCTTTCTCTCTGTTTCTATGCCACCTCACCATCTGCTTGTCCTTAATACCATCAATCATGGTCCTAATAGGTTTTTTCCTAAAATCTAGGATGTACTTGTTGAACACCTTAGACAGGTTGTTAACAACCAAGTCTGTCTTGCAGTTAGTGTCAAAAGCATGCCTAGCCCATGTGTGCTTAGGTATTCCACTTAGCCACTTCCAAGCTTCCTCACTCTCATTTCTCAAGTCATTCATGGCAATGTTAAACTTATGCTGGTTATAAGCATAGCTGGCATTATGCATGCATTTCTTAAGATCTTCCCCCCTAAACCCAGCATTCTGGAAATTTGCATAGAGGTGTCTAAGGCAAAATCTTTGATGACAGTTTGAAAAAACTTGGTTTACTGCATTTAGTAGCCCCTGTTCACATAGCATGCTAGACTTAGCTGATGTACTACTATATCTAGAACATAACATGCTAATGCAGAAGAACATAAAAGCAAGAACATAACAGAAAGATGCATGCATACCTTCTGTCTATCAGACATGATAGTATAAGGCCCAAATTTGCCAACTTCTCCTCCTATACATATCTTCAGTTGGTGTAGAAACCAACACCAGTTAGCTATGTCCTCTTTTCCAACAACAACAAATGCAAGTGGGAAAATATTATTATTCCCATCTCTTCCAGTGGCAGCTAGGATTTGAGCACCAGTGGTGAGCTTAATAAAGCATCCATCAACACCTGTTGTTGCAACCAAAGAACAATTTAAACTTCTACAAAGCATTACTAAACTATATATTTATGTATAAAGAACTATAAAGCACTACTACATCAATTGAGAAAGAACTATAAGGCATTACTAACCAATGAATGGTCTGCATGCATTGAGAAATCCCCCCTTGCTCCATTTATGCAGAAGAACATAGCATGAAACCTTGGTCCTGGATGTGGTATTTTTGTAGTTGGTCTTCGAGTAACTGTTGCAACTAAAACTCTACTAACAGGGTTTGTATCCATGTTGGTCTGAGCATAATCCCTAAGCCTGTGATACTTCTTCTTGTGCTCTCCTAGCACAGCTTCCACAGCTAGGTTTTTGGCCCTATAGGCCATGTGCCTTGGCACATCACCATCATACTTCTCATTGCAGTTGTTAATCAGAGTGTGTATGCTGGTGGTTGGATCAGACCTAAACAATGACTCGTAGGTCTTTGCAAGCCACATGGCACTAATCCTAGATATCTCAGTGCTACTAGGGCAGGTGTGCTCCAGCCTTATTTTCTTAATAGCAAAATTCTTCTCGCCTTTGATAACTGCATCAACTATGCAAAACCGGCAGTGCTCTTGCTTACAACAGACAATGATCCATTGGTCTGAATTTCTGTGATACCTGAAGTCTCTGGCCTCTGTGATGTGCAAGCTCAATAAAGCATCTCTAAATTGCTGTTGATTCTTGAAGCACATGTACAGACATAACTGCTGATGTGGTTGCTCAAGTTTGTCATTGTACCGGATCCTTGGTTTCCTTTTATTGGCCCTACTCTTCCTCCCTTTAGGTAGAACAAATGACAGTGGCTCATGTCCATCATCTTCATCCTCAAATAGAAACCCATCATCTTCTTCATCTGATGAAGGAATGAAATCAGGTTGCACCTCCTCCAACACACTTGAATGTGTCCTAGTAGTAGGGCCTCTCCTAACTACTAGCTTCTTCCTCTTTTTTGCAGGTTTTTGCATTGGTGCTTCTTCTGTTACAACAACATTGACCTCATCCTCCTTCTCCTGCTCCTCCTCCTCCTCCTCCTCCATCTCAAACAAGTCCTCAACCTCAGTGTCACTGATGTCTACTACACAACCTTCTTCCGGTAGACGTTGTTGGGCCTCCAAGTGCAGAGGTCTGTAGGACAGTAGCAAATTTCCCTCAAGTGGATGACCTAAGGTTTATCAATCCGTAGGAGGCGTAGGATGAAGATGGTCTCTCTCAAGCAACCCTGCAACTAAATAACAAAGAGTCTCTTGTGTCCCCAACACACCCAATACAATGGTAAATTGTATAGGTGCACTAGTTCGGCGAAGAGATGGTGATACAAGTGGTATATGGACGGTAGATAAAGGTTTTGGTAATCTGAAAAATATAAAAACAGCAAGGTAACTAATGGTAAAAGTGAGCGTAAACGGTATTGCAATGCATTGAAACAAGGCCTAGGGTTCATACTTTCACTAGTGCAAGTTCCCTCAACAATAATAACATAATTGGATCATATAACTATCCCTCAACATGCAACAAAGAGTCACTCCAAAGTCACTAATAGCGGAGAACAAACGAAGAGATTATGGTAGGATACGAAACCACCTCAAAGTTATCCTTTCTGATCAATCTATTCAAGAGTCCGTAGTAAAATAACATGAAGATATTCTTTTCGTTTGATCTATCATAGAGTTACTACTAGAATAACACCTTAAGACACAAATCAACCAAAACCCTAATGTCACCTAGATACTCCAATGTCACCTCCAGTATCCGTGGGTATGATTATACGATATGCATCACACAATCTCAGATTCATCTATTCAACCAACACAAAGAACTTCAAAGAGTGCCCCAAAGTTTCTACCAGAGAGTCAAGACGAAAACGTGTGCCAACCCCTATGCATAGGTTCATGGGCGGAACCCGCAAGTTGATCACCAAAACATACATCAAGTGAATCAATAGAATAACCCATTGTCACCACGGTTATCCCACACAAGACATACATCAAGTGTTTTCAAATCCTTAAAGACTCAATCCGATAAGATAACTTCAAAGGGAAAACTCAATTCATTACAAGAGAGTAGAGGGGAGAAACATCATAAGATCCAACTATAATAGCAAAGCTCACGATACATAAATATCGTACCACCTCAAGAACACGAGAGAGAGAGAGATCAAACACATAGCTACTGGTACATACCCTCAGCCCCGAGGGAGAACTACTCTCTCCTCGTCATGGAGAGCACCGGAATGATGAAGATGGCCACCGGAGAGGGATTCCCCCTCCGGCAGGGTGCCGGAACGGGTCTAGATTGGTTTTCGGTGGCTACAGAGGCTTCTGGAGGTGGAACTCCCGATGTATTGTGCTCCCCGAAGTTTTTAGGGTATATGGGTATATATGGGAGGAAGAAGTACGTCGGTGGACCTCCGGGCTGTCCACGAGGCAAGGGGCGCGCCCAGGGGGGTGGGGGCACCCTCGTGGGCAATCCGGGACTATCCTAGTCCATCTCCGATACTCCATGGGCTTCTTCTAGTCCAAAAATAAGTTCCGTGAAGTTTCAGGTCAATTGGACTCCGTTTGATTTTCCTTTTCTGCGATACTCAAAAACAAGGAAAAAACAGAAACTGGCACTGGGCTCTAGGTTAATAGGTTAGTCCCAAAAAACATATAAAATAGCATATACATGCATATAAAACATCCAAGGTTGATAATATAATAGCATGGAACAATCAAAAATTATAGATACGTTGAAGACGTATCAGCATCCCCAAGCTTAATTCCTGCTCGTCCTTGAGTAGGTAAATGATAAAAACAGAATTTTTGATGTGGAATGCTACCTAACATATTTCTCTATGTAATTCTTTATTGTGGCAAGAATATTCAGATCCATAAGATTCAAGACAATTGTTTAATATTGACATAAAAATAATAAAACATCAAGCATACTCACCAAGCAATCATGTCTTCTCAAAATAACATGGCCAAAGAAAGTTATCCCTACAAAATCATATAGTCTGGCTATGCTCCATCTTCACCACACAGCGTATTTAAATCATGCACAACCCCGATGACAAGCCAAACAATTGTTTCATACTTTTGGTGTTCTCAAACTTTTTCAATCTTCACGCAATACATGAGCGTGAGCCATGGACATAGCACTATATGTGGAATAGAATGGTGGTTGTGGAGATGGCAAAAAGGGAGAAGATAGTCTCACATCAACTAGGCGTATCAACGGGCTATGGAGATGCCCATTAATAGATATCAATGTGAGTGAGTAGGGATTGCCATGCAACGGATGCACTAGAGCTATAGGTATATGAAAACTCAACAAAAAGAACTAAGTGGGTGTGCATCCAACTTGCTTGCTCATGAAGACCTAGGGCATTTTGAGGAAACCCATCGTTGGAATATACAAGCCAAGTTCTATAATGAAAAATTCCCACTAGTATATGAAAGTGATAACATAGGAGACTCTCTATCATGAAGATCATGGTGCTACTTTGAAGCACAAGTGTGGAAAAAAGGATAGTAGTATTGCCCCTTTTTATTTATTTATTCTTTTTTGGGCCTTCTCTTTTTTTGGCCTTTATTTCTTTCTTTGGGGGGACAATACTCTATGAATGATGATCATCACACTTCTATTTATTTATACCTCAATGATTACAACTTGATACTAGAACAAAGTATGACTCTATATGAATGCCTCCGGCGGTGTATAGGGATGTGCAATGAATCAAGAGTGACATGTATGAAAGAATTATGAACAGTGGCTTTGCCACAAATACAATGCCAACTACATGATCACGCATAGCAATATGACAATGATGGAGCGTGTCATAATAAATGGAACGATGGAGAGTTGCATGGCAATATATCTCGGAATGGCTATGGAAATGCCATAATAGGTAGGTATGGTGGCTGTTTTGAGGAAGGTATACGGTGGGTTTATGGTACGGGCGAAAGTTGCGCGGTACTAGAGAGGCTAGCAATGGTGGAAGGGTGAGAGTGTGTATAATCCATGGACTAAACATTAGTCATAAAGAACTCACATACTTATTGCAAAAATCTATTAGTTATCGAAACAAAGTACTATGTGCATGCTCCTAGGGGGATAGATTGGTAGGAAAAGACCATCACTCATCCCCGACTGCCACTCATAAGGAGACAATCAATAAATAAATCATGCTCCGACTTCATCACATAATGGTTCACCATACGTGCATGCTATGTGAATCACAAACTTCAACACAAGTATCTCTCAAATTCACAACTACTCAACTAGCATGACTCTAATATCACCATCTTCATATCTCAAAACAATTATCAAGTATCAAACTTCTCATAGTATTCAATGCACTTTATATGAAAGTTTTTATTATATTCCTCTTGGATGCCCATCATATTAGGACTAAATTCATAACCAAAGCAAATTACCATGTTGTTTAGGACTGTCAAAATAATATAAGTGATGCATGAGAGTTCATCTATTTCTATAAAATAAAATCACCACCGTGCTCTAAAAAGATGTAAGTGAAGCACTAGAGCAACAACAAACTACTCCGAAAGATATAAGTGAAGATCAATGAGTAGTCGAATAATTATGCAACTATATGAAGACTCTCTAACATTTAAGAATTTTAGATCTTGGTATTTTATTCAAACATCAAGCAAAACAAAATAAAATAAAATGACGCTCCAAGCAAAACACATATCATGTGGTGAATAAAAATATAGCTCCAAGTAAAGTTACCGATGAACGAAGACGAAAGAGGGGATGCCTTCCGGGGCATCCCCAAGCTTAGGCTTTTGGTTGTCCTTGAATATTACCTTGGGGTTCCTTGGGCATCCCCAATCTTAGGCTCTTTCCACTCCTTGTTCCATAGTCCATCAAAACTTAACCCAAAACTTGAGAACTTCACAACACAAAACTCAAAATAGAAAACTCGTAAGCTCCGTTAGCGAAAGAGAACAAAACACCACTTCAAGGTACTGTAATGAACTCATTATTTATTTATATTGGTGTTAAACCTACTGTATTCCAACTTCTCTATGGTTTATAAACTCTTTTACTAGCCATAGATTCATCAAAATAAGTAAACAACACATGTAAAACAGAATCTGTCAAAAATAGAACAGTCTGTAGTAATCTGTAACTAACGCAAACTTATGGAACCCCAAAAGTTCTAAAATAAATTGCTGGACTTGAGGAATTTATCTATTAATCATATGCAAAAAATTAAATAAATAGCACTCTCCAATAAAATATGGCATCAATTCTCGTGAGCGCTAAAGTTTCTATTTTTTACAGCAAGATCAAAAAGACTTTCCCCAAGTCTTCCCAACGGTTCTACTTGGCACAGACACTAATTAAACACAAAAGACACAACCAAAACAGAGGCTAGATAATTTATTTATTAATAAAAAGGAACAAAAAGCAAATAACAAAAATAAAATTGGATTGCCTCCCAACAAGTGCTAACGTTTAACACCCCTAGCTAGGCATGATGATTTCAATGATGCTCACATAAAGGATAAGAATTGAAACATAAAGAGAGCATCATGAATAATATGACTAGCACATTTAAGTCTAACCCACTTCCTATGCATAGGGATTTTGTGAGTAAACAACTTGTGGGAACAATAATCAACTAGCATAGGAAGGTAAAACAAGCATAACTCCAAAACTTTAAGCACATAGAGCGGAAACTTGATATTATTGCAATTCCTACAAGCATATATTCCTCCCTCATAATAATTTTCAGTAGCATCATGAATGAATTCAACAATATAACCATCACATAAAGAATTATTTTCATGATCTACAAGCATAGAAAATTTACTACTCTCCACATAAGCAAAATTCTTCTCAATCGAAATAGTGGGAGTATCATAAGAGACTCGAATACTATAAATTGTTTCCACATTAGAAGATTAATGTTTAGAAAAAGGGTAATCGTAATCATGACAAGTTTTATAAATATAATCATCACTACTTTTTATAGCACATGTATCATCACAATAATTATCATAAGTAGCAACTTTGTTCTCATCATAATCGATTGAAACCTCTTCCAAGATAGTGGAATCATCACTAAATAAAGTCATGACCTCTCCAAATCCACTTTAATAATTATCATAATAAGATTCAACATCCTCCAAAATAGTGGGATCATTACTTCCTAAAGTCGATACTCTTCCAAACCCATTTTCATCAATATAATCATCATAAGTAGGAGGCATGCTATCATAATAAATTTGCTCATCAAAACTTGGGAGGCCAAAAATATCATCTTCATTAAGCGTAGCATCCCCAAGCTTGGGACAAACATTAATTGCAGCAAATATATTCTCAAAAACATCATATTCTTCAAACATAGCATCCCCAAGCTTGGGCCTTTTCATATCATAAGCATAATCACTCTCATCATTAATAGTATGGATAGCAGCAATGGTCTAGCAATTATCATCATCACAATGAGTAATAGGAGCAACATTATTTCGGAGAGATACCTTTCTACCTTTGCTTCTCCGTCTTTTCTTTTTCTTCTTCACATCATGTGTGGGTTCAACCCTCTTTTTGGAGCTCCTTATTAATGAGATTGGTTGAATAGAAGGCTCCTCCTCGTTATCTGATTCATCATAAGAAATAATAGGAGGATATTGGGAAGTCTCTTCCCTTTCATTAGTATTCTTCATCTTCTATTTTCTTTCGTTTCTTTATGTAATTGGCAATATAAGGATTTTCAATGCAATTCACCACACAATACATACAAATTTCTTCTAGATAAATATCGAGGAATTTCTCGAGGTTATATTCTGGAATAATCTTAGTTTGACGTTTCATTTCTTCATAACCCAAAAGCAAACTAAGTTCATTATGATGTGCAAGGGAAATCAAATCATCACAATTTTTGGACACGATACGATCATGAAACAATTTGCATTTGAGATTTAAATGACCATGTTCATTGCAAAGTTCACAAGTATGGTGAAGAAATTTTAAGTTTTCAGCACAAACATCTAGCCTTTCTTGCAACCATTTAGTTTCTAAATGCTTATGCCTGTTGCAATATCTATCTTCCCTATTTGGTGTGTACTTGCAAACCCAATGCACTCCACAAAAATTAACATGTTTATAGGAGACATTTTTATCATAACTAGTGCAATCATCATTAGTACTATGGATATTCAAGGAGTTCATACTAAAAACATTGCAATCGTGCTCATCATCCAAAGATTTAGTGACAAACATTTTAATGCATTCTTCTTCTAACACTTAGGCACAATTTTCCTTTCCATCATACTCACGAAAGATATTAAAAAGATGAAGCGTATGAGGCGAACTCAATTCCATATTTTTTTGTAGTTTTCTTTTATAAACTAAACTAGTGCTAAAACAAGAAACAAAAAGATTCGATTGCAAGATCTAAAGATATACCTTCAAGCGCTAACCTCCCCGGCAACGACGCCATAAAAGAGCTTGATGTCTACTACACAACCTTCTTGTTGTAGACGTTGTTGGGCCTCCAAGTGCAGAGGTTTGTAGGACAGTAGCAAATTTCCCTCAAGTGGATGACCTAAGGTTTATCAATCCGTAGGAGGCGTAGGATGAAGATGGTCTCTCTCAAGCAACCCTGCAACCAAATAACAAAGAGTCTCTTGTGTCCCCAACACACCCAATACAATGGTAAATTGTATATGTGCACTAGTTCGGCGAAGAGATGGTGATACAAGTGGTATATGGATGGTAGATAAAGGTTTTTAATCTGAAAATATAAAACCAGCAAGGTAACTAATGGTAAAAGTGAGCGTAAACGGTATTGCAATGCGTTGAAACAAGGCCTAGGGTTCATACTTTCACTAGTGCAAGTTTCCTCAACAATAATAACATAATTGGATTATATAACTATCCCTCAACATGCAACAAAGAGTCACTCCAAAGTCACTAATAGCGGAGAACAAACGGAGAGATTATGGTAGGGTACAAAGCCACCTCAAAGTTATCCTTTCTGATCGATCTATTCGAGAGTCTGTAGTAAAATAACATGAAGCTATTCTTTCTGTTCAATCTATCATAGAGTTCGTACTAGAATAACACCTTAAGGCACAAATCAACCAAAACCCTAATGTCACCTAGATACTCCAATGTCACCTCAAGTACCCGTGGGTATGATTATACGATATGCATCACACAATCTCAGATTCATCTATTCAACCAACACAAAGAACTTCAAAGAGTGCCCCAAAGTTTCTACAGGAGAGTGAAGATGAAAACGTGTGCCAACCCCTATGCGTAGGTTCATGGGCGGAACCCGCAAGTTGATCACCAAAACATACATCAAGTGAATCAATAGAATAACCCATTGTCACCACGGTTATCCCACGCAAGACATACATCAAGTGAATCAATAGAATAACCCATTGTCACCACGGTTATCCCACGCAAGACATACATCAAGTGTTTTCAAATCCTTAAAGACTCAATCCGATAAGATAACTTCAAAGGGAAAACTCAATTCATTACAAGAGAGTAGAGGGGGAGAAACATCATAAGATCCAACTATAATAGAAAAGTTCATGATACATCAAGATCGTACCACCTCAAGAACACGAGAGAGAGAGAGAGAGATCAAACACATAGCTACTGGTACATACCCTCAGCCGCGAGGGAGAACTACTCCCTCCTCGTCATGGAGAGCATCGGGATGATGAAGATGGCCGCCGGAGAGGGTTCCCCCTCTGGCAGGATGCCGGAACGGGTCTAGATTGGTTTTCGGTGGCTACGGAGGCTTCTGGCGGCGGAACTCCCGATCTATTGTGCTCCCCGAAGTTTTTAGGGTATATGGGTATAAATGGGAGGAAGAAGTACGTCAGTGGACCTCCGGGCTGTCCACAAGGCAGGGGGCACGCCTAAGGGGGGTTGGCGCGCCCCCACCCTCGTGGGCAGCCCGGGACTCTCCTCGTCCATCTCCAATACTCCGTGGGCTTCTTCTGGTCCAAAAATAAGTTCCGTGAAGTTTCAGGTCAATTGGACTCCATTTGATTTTCCTTTTCTGTGATACTCTAAAACAAGGAAAAAAAATAGAAACTGGCACTGGGCTCTAGGTTAATAGGTTAGTCCCAAAAATCATATAAAATAGCATATAAATGCATATAAAACATCCAAGGTTGATAATATATTAGCATGGAACAATAAAAATTATATATACGTTGAAGACATATCAGTCACCCTCATAATGTAATTGTTCCTCTTCTGAATCATCATCTGAATCTACATCTTCCACTTCTTGCGCTGCTAGTTTATTCCCCTTAATTATCTCTTTGTCTTCAATTATCCTGTACTTCTCCATGCAGAAAGGATTGTTATCACTGTCATATGCAGCAACCTCAGAGTCATCACTATTATTATGTCCCTCCTCTAGCAGTGCCTCTTCCTCTATTACAGCTTTGAGCTTCTCCTTACTGAAATTTCTGATCTCTTGTGTGCACTGACTATGAAAAACAACACCTTATTGATCAACAGCAAGAACTGCAGGTCACTGAGATCATACACAACAGGTGGTCTATACAATATAGTTGCTAAATTTTCTTCTCTCCTCTTACAGACATTGCTATAGTTTGGTCTCACTAAATCTTCTCCTATCTGACATACAAAAAGTGTTGTTGCCCTCACTAGCAAATTCAGAACTAAACTATGCTCATATTCCTTCTTAAGTTGCTGCAGTTTGATGTTTGTGTCAATTAACTCTAACCCTTGCTCTCTTTCCTCTCCTCTGCCTAAATTCTTCATGTGGTACAGTTCATTAGAGAAGGAATAACCTTGTGTGTGCATCAATGCATATAAGTTCATAAATGTCACATCTGAGCTGCATATCTTCCTATCCAGATTGTGTTGTGCATCGAAATGAATCCAAACATCCAAAACAACATCATCCAAACTACAATTGACAGCACAAATTTAGACTGTCATGAGCAACACTAACCCTAGTCCCCTGTTTTACAATATACAGAAAGAAGCAGAGAACAGAACGACTTACAGCACACCGCCAGCAGCTCCACTGGTCCACTGATGGCTACTGCTAGGGTGGGCCACCCATATCTCTGCCAGCTTCACCCTGTCCTCCATGGACAGTGCAGCCTCCTCCTCCAAATCCTCGTCTGCGCTGGAGTAGTATGAACTAGAGCCGTTGATGTTGTCCAGACCTAAGTGGTCATCGGGGCCGAGGCCAGGAAGGTCTCCGTACCCGCCCGCGCCATCGGCGCCGCCGGGAGTCACCGTCGCCATCGCCTGAGAGGGGAGAGGGAGACGAGGAAGGGGGGAGAGGGAGACGAGGGAGGGGGGAGAGGAAACTAGGGTTCGTCGCGTACGGGTTCGACCCGACCCAGCTACTTGGTGCGACCGAGCCGGGCTGGATCGAGTGATCGAGCGGGTGCGCGCGGGTAGGCCACCGTGGCACCTGACAAATGGGCCCGGTCAGTCAGATACGTGGTCAATACGAGCTTATACGGCTGTCAGACCGTTTTGCAACACTTAGGCTTATACTGCCATCTCACCTTCGGCAGCTGGCTTGTGTACGGGCACTCCAATCGATTGCTCCCGCGCGACCATCTGTCAGAAGCCTCGTCCGCCATCGAGATCCCGTGCAGCTACCACGAGTACACCGACGGCTGCGACACGGCCGGAGCACGTCGATGGAGCTGATGATCGGCATGGCGACGGCGCGTTCATCCATGTACAAGATCTTCAAGGCGATCCTCTACACTCACCGAACCAGGGACGACTGTAACTTTGCATTTTTCCGGCCAGGCTCTCCTTCATAGGCGCTGCTCAGCGCCACGGACTACAGTGACATAGCCTTCCATCGTGGACACATCTTCGCTGTGAGTTCTAGCGAGGAGCTCCTCGTCCACGAGCTCATGCAGCCTTGCCGCACCAAGCACGTCATCCAGAAACGGCATGCGACGGCGACCGGCAGCGCAAACCTCAACCTGGTCGGGTCGTCCGACGAGACAAACCTACTGATGGTGCGATGAAGCATCCCTGGCGGGGAAGGGATTGGCCATAATAACACGATAAAACTGCAGGTGTTCGAGGCGGATCTGGAAAACAAACAGTGGGCAGACTCAGAGGAGGGAACCGCGTGTTTCTTCCGAGTGTCAGCTGGCCCTGCTTATGCTCCACTACCACTACTGGAATTTTCGTATACGCCGGGCGCATTTTCGCCGAGAGCCAAAATGCGGGCACTCGGCAAACTAAACAACGCCGAGAGCCGCACTCGGTGAACATGGCCTCACGGCAACTGCTTACTTTGCCGTCACTGGCTCACGGCGAACAAGCACCGAACGGCAAACGGCGGAGACGCCGAGAGTCACGCACGGCAAAGAGAAGCCACGTGGCATGTCCGTTCGCATCAGACGGCTTCGTCTATTTATTTCAATATTATCGAGAGTCGTTTCTCAACGCTTGGCAAAGTGTATGCCACATCATCCTATTTTCTTTTTTTGTGTGTGTGTTCTTTTGTCCTCTTTGTTTTCATCTGATATTTCGTATCTTTTAATGACTAAAGTTTCAAACTGCCATGACTTGTCTTTTGTGTTAGATTTTTTTTAAATCTCAACTTCTAAGCACTATTACATGTTGGGGAACATAGTAATTTCAAAAAATTTCCTACGCACACGCAAGATCATGGTGATGCATAGCAACGAGAGGGGAGAGTGTCATCCACGTATCCTCGTAGACCATAAGCGGAAGCGTTTTCACGTATCCACGTATCCTCGTATATCCTCGTAGAGGTTGATATAGTCGTACGTTTTCACGATCCGAAAGATCCAAGTACCGAACGCACGACACCTTCGAGTTCAGCACACGTTCAGCTCCATGACGTCCCACAAACTCACGATCCAGCAGAGCTTCGCGGGAGATTTCCATCAGCACGGCGGCGTGATGACAGTGATGATAATGATACCGACGCAGGGCTTCGCCTAAGCACCGCTACGATATGACCGAGGTGGATTATGGTGGAGGGAGGCACCACACACGGCTAAAAGATCAACTGATCAAATTGTGTGTCTATGGGGTGCCCCCTTCCCCCATATATAAAGGAGTGGAGGAGGGGAGGGGCTGGCCCTCTCTATGGCGCACCCTAGGGGAGTCCTACTCCCATCGGGAGTAGGACCCCCCTTCCCTAGTTGGAGTAGGAGTGGAAGGGAAGGAGGAGTAGGAGAGAAGGAAAGGGGGGCCGCCGCCCCCCAAACCTATTCCAATTCGGCCTCCTGCCCAAGGGAGGCGCACCAGCCCCTTGTGGGCTGGTGTGCCTCCTTCTTATGGCCCATAAGGCCCATAACTTCTCCCAGGGGGTTCCGGTAACCTCCCGATACTCCGGAAAAATGCCCGAACCACTCGGAACCTTTCCGATGTCCGAATATAGCCTTTCAATATATCGATCTTCACGTCTCGACCATTTCGAGACTCCTCGTCATGTCCGTGATCTCATTCGGGACCCCGAACAACCTTCAGTACATCAAACCACATAAACTCATAATACCGATCGTCACCAAATGTTAAGCGTGTGTACCCTACGGGTTCGAGAACTATGTAGACATGACCGAGACACGTCTCTGGTCAATAACCAATAGCGGAATCTAGATGCTCATATTGGCTCCTACATATTCTATGAAGATCTTTATTGGTCAAACCGCATAACAATATACGTTGTTCCCTTTGTCATCGGTATGTTACTTGCCCGAGATTCAATCATCAGTATCTCAATACCTAGTTCAATCTCGTTACCGGCAAGTCTCGTTACTCGTTCTGTAATGCATCATCCCGCAACTAACTCATTAGTCACATTGCTTGCAAGGCTTATAGTGATGTGCATTACCGAGAGGGCCCAGAGATACCTCTCCGACAATCAGAGTGACAAATCCTAATCTCGATCTATGCCAACTCAACAAGTACCATCGGAGACACCTGTAGAGCACCTTTATAATTACCCAGTTACGTTGTGACGTTTGGTAGCACACAAAGTGTTCCTCCGGTATTCGGGAGTTGCATAATCTCATAGTCATAGGAACATGTATAAGTCATGAAGTAAGCAATAGCAACATACTAAACGATCAAGTGCTAAGCTAATGGAATGGGTCAAGTCAATCACATCATTCTCTAATGATGTGATCCTGTTAATCAAATGACAACTCATGTCTATGGCTAGGAAACTTAACCATCTTTGATTCAACGAGCTAGTCAAGTAGAGGCATACTAGTGACACTCTGTTTGTCTATGTATTCACACATGTACTAAGTTTTCGGTTAATACAATTATAGCATGAATAATAAACATTTATCATGAAATAAGGAAATAAATAATAACTTTATTATTGCCTCTAGGGCATATTTCCTTCAATCTCCCACTTGCACTAGAGTCAATAATCTAGTTCACATCGCCATTTGATTTAACACCAATAGTTCACATCACCATGTGATTAACATCCATAGTTCACATCGCCATGTGACCAACACTCAAAGGGTTTACTAGAGTCGGTAATATTAGTTCACATCGCCATGGATTAACACCCAAAGAGTACTAAGGTGTGATCATGTTTTGCTTGTGACTGAAGTTTAGTCAATGGGTCTGCTATATTCAGATCCGTATGTATATTGCAAATTTCTATGTCAACAATGCTCTGCACGGAGCTACTCTAGCTAATTGCTCTCACTTTCAATATGTATCTAAATTGAGACTTAGAGTCATCTGGATCAGTGTCAAAACTTGCAACGACGTAACCCTTTACGACAAACCTTTTGTCACCTCCATAATCGAGAAACATATCCTTATTCCACTAAGGATAATTTTGACCGCTGTCCAGTGATCTACTCCTATATCACTATTGTACTCCCTTGCCAAACTCCGTGTAGGGTATACAATAGGTCTGGTACACAGCATGGCATACTTTATAGAACCTATGGCTGAGGCATAGGGAATGACTTTCATTCTCTTTCTATCTTTTGCCATGGTCGGGCTTTGAGTCTTACTCAATTTCACACCTTGTAACACAGGTGAGAACTCTTTCTTTGACTGTTCCATTTTGAACTACTTCAAAATCTTGTCAAGGTATGTACTCATTGGAAAAACTTATCAAGCGTCTTGATCTATCTCTATAGATCTTGATGCATGCTCAATATGTAAGTAGCTTCACCGAGGTCTTTATTTGAAAAACTCCTTTCAAATAATCCTTTATGCTTTCCAGAAAATTCTACATTATTTCTGATCAACAATATGTCATTCACATATATTTATCAGAAATGTTGTAGTGCTCTCACTCACTTTCTTGTAAATACAGGCTTCACCACAAGTCTATATAAAACTATATGCTTTGATTAACTCATCAAAGCGTATATTCCAACTCTGAGATGCTTGCACCAGTCCATAGATGGATCGCTGGAGCTTGTACATTTTGTTAGCACCTTTAGGATCGACAAAACCTTCTGGTTGCATCATATACAACTCTTCTTCAAGAAATCCATTAGGGAATGTAGTTTTGACATCCATTTGCCAGATTTCATAAAATGTGGCAATTTGCTAACATGATTCGGACAGACTTAAGCATCGCTACGAGTGAGAAAATCTCATCGTAGTCAACACCTTGAACTTTGTCAAAACCTTTTTTCGACAAGTCTAGCTTTGTAGATAGTAACACTACTATCAGTGCCCGTCTTCCTCTTGAAGATCCATTTATTTTCTATGGCTTGCCGATCATCGGGCAGGTCAACCAAAGTCCACACATTGTTCTCATACATGGATCACATCTCAAATTTCATGGCCTCAAGCCATTTCGTGGAATCTGGGCTCATCATCGCTTCCTCATAGTTCGTAGGTTCGTCATGCTCAATTAACATGACTTCCAGAACAGGATTACCATACCACTCTGGTGTGGATCTCACTCGGGTTTACCTACGAGGTTCGGTAGTAACTTGATCTGAAGTTACATGATCATCATCATTAGCTTCCTCACTAATTGGTGTAGGAGTCACAGAAACATATTTCTGTGATGAACTACTTTCCAATAAGGGAGTAGGTACAATTACCTCATCATGTTCTACTTTCCTTCGACTCACTTATTTCTAGAGAAACTCCTTCTCTAGAAATGATCCATTCTCAACAACAAATATCTTGCCTTTGGATCTGTGATAGAAGGTGTACCCAACAGTTACTTTCGGGTATCCTATGAAGACACAATTCTCCGACTTGGGTTTGAGCTTATCAAGATGAAACTTTTTCACATAAGCATCGCAACCCCAAACTTTAAGAAATGATAGCTTAGGTTTCTTGCTAAACCACAGTTCATATGGTGTCGTCTCAACGGATTTAGATGGTGCCCTTTTTAATGTGAATGCAGCTGTCTCTAATGCATAACCCCAAAATCATAGTGGTATATCGGTAAGAGACATCATAGATTGCACTATATCAAATAAAGTACGGTTATGACGTTCGGACACACCATTACGCTGTGGTGTTCCGGGTGGCATGAGGTTGTGAAACTATTTCACATTGTTTTAATTGAAGGCCAAACTCGTAACTCAAATATTCGCCTATGCGATCAGATCGTAGAAACTTTATTTTCTTGTTACGATGATTTTCCACTTCACTCTGAACTTCTTCGAACTTTTCAAATGTTTCAGACTTATGTTTCTTCAAGTAGATATACCCATATCTGCTCAAATCATCTATGAAGGCCAGAAAATAACGATACCCACCGTGAGCCTCAACACTCATCGGACCTCATACATCAGTATGTATTATATCCAATAAGTCAGTTGCTCGCTCCATTGTTCTGGAGATCGGAGTCTTAGTCATCTTTGCCCATGAGGCATGGTTCGCAAGCATCAACTGATTCATAATCAAGTGATTCCAAAAGCCCATCAGCATGGATTTTCTTCACGCGCTTTAAACCAATATGACCTAAGTGGCAGTGCCACAAATAAGTTGCACTATCATTATTAACTTTGCATCTTCTGGCTTCATTATTCTGAGTATGTGTATCACTATGATCGAGATTCAACAAACCATTTTCATTGGGTGTATAACCATAGAAGGTTTTATTCATGTGAACAGAATAACAATTATTCTCTAAATTAAATGAATAACCGTATTGCAATAAACATGATCAAATCATATTCATGCTCAACGCAAACACCAAATAACACTTATTTAGGTTCAACACTAATCCCGAAAGTATAGGGAGTGTGCGATCATGATCATATCATTCTTGGAACTACTTCCAACACACATCGTTACTTCACCCTTAACTAGTCTCTGTTCATTCTGTAACTCCCGTTTCAAGTTACTACTCTTAGCAACTGAACTAGTATCAAATACCGATGGGTTGCTATAAACACTAGTAAAGTACACATCAATAACATGTATATCCAATATTACTTTGTTCACCTTGCCATCATTCTTATCCTCCAAATACTTGGGGCAGTTCTGTCGTGGAATTGTCATGGCAGATGTCCTTTTGCAAGGACTTAGTCGTGGAGCCATCGCAACTAGGAAGCTTAAAGGGATTAATCGGGACAAGGACACGCGAGGTTTATACTAGTTCAGCCCCTTACGGTGAAGGAAGGCCTACGTCTAGTTGGGTTGGAATTGCTTGAGGTTTCGATGACCAGGGAGCGAGATACGCTATGCCTAGCTCTCGATCAGTTGTTTTTCGCCCTAAGCCGCTGGCGGGTTGTCCCCTTATATACACGGGTTGACGCCCTGCGGCCTACAGAGTCCCAGCCGGCTCATAAACAGTGTCCGGCTCGGCGACTAGTTACATGTACCTTACAGTACAAGTTATACCATCATGGCGGTTTATCTTTACGGGCCTCAGAGTCGCCTGTGGGCCTTTAAGCCTTTTAGTGAACCGCCATCTTCATGCCTTGGTCTTGAGCTTCTGATGAACCTCTATTTGCATAACCCGGTCTCTCCTGGATGGCTTACACAAATAGTCATATCCCCAACATTAGGCCCTAGATTTATTTGAACCGGTTCATGTTAATCTTTGAAAACCTTATGAACTGGCCTTTAGTCTTCTGTCTCGCGTGAAAATTGTAACCCGCCGTGACGTCATCCTTTGGCTTCGGGTTATATCATCATGACGTCATCTTCAATAAAACTTATATTTTAATTCATCATATCTTCAATGGATCTTTGCCTTTACTGACCCTCCTAAAAATCGAGGCGTCGGGGCCGCTGGATAATGATGTCTTGGTCTCCTCGTTTCTTGCGCCTTCTCAGTCGGTCCTCCTTATAAATAGGCGCGACCTAGGTCTTTTTCATTTCCTTCGGTCGTCTTCTTCCTCGCACTCCCTCTTCTGCCGCTCGAGCTCCGCCGCCGCCGCCGTCGGAAACCTCGTCTTCACCGACTCAGGCCGCTGCATCACCCTGTTTTTTGACCAGAGAACAACGGCAACCCTCCGCAGTTCTTCCACATCGGTGAGTTCTCTTTCCCCCCTTTCTCAGATCTGCATTAGTACTGTCTTGAGTTCGTCGACGTTCATCGCTGCCCGAGGCAACCTCCATTAGTTCTTACCTCTAATACCTTGTTCAGATCATAAAAACCACATAGAACTGCCGCGGAGGATGTTGTGTGCTTATTCTGTATGAAAACAGATCTCATTTCCTTGTTTTGGAAGCCCTCCTTGAGTATATGAACTTCCCTATACTGTTTTAGGTCTAGGAATTTTTCCTTTCTAGAGCATCATTTGATCCAAAATAATAATTGCAACTTGTGAAACCTGTTTGCTCCACACTTAGCCAAAAACTATGTCTGTTGACTCTGTTTCAGCCATAGTAGTCCGTGTAACCGGTTTAAGATAATACCGGCTGTCAGCACCGCTTGCCTCTGGCGACTTAAGAAAACCTTAATCATCTTTAATACCTGCAGCTGTTAAACATTATCACATAGTTACCTGTATGTCATTAGTCCCCTTCTTAAGCCGCCATCATAAATAACCCAATAATGTTTATTCTCCGGGTTATAATAAACTGGAAAATTTTCCTTTATCTTG
The DNA here is from genome assembly GCF_002162155.2 of Triticum dicoccoides. Classification (NCBI taxonomy): domain Eukaryota; kingdom Viridiplantae; phylum Streptophyta; class Magnoliopsida; order Poales; family Poaceae; genus Triticum; species Triticum dicoccoides. The sequence goes on along the minus strand of NC_041382.1, from coordinate 715,366,823 downwards.
TTGTAGGCTTCAATTTACCCAATGGCACCCAAAGCTGTTAAACCTCCGGTTACCTGCAACTGGGTCCCATCCATTGTTACAGAGAGCAAACTGTCCGAGTTTGTAAAGTCTGGCCATCTGCCCAAGAAGGATGTCATGTCTTATCGTGCTCCTGACCCGTCTGAAGAGAAACCTCAACCCAAGGAAGGGGAGGTGATCATTTTTACCGATCACATGAGCCGGGGATTTGCTCCTCCCGGTTCAAAATTCTTTAGAGACGTTTTGCACTTCTTTGACTTAAGACCTCAAGATATCGGGCCCAATTCCGTGTCAAATATCTGCAACTTCCAAGTTTTCTGTGAGGTCTACCTTGGAGAAGAACCCAGCCTACTTTTGTTTAGGGAATTGTTCTATTTGAACCGGCAGAATGAGCGGGCCAACGGGCCCAGTCTAGAGCTTGGTGGCATATCGATTCAAAGGCGGAGAGACTGCCTGTTCCCTTATGCTGAATTGCCGAGTCATCCAAAGGACTGGAACCAGACATGGTTCTACTACCAAGATACTTCTCCGGCTGGTGAAAACCCGCTGCCCGACTTCCGTGCATTGCGCCTTGAACCCACTCACCCGCTGCCGGATAAGTTGACTGCTATTGAACGTCTGTCACTCACCCCCAAGATCAAGAAGATTAAAGCTCTTTTAGGGAACGGATTAGATGGCATTGACCTGGTCCGAGTCTGGGTTGCTTGGAGAATAATTCCGTTAAGCCGCCGCCCCGGCTTAATGTGTAATTATTCAGGCGAGAAAGATGACCCTCAGCGTCATAGTCCTAACGACTTACCAGATGACGTAGTGGAAGCTACAACTCAGTCTTTGTTGAAAGAGGGCACAGTGAACAGTAACGCTTTCGGCTTACTACCTTTTTGCCAGAAGAACCCGACCCCTACAGTAAGTTTCCAGCCGTCGGGTTATTTTTTACCATGTTATACTGTATTCTTATGCATAACCCTTTATAACCTTTTACAGGCAAATGATAACTTCTGGAAAATCCAATATGATCATGAGGCGACCAAGAAAGCCAGGGCAGCCAAGAGGGCCGAAAGGAAAACCGCCAAGCCCACCACTTCAAGGAAAAGGAAGCCAAGCACTTCTGAGTTGTTTCAGCTTGATGATATTGATGATAATGAGGAAGAGGTAACTTTTTAATTTCCCTTTCTCCTTTATCACTACTTTACTGATATTAACCTTCTTTCAGGAAGACACGGGCAACAGCCAACCCGTCGAGGAAGAGGTAATTATAATCTCCTCTGACTCTGAACTTTGGCCACGTTAGAAAATTCGAAGAGTAACCCGAAAAGTAAGATTTTCACACCCTTTGGCTTACCAAGAACCTGACTTTCTTTTGAAGCAACAACAATTTGAAAACCGGAGGCAGACCCGGACCAGCAAGGATGCAGAGCTATCCTCCGGCTTGCCCGACACAACCCGGAAGCGTCGGACTGAGGTTATCTCCAATTTATACCCTTTTTTACCTTTGGTGGGTCTAATCCGTCAACCTCTCAATTCCTCTGACTCCAATTACCAGGATACCTCTCCTTCATCCGGTGGGTCCATGCAATCAAACATGCCGGCTTTTAAGACTGCCCCTGGGTAATATCAATTTATTCACCTTATGTTTTTCTTTCTTCATGTTTCTTTGCTTATTTCTCTGTTTTGCCCACAGCGTGCAGGTTAAGCCCAGGTAGAAAACCAAGAAGGATAAACCGGCCCAAACCCCTGTGGTGACTGAACCGGAACAGGGTATAGCTGCTCCCGACTCTTCCACACATCAACCGCCGCCTGAGCCGGCTCAAGACATTGCAGCACCAACTTCTGACCCGCCTGCTGAAGATATTCTTGATTGTTCTGTTAACCCGGAGGCACCTAGCCCAGTCAAAACGGCTGACCCAGAACTGGAATTTCTCAAGGCTCAATTTGTTGAGCCGGCCAGGCCCATCATCCTTGCCAAATGCTCGGCTAAAGAGGAGTTGCTAGAACGCTATAAGGCCAAGATGGATATCACCGACTATACTCATTTGAGTATTGGAGAGATCGTCTCGGGCTATATCAACCAGGTGCAAAGCAGCCGTGACCTGGAAATTGACATGGTGAAGCAAATATAGCAAAAATCTGAGGTATGACTTATGCCTCCTTACTTTCAATCATACTTACTGTACCAGCCCCCAAGTCTATTGCTTATGAATGAATATGCTGTAGACTTAAAAAAAGTTGTTAGAGCTGCTTGCCCGGCTTAAAGAAAAATATTTAAACCGGATGTAACACAATACCTTTAACTTGCGATACACATTAGCCCCCAAGTGCCGAGTATCTTTGCTTGCAATGTATTTGGGACTTAATATCCAGGACCGGCTTAATAACTTAGAAAGCTTCGGTATACATTAGCCCCCAAGTGTCAAGTATCTTTGCTTGCAAAGTGCTTGGGACTTAATATTATTTACCGTAATCTTAACTACTATCCGGTGCAATGCAGGCCATCATAAGTCAATTTGAATCGAAGATTGCTGACCTGAAGAACCGACTGGCAGCCCAGGAGATTGAAATTCAAAAGGCCAACTCCAAATTTGAATTCAGCGTCTCTGAACAAGAGAAGCTGAAGAAAAATTTTGAGTCGGAGAAGAAAATTTGGACTGACGAAAAGGCCGGACTGGTGACCCGGGCCGAGACAGCAGAGGCGTCGCTGGCAAACGCGACAGCCGAACTGACCGGCTTACAGCGCCAGATATCTCGGATGGTCTCAGCGATCTTTGGTAAGTTATCTTAAGCAAGCATTAAATATTGTAAATATTCCTTCAATTGTTACCTGAGGTTTACCTTATACTTACCAATACAGGCCCCAGGAGCACAAACCTCAAGCAGAATATGCTGATCAAATTGAAGGCGGTGTATACTCTAGTAGAGCAACTGTACATCGGGTCACAACGTGCCTTGGCCGTTGTAGCCTTATCAAATGATGTGCCCCACCTCTTGCAAGATGTGTTACAATGGCTTGCTGTACTTCCTCAGCGGATTCAAGAGTTGAGACGGGCCCAAGCAAGAGCCGGAGCAATAGCCGCTTTGAGTCGGGCCAAAGCCTGGTTACTAGAGCTAGACCCGGCCGACATCGCTCTTGGGTATCCAAGTTTAAAGGAGGATGGCACGCCATTTGATGAAAAGGATTTCACCACCTGCGTGAGGGATGTACGCCCTGTGGCCACTCAAATTGGAAACGACACTGACCTCACCAAGTGTCAGCCGGGTTATGACAAGGAGAATCGGAGAATCCCCACGCCGCATTATGACGATGTTAGCTTGATCCCTCCAATCTGTAAGCACACCTTTGCCCCTGAAGTCGACCCAACCGGTTTAATAGATGATGAAGCTGAGTTTGAGGCCTTGAGTGGCATTGACTGGGCCTCATCATCCTTCCAGGACAAAACAGCCGGCGGAGAGGCGGAGAAGGATAACCCGGAGGCTTCAAGTCAACCCCAAGAATAGATTGCCAGGCGCCATCTGCTTATGTCGTTGTAGAAAAACAATGCCGCATCATTCAGACTCAGGGAGTCTTGTAACAGAGTAGAAAATACCTTGAGTTTTGCTATGCCTTTGCGCATGCTTATGGCCCTTAATATTTGCATAAGCCGCCGTCACTATGCACTTTGTAGTTTATATGAATCTGTTATTTCCTTTGCAGAAATGTCCTGCATTGCCCTGTGATGCTTATGGCTGCTTTTCCGGCTTATATAAGCCAACCCCTAAGGGTAAGTTTAACTCCTGAAAATTGGCACATAAAAGTTCACCTGGTACTTAACAACCTGATGTAACCAATATTAATCCTGGAGGATTGCAATGTATTCCATTGTATTTTCAAGAGGGTCGCAAGATATCCAATGTTGATACTTGTAAAATATGATGAACAAAATTCAAGGGTTTCTGATTCGAATACGATCAGCGAACCGTTCCAAAGGGGTTGAGCTAAGATTTGGATACGATCTGTTAGCCCCCAGTGGCTGTGGCGATGCCGATCAAGTGGGTATCGACAACTATGTTCTCTTTGGTTCGAATACGACCTATGTTTGAATAGGAAGCCCCCAAGTGACCATAAGAGTTGTTTAATGACGCTGATTTGAATACGATCCACGCCAGACCCAAAGGGGTTAAGCTATGATTCAAATATGATCAAGAAGCCCCTAAGTGGGTTTGGCAGTATGTCGATCAAGTGGGTACCGACAGCTATGTTCTCTTTGGTTCGAATACGACCTATGTTTGAATAGGAAGCCCCCAAGTGATCACGGCTAGATTCAGATATGATCATAAGCCGGACCAAAGGAAAGCCGGATTCAGATATGATCCGCTTCTCCTTGGTTATCTCCACCACCTGACGAAGAAAACACATAAACCTTTTTGGGAGTGGAAAAAAGGACAGAGGTCCTGCTTTATTGCTTTATGTAATATACATAGTATAAGTATATACACATTAGAGCCGATGGCTCAAGTGTAATAAGGCCGAAGATGAGCGATATTCCACGGCCGACGGGTCTCCTCTTCCGACTTACGTGAGTCTTTGTGCTCCCGGACGTCGATAAGGTAGTATGATCCGTTGTTCAGATTCTTGATGACCACAAAGGGTCCTTCCCAAGGAGGGGATAGCTTGTGCATGTCAGATTGATCCTGGATGAGTCGGAGCACTAAGACGCCTTCCTGAAAGGTTCTGGACTTAACCCGGCGGCTGTGGTAGCGGCGCAGGTCTTGCCGGTAAATCACCGAGCGGGCTATTGCCAAGTCTCGCTCTTCATTCAACAGGTCAAGTGCGTCTTGCCGAGCTTTTTCGTTGTCTTCCTCAACATAAGCCGCCACACAGGGTAAGTCATGACGGATGTCACTTGGCAGGACCGTCTCTGCTCCCTACACCATAAAGAAAGGCGTGTAACCCGTAGATCTGTTAGGTGTAGTATTGATGCTCCAAAGTACAGAAGGTAACTCCTCCACCCAACAACCCGGTGTCCGCTGCAAGGGGACCAAGAGCCGTGGCTTGATACCCCTCAAGATTTCTTGATTAGCTCGTTCTGCTTGACCATTGGATTGAGGGTGAGCCACAGCTGAAACGTCAAGCCGGATATGCTCTCGTTGACAGAACTCTTCCATAGCTCCTTTGGAGAGGTTAGTGCCATTATTAGTTATGATGCTGTGTGGAAAACCAAAGCAAAAAATCACCTTTTTCATAAACTGGACCGCTGTGGCTGCATCACACTTACTGACTGGCTCCGCCTCCACCCACTTTGTGAACTTGTCAACCGCCACCAAGAGGTGCGTCTTTTTATCCTTAGACCTTTTGAAAGGCCCGACCATATCAAGCCCCCAGACTGCAAACGGCCAAGTAATTGGAATCATCCTCAATTCGAGCCGGCACATGGGCTCGTTGTGAGAATTTCTGACATCCGTCACATTTACTGACCAGGTCTTCTGCATCAGCATGAGCCGTCAGCCAATAAAACCCATGACGGAAAGCTTTGGCCACAAGAGATTTTGAGCCGGCGTGATGACCACAATCGCCTTCATGAATCTCATGAAGGATCTCCTGACCCTTTGTAGGTGACACGCAATGTTGAAACGCTCCAGTGACGCTGCAATGATGTAACTTGCCATTGACAATTGTCATGGACTTGGACCGCCGGGCGATTTGTCTTGCCAAGGTCTCATCTTCAGGCAACTCTCCCCGGGTCATGTAAGCCAAATAAGGCACTGTCCAATCCGGGATAACGTGGAGAGCCGCCACCTGCTATGCCTCCGGGTCTGGTATTGCCAGATCTTCCTCTGTAGGTAACTTAACAGAAGGATTATGCAAAACATCAAGAAAGGTGTTAGGCGGCACCGGCTTACGCTGAGACCCCAGCCGGCTTAAGGCATCAGCTGCCTCATTCTTCCTTCGATCAATGTGTTCCACCACATAACCCTTGAAATGTCCAGCCACAACATCGACTTCATGACGGTAAGCCGCCATAAGGGGATCTTTAGAGTCCCACTTGCCTGACACCTGTTGAGCCACAAGGTCTGAGTCTCCCAAGCATCTTACCCAGCTCAAGTTCATCTCTTTGGCCATCCGGAGACCATGGAGTAGGGCCTCGTACTCAGCTGCATTGTTAGTACAAGGAAACATAAGCCGGAGCACATAACAAAATTTGTCACCTCGAGGGGAAGTTAACACGACTCCAGCCCCCGAGCCTTCCAACTGTCTGGACCCATCAAAGTGAATAGTCCAATAAGTGTTATCGGGCTTCTCCTCAGGTGCCTGTAGCTCTGTCCAGTCATTGATGAAATCCACCAAAGCTTGATACTTAATGGCAGTGCATGGTACGTACTTCAGACCATGAGGCCCGAGTTCGATGGCCCACTTGGCGACTCGTCCTGTAGCCTCTCTGTTCTGAATATTGTCTCCCAAGGGGGCAGAACTTACCATAGTGATAGGGTGACCTTAGAAGTATTGCTTCAGCTTCCCGCTTGCCATGAACACCCCGTAAACAAGTTTCTGCCAATGAGGATATCTTTGTTTTGACTCGATGAGTACCTCACTGACATAATAAACCGGCCGTTGAACCGGATGTTTCTTACCAGCCTTCTTGCGCTCTACCACAATTGCCACACTGACGGCTCGTGAATTAGCAGCCACATATAATAGCAAAGGCTCTTTGTCAATGGGAGCCGCAAGAACTGGCGGCTCAGATAACTGCCTTTGTCAATGGAATTGAGTGAATCCTGTCCCAGCTGTAGGAGTAGGTCTCTTGCTGAGCCAGGGCTGTTTGGACAAGTTCCCTGATCCTTCGGGTTTCCACCGCTGTCGGATCATCACCATCTACTTGGAGAGCTGCCAAACATGATGATGCTGCGATTAAGTTCTCCATGGGGTTGGAGAAGTGACCCTGTGGTATTTGTACGTAATGGGGCGGTGCCATATTGCCGTGAAGAGGCGCCGTCACCGGAGGCTGGACTGGGCCTCCCGCTCCGGATGTCATAAACTAATTTGCACCTGGCGGGTTACTTGGGCCGGCTCTGGATGTAGCAAAGAGATTCCGAGGATCATAAATCTGAGGTAAACGGGACTGAGTTTTCTGATGTCTCCTCCTCATTAGATGCGTTCAAGCTCAACGTGAGCTGAAAGGCTTCTGCCTAAAGTTGTTGTGCCCGTACGTCCAAAGCCGCCCGCACTGTGGCTAATCTAGTATCTTCAGCTGCTAAGGTTTCCCTGGCCCGGGCGATCTCATCGCGAACCTGTGCAACCTCTGCCTCATGCTTAGATTGGTTCTCCGGGACGACTGTAGCAGTTAACAATGCCGTAAGTTTATCCATGAGATCCATCAGCACCTGAGCCGGTGAGCGCACAGGGCCTCCCGCTCCGGCTGCTCCTAACCCGGACGTTATCGCTGCCGAGGCCGTAGAATTTTGGCCGGGTTGACACTACTAGGAAAAGGCCTACTAATGGCACACCAGTTTTGCGTACTAATGGCGCACTACTGGTGCGCCATTAGTATCACGCCACTAGTATTTTTTTACTAATGGTACACCACTGGTGCGCCATTAGTATACCAGATACTAATGGCGCACCAGTAGTGCGCCATTAGTATGCCAGAGGTGCGCCATTACTATCTGACTTAGTAAAGGCGCACCACATAGAAGTGCGCCATTAGTAACAAATTTTTTACAAATTTTTTCAAAAAAAAATTCATTTTTTTTATTTTTTTCTTAATCTCAGGTCACTATGGCTTAATCTTGAGTCAATATGCTTAATCTTAGGTCAAATCGCACTCTGTGGTCAAACTTCCCGGAAGGTCACCCACCCTAACACTACTCCAGCCGAAGCACGCTTAATTTCATATTTCTATCCAACCCCAGCACCACCTCACTTCACAGGCACTTATTGATATATCTATCATATCAATCCTATTAAACCTTGCTGATGTCTAGGACTTTGTTCATGTTCATGAGTATGATGAAATTTTGAAAAAATATTTCAAACATCTCGGTCATATTACGTATCATATTTTGAAAAATAATTAAATTTTTTTCGAAACCAATTTTTTTTCTGTTACTAGTGGCGCACCTAGCATACGGTGTGCCACTAGTAAGTTTGAAATTTTTTGAATTTTTTCCCTCCGGATCTTAAAAGCCCCGTATTTTTTTTGTTAGGTTTTTGGGGATTTTGAAAATGTTTAACGGGGTTCCCCGCTTAAATTTGGATGTAACTTTTCGAGTAGATGATTTTTCATATAAAAAACTTTTTAATCCGAGTTCGTATGCAAAAGTTATGCCCATTTTACAAATTTCAGAGAGATTTTGCAAATAAAGTCGAAATTCATATTTGTAAATTTTCCCAACAACTAGACCACATATCACATAGGAAACTTATTTTCTTTTATTTATTGGACATTTCCATCATTTTCTTTTATTTTTTTTAAAACTGAAAAGGCGGTCCATGGGGGGGTGTGCATTTGGTACATTTTGGGCCAAGTTAGTAATGGCGCACCGTGGGGGTGGTGCGCCATTACTAGTTAAACTAGTAATGGCGCACCACACCCACGGTGCGCCATTACTAGTTTTAAAAAAACAATAAAACAAATTCTGAATTTTTTTTAAAAAAAACTTAGTAATGGCGCACCAGTTGACAGTGCACCATTACTAGTTTTAACTAGTAATGGCGCACTGTCCACTGGTGCGCCATTACTAGTTTTGAAAAAATAAATAAAAAAAAATTTGGATAAAAATTTTGAAAATAATTTACTAGTGGCGCACCATGGATGTGGTGCGCCATTACTAGTTTAACTAGTAATGGCGCACCACTCCCACGGTGCGCCATTACTAGTTTTGAAAAAAATGAATTTTTTTTTACTAATGGCGCACCGTGGATGTGGTGCGCCATTAGTATTTGGACCCTAATGGCGCACCAACACATGGTGCGCCATTAGTATATACTAATGGCGCACCACATGTCTGGTGCGCCATTAGTGTCATTTCCATCTATAGCCCTTTTCCTAGTAGTGTGAGTACCAGCCATGAAGACTCCTGCCCAGTTTGGCGACTCTGAGGGGTCCGGAATAGTGCTGCCATCGGAACAGCCCCCCAACACACCATCTTGAACCTGATACAGCGAATTTGTTGAGCCGGCAGACGAATCACCATCAGAGAGGACGGCCGGCTCACCATCACCTTCAGATCCTTCAGAAAGTTCACCTCCGTGGACGCAACCCACAAAGGTACGCTTCATGACGGGTTGAGCTCGGGCGGGTTTCGCACGCTGAGCCGTCTCGACGAGGTTGGTGCAGCTGTTCGGCTCAGGGCCCGGCTCACCAATCCGGCCGATGAAGACGTGAATTCCGCCAAAGGGGACCCAATACCCGTACTCAATTGAGCCGGCGTCGGGACCCCAGCCTTCGTCGTCGATGTAGATCTTGCCGCGGCGACTCTTGGTCATCCGGCCAACTGTGTATCCCTTGAGCCCTTTGAATCTGCCCTTCAAGAACTGAAATCCACCGTGCGCTGGCCCCACGGTGGGTGCCAACTTCGTGGAATTGTCACGGCAGATGTCCTTTTGCAAGGACTTAGTCATGGAGCCATCGCAACTAGGAAGCTTAAGGGGATTAATCGGGACAAGGACACGTGAGGTTTATACTAGTTCAGCCCCTTACGGTGAAGGAAGGCCTACGTCTAGTTGGGTTGGAATTGCTTGAGGTTTCGATGACCAGGGAGCGAGATACGCTATGCCTGGCTCTCGATCAGTTGTTTTTCGCCCTAAGCCACTGGTGGGTTGTCCCCTTATATACACGGGTTGACGCCCTGCGGCCTATAGAGTCCCGGCTGGCTCATAAACAGTGTCCGTCTCGGCGACTAGTTACTTCTACCTTACAGTACAAGTTATACCATCATGGCGGTTTATCTTTACGGGCCTCAGAGTCACCTATGGGCCTTTAAGCCTTTTAGTGAACCGCCATCTTCATGCCTTGGTCTTGAGCTTCTGATGAACCTGTATTTGCGTAACCCGGTCTCTCCTGGATGGCTTACACAAATAGTCATATCCCCAACAAGTTCCGCTTCTAGTGACCAGTCCCTTTGCAGTAGAAGCACTTAGTCGCAGGCTTAGGTCCAGACTTGGGTTTCTTCACTTGAGCAGCAACTTGCTTGCCGTTCTTCTTGAAGTTCCCCTTCTATCCCTTTTCCCTTTTCTTGAAACTAGTGGTCTTGTTAACCATCAACACTTGATGCTCTTTCTTGATTTCTACCTTCGTCGATTTCAGCATCACGAAGAGCTTGGGAATCGTTTCCATTATCCCTTGCATATTATAGTTCATCACGAAGTTCTAGTAACTTGGTGATAGTGACTAGAGAACTGTCAATCACTATCTTATCTGGAAGATTAACTCCCACTTGATTCAAGCGATTGTAGTACTCAGACATTCTGAACACATGCTCACTAGTTCAGCTATTCTCCTCCATCTTGTAGGCAAAGTACTTGTCAAAGGTCTTAAGCCTTTCGACATGGGCATGAGTCTGAAATACTAATTTCAACTCTTGGAACATCTCATATGCTCTGTGGCGTTTCAAAAATGTCTTTGAAGCCCCAATTCTAAGCCGTAAAGCATGGTGCACTAAACTATCAAGTAGTCATCATATTGAGCTTGCCAAACATTCATAACGTCTGCTTTTGCTCAATCGGTCTGTCATCTAGCGGTGCATCAAGGACATAATTCTTCTGTGCAGCAATGAGGATAAACCTCAGATTACGAAGTTAGTCCGCATCATCGCTACTAACATTTTTCAACATAGTTTTTCTCTAGGAACATATCAAAATAAACGGGGAGCAACATCTCGAGCTATTGATCTACAACATAGTTATGCAAATATACTATCAGGACTAAGTTCATGATAAATTAAAGTTCAATATATCATATTACTTAAGAACTCCCACTTAGATAGACATCCCTCTAGTCATCTAAATGATCAGGTGATCCAAATCAACTAAACCATGTTCGATCATCATGTGAGACGGAGTAGTTTTCAATGGTGAACATCACTATGTTGATCATATCTACTATATGATTCACGCTCGACCTTTCGGTCTCCGGTGTTCTGAGGCCATATCCGCATATGCTAGGCTCGTCAAGTTTAACCCGAGTATTTCTGCGTGTGTAAAACTGTCTTACACCCATTGTAGATGAACATTGAGCTTATCACACCCGATCATCATGTGGTGTCTCGGCGAGATGAACTTTGGCAATGGTGCATACTTAGGGAGAACACTTTTACCTCGAAATTTAGTGAGAGATCATCTTATAATGCTACCGCCGAACTAAGCAAAAATAAGATGTATAAAAGATAAACATCACATGCAATCCAAATATGTGACATGATATGGCCATCATCATCTTGTGCTTTTGATCCCCATCTCCACAGTACTGTCATGATCTCCATTGTTACCGGCATGACACCATGATCTCCATCATCTTGATCTTTTATCAACATGTTGTCACATGGTCATCTCACTAGCTATTGCTTTTGCAACTATTGCTACCGCATAGTGATAAAGTAAAGCAATTACATGGCACTTGCATCTTATGCAATAAAGAGACAACCATAAAGCTTCTGCCAGTTGCCTATAACTTCAACAAAACATGATCATCTCATACAACAACTTATATCTCGTCACGTCTTGACCATATCACATCACAACAAGCCCTGCAAAAACAAGTTAGACGTCCTCTACTTTGTTGTTGCAAGTTTTACGTGGCTGCTACGGGCTGAGCAAGAACCGTTCTTACCTACGCATCAAAACCACAATGATAGTTCATCAAGTTAGTGCTGTTTTAACCTTCTCAAGGACCGGGTGTAGCACTAGTAGAAAAAGGGTCTAAAGTGAAGCACATTAGTGCCGGTTTGATTTTGGCCCGGTACTAATGGTACCATTAGTGTCGGTTCGAACGGATTTGCATTAATGCCGGTTCATGTTGAACCTTTAGTATCGGTTCGTGGCACGAACCGGTACTAAAGGGGTGGTGGCAGGCTGGCGTCAGGCCGGGGCCCCACGATCACCTTTAGTACCAGTTCGTGGCACGAACCGGTACTAAAGGTCTAACCTTTAGTACTGGTTCGTGCCATGAACCGGTACTAAAGGGGTCTGACCTATAGTACCGGTTTGTTACACAAACCGGCACTATAGGGCAATTTTCAAACTCTACCCCTCCCCCCCCCCCCTGTGTGTCGCCATTTCAGTTCTGAAAAAATGAAAAGAAAATGATAAAAACTTCAAAAAATAAAATCCTTCGAGAGGTAGTTATATTACTACATCTACTAGTTAGGAAAATTTTAAAACTACAATTTGGACATGTTTTGCAAAAAGTGTAGGGAAAATGTAAAACGGCTATAACTTTTGCATACGATGTCGGAAAAACGTATAATATATCAAAAAATTCGGCACGAAAATCTGCATCCGATGGAGATGGCCTATAGCATGTTTGGAATTTTTTAGAATCCTCAAATTCCAAAAGGAAAAAAAGATATGGTCAAATTTCAGTTTGTTTAAATTTTTTTGGTTAAATCTGGTCAAACTACTTATTCAAGAAGTATTAATGTTACTACAAATTATTCAAGAATATTAGTGTTACTAAATAATTATTTCAATTTTTTGAATTTTGGTCAAATCTGGTCAAACTATGGTCAAACTTATTCAAGAAATATTAGCGTTACTAAATAATTACTGTTTTTTAGAATAATAGTTTCAAACTCAAACGGTGAAATGTGTGACTTCATGCTCAAGCTAAACTCCTGAGGGTTAATAGGATTGACATCTTACTATTGTCAGGAAAACAACAAGTGCAGGCTCGAAAACAAAGGAGAATAGAACCCGAAAGTTAAGTGTGCTCGGGCTGGAGTAGTGAGAGGGATGGGTGACTGGTCGGGAAGTTAGATTATTTGGAATGAGTGATCCGCACTTGAGCAGTTAAGAGAGGTGATTAGAGACTAAATCATCAAATAATTCAACAAAATTAAAAATAAAAAAATCAAATTTTTTTTCCAAAATTTTCAAAATAAAATTAAAAAAAAACCTTTAGTACTAAAGGTCCCCCATACCAGGGCGCGAGCTCACGCCACGTGGTGGCACTTTAGCGCCGGTTTGTGCCGAACCGGTACTAAAGGGGGGGGGCCTTTAGTGCCCACCCTTTAGTGCCGGTTATGGAACCGGCACTAAAGGCCCTTACGAACTGGCGCTAAAGCTCCATTTTCTACTAGTGTAGCCACACTCGGTTCAACTAAACTTGGAGAAACTGACACCCGCCAGCCACCCGTGTGCAAAGCACGTCGGTAGAACCAGTCTCGCGTAAGCGTAATGTCGGTCCGGGCCGCTTCCTCCAACAATACCGCGGAACCAAAGTATGACATGTTTGTAAGCAGTATGACTTGTATCTCCCACAACTCACTTGTGTTCTACTCGTGCGTATAACATCAACGCATAAAACCAGGCTCGGATGCCACTGTTGGGGAACGTAGTAATTTCAAAAAAATTCCCTACGCACACATAGGATCATGGTGATGCATAGCAACGAGAGGTGAGAGTGTGTCCACGTACCCTCATAGACTGCATGCGGAAGCGTTAGCACAATGCGGTTGATGTAGTAATACATCTTCACGATCCGACCGATCCAAGTACCGAACGCACGACACCTCTGAGTTCTGCACACGTTCAACTCGATGACGTCCCACGAGCTCCGATCCAGCAAAGCTTCACAGGAGAGTTTTGTCAGCACGACGGCGTGGTGACGATGATGATGATGCTACCAACGCAGGGCTTCGCCTAAACACCGCTATGATATGATCGAGGTGGATTATGGTGGAGGGGGGCACCGCACACGGCTAAGAGATCAATGATCAATTGTTGTGTCTCCAAGGGGGTGCCCCCCTCCCCGTATATAAAGGAGTGGAGGAGGGGGAGAGCCGGCCCTCTCTATGGCGCGCCCTAGGGGAGTCCTACTCCCACCGAGAGTAGGATTCCCCCTTTCCTAGTAGAACCAGGAGCCCTTCCAAGTAGTAGGAGTAGGAGAGAAGGAAAGGGAAAGAGAGACGTGTCTCGGTTGAGAAGGAAGGAGGGGGCGCCGCCCCTCCCCCTAGTCCAATTCGGACTAAGCATTGGGGGCGCGCAGCCTCTCATCTCTCTTTTCCCTAAAGCCCAATAAGGCCCATATACTCCCCGGCGAATTCCTGTAACTCTCCAGTACTCCGAAAAATACCTGAATCACTCGGAACCTTTCCGATGTCCGAATATAGTCGTCCAATATATCGATATTTACATCTCTACCATTTCGAGACTCCTCATCATGTTCCCGATCTCATCCGGGACTCCGAACTACCTTCGGTACATCAAAACACATTAACTCATAATACAAATCGTCACCGAACATTAAACGTGCGGACCCTACGGGTTCGAGAACTATGTAGACATGACCGAGACACGTCTTTGGTTAATAACCAATAGCGGAACCTGGATGCTCATATTGGCTCCTACATATTCTACAAAGATATTTATCAGTCAAACAGCATAACAACATACGTTGTTCCCTTTGTCATCAGTATGTTACTTGCCCGAGATTCGATCGTCGGTATCTCAATACCTAGATTAATCTCGTTACCGGCAAGTCTCTTTACTCCTTCCGTAATACATCATCCCGCAACTAACTCATTAGTTACAATTCTTGCAAGGCTTATAGTGATGTGTATTACCTAGTGGGCCCAGAGATACCTCTCCGACGATCAGAGTGACAAATCCTAATCTCGAAATATGCCAACTCAACAAGTACCTTCGGAGACACCTATAGAGCACCTTTATAATCACCAGTTACGTTGTGACGTTTGGTAGCACACAAAGTGTTCCTCCGGTAAACGGGAGTTGCATAATCTCATAGTCATAGGAACATGTATAAGTCATGAAGAAAGCAATAGCAACATACTAAACGATCAAGTGCTAAGCTAACGGGATGGGTCCAGTCAATCACATCATTCTCCTAATGATGTGATCCCGTTAATCAAATGACAACTCATGTCTATGGTTAGGAAACTTAACCATCTTTGATTAACGAGCTAGTCAAGTAGAGGCATACTAGTGACACTATGTTTGTCTATGTATTCACACATGTATTATGTTTTCGGTTAATACAATTATAGCATGAATAATAAACATTTATCATGAAATAAGGAAATAAATAATAACTTTATTATTGCCTCTAGGGCATATTTCCTTCAAAGGCCACATCATATTTTCCTCCCTTTTGTCTGTGTTTCTTTGCCACTCTTTTTTTCTGATATTTCATGACTTTTAATGACTAAAGATCCAAAATTCCATGAGTTTTGATGACTTCTGGTTTCGGTTAGATTTTTTCAAATCTCAACTTTTAATTAAGTACTACATATCTAAAGTAAAAGAGGGAAAACAGTGACGTGCCGTAACACCGAGAAGCAGGTATCCATCAACCCCTATCCCTCTCGGTGCCGGTCAATGCCATTGATCGCCGGGGCCACCGGTTGGGTGCTCGATCGGGAAAATGCCCAAGGGGGGTTCCGACAACTGTCCCTGCATGCATGCGTGTGGCCAAGGCATATGTATGAAAGGGTGGTGTGGTGTATGAATACCCAATGCACATCCTTGACATGGCAGATGCCTCGCAAACCAGACACATGCACTGGCACGAACATCGAGGACTAGCTGTGTTCATCACTCAGATCGAGCCGGCGGTGGGTAATCCTGTGAGGGAATAATGGACTAAAACTGGCTTCATGACGAACGAGGCATTCACTGAGAACCACGAACGGCAAAGGGAGGCCACATGGCATACCCTTTCGGGAGTGATGGCGTCGTCACTTGGTTCACCCCATACCGGGAGTTGCGATGTCACCCTCGGTAAGAACACGTCACAAAAACATTTTTCTAACTTACATGTGGTTCCACTGGTCTCATTTATCAGTAAAAGTTTCAAATTATTTGCTAAATATTTTTACAAAGAAAAGTAACGATGCCTTTACCGAGAGCAGCGCTCGGAAATGCTTGTGGCCAGTGGGACCGGGTATCCCACATGCCAGCTGACTGTTTGCCAAGTGTCACCCTGACCATCTTACTGGACTGGCAGTCGAGCCCATAGAACTAGTGGGCCGGCCCGTGGCGGCCACATCGACCGCTAACTCGTGGTGCATGACGCGTGCAAGTCCTTAGTCCCACCTCGCCAAGCGAGGGAGGCGTCGACCGCTTTATAAACCTGTCACCCCCGACTGTTTCAAACTCCTCTAAACACTTTCATCGCTTGCTCACTCGACTACTCCGTGGGGCCCGGTTGCCGCCGGCTGATGACCCACAAGTATAGGGGATCTATCGTAGTCCTTTCGATAAGTAAGAGTGTCGAACCCAACGAGGAGAAGAAGGAAATGACAAGCGGTTCTCAGCAAGGTATTCTCTGCAAGCACTAAAATTATCGGTAACAGATATTTTTGTGATAAGGTAATTGGTAACGAGTAGAAAGTAATAAAAGTAAATAATGTGCAGCAAGATGGCCCAATCCTTTTTGTAGCAAAAGGACAAGCCTAGACAAACTCTTATATGAAGGAAAGCACTCCCGAGGACACATGGGAATTATCGTCAAGCTAGTTTTCATCACGTTCATATGATTCGCGTTCGATACTTTGATAATTCGATATGTGGGTGGACCGGTGCTTGGGTACTGTCCTTACTTGGACAAGCATCCCACTTATAATTAACCCCTATTACAAGCATCCGCAACTACAACAGAAGTATTAAGGTAAACCTAACCATAGCATGAAACATATGGATCCAAATCAGCCCCTTACAAAGCAAAGCATAAACAAGGGTTTAAGCTTCTGTCACTCTAGCAACCCATCATCTACTTATTACTTCCCAATGCCTCCCTCTATGCCCAAACAATGGTTAAGTGTCATGTAGTCGACATTCACATGACACCACTAGAGGGATGACAACATACATGTCATCAAAATATCGAATGAATACCAAATTCACATGACTACTAATAGCAAGACTTCTCCCATGTCCTCAGGAACAAATGTAACTACTCACAAAGCATATTCATGTTCATAATCAGAGGGGTATTAATATGCATAATGGATCTGAACATATGATCTTCCACCAAGTAAACCAACTAGCATCAAATACAAGGAGTAATCAACACTACTGGCAACCCACAGGTACCAATCTGAGGTTTGGATACAAAGATTGGATACAAGAGATGAACTAGGTTTGATATGACATGGTGCTGGTGAAGATGTTGATGGAGATTGACCCCCTCCCAATGAGAGGATCGTTAGTGATTACGATGGTGATGATTTCCCCCTCCCGGAGGGACGTTTCCCCGACAGAACAGCTCCGCCAGAGCCCTAGATTGGTTCCACCTCGTGGCGGCGTACTCTCGTCCCGAAAGCTTGCTTATGATTTTTTCCCCGATGAAAGACTCCATATAGCAGAAGATGGGCATCGAAGGGGCACCAGGGGCCCCCCGCAATATTTATGGGTATGAAGTCTTAATCGGACACAGAGAAAGATAGGGGCTTATAGTTTTGCCTCCCAATGTTTTACCTCAAGGGTAATGTCAACAATAATAGTTCGTGGAGACTCACATCCAATTAGCTATATATATCAGGATCTTTCCAACACATTGTGCTTGCCAGAGGATAAAATGTAAAAAGGAAAGGTGAAGATCACCATGACTCTTACGTAAGGTAGAATATAAAAGTAAAAGACAGGCCCTTCGCAGAGGGAAGCAAAGGTTGTCATGTGCTTTTATGGTTGGATGCATGAAATCTTAATGCAAAAGAACGTCACTTTATATTGCCACTTGTGATACGGACATTTATTATGCAGTCCGTCGCTTTTATTTCTTCCATATCACAAGATCGTATAAAGCTTATTTTCTCCGCACTAATAAGTCATACATATTTAGAGAGAAATTTTTATTGCTTGCGCCGATGACAACTTACTTGAAGGATCTTACTCAATCCATAGGTAGATATGGTGGACTCGCATGGCAAAACTAGGTTTAGGGATATTTGGAAGCACAAGTAGTATCTCTAGTTGGTGCGAAGAAATTGGCTAGCATGAGAGGGAAAGGCAAGCTCAACATGTTGGATGATCCATGACAATATAATTTATCTCAGATGTATGAAAGCATAACACGTTATGTTGTCTTATTTGTCCAACGTCAACTCCTAGCATGTCATACTTTAATGAGTGCTCACAATCATAAAATATGTCCAAGATAGTATATTTATATGTGAACCTCTCTTTCTTTATTACTTCCTATTCATTGCAACGATGACCAAAACTATGTTTGTCAACTCAAAACAACTTTTATTCATCATACTCTTTTATATGTGAGCTCATTACTCTCCATAATACCCATATGATCTCTTTATTTCTTTTTATTTCTTCTCTTTTATTTTATTCCCTCAAGATCTAGCAAGGTAATCAAGCCTTTGACTCAACACATGCATGTACTGCTCCAGTCTTAGTATCTTTTTGCATAATTCCTGTTTGTTTTCCTGCAAGGGGCAAAAAGGGATAAACTCGATCTTAGGTTTCTTTGCTCTATCCGGGAGGCTTGACTTTTTAAACTCCACATGCATGTCCCCAGGTTGAGGTAATGGGAATTCATCTTCATATGAGCTCGTCTTCTCCTTTCCCTTAGGTTCATAGTCCTCTTATTCTTCTGTTGTCCAACCACAATGCTCCACATCCCCATAGACTTTAGGATCTGCAAGGTAATCAGCCACATAGCTTTCTCCTTCTGAATCCTGGGATGACATGTTGCGCAAATCTACAGCAGGACAGCTCGAACAAAGACAAGAGATATTTGCGTGATATGGTGGTCAAAACCTTCGGGAGGTTATATAATGAATTTTTACTGACCAAAAGAAGTATCGTGCAAGAAAAAGGAGTCCGGAGAGCGCACGAGGTGCCCACGAGGCAGGGGGACGCGCCCAGGGGGGTAGGGAGCGCCTCCCACCCTCGTGGGAGCCTCGTGTCCTTTCCGGTCTGCTTCTTATTTTCCTATTTTTCTTAATATTCCAAAACGTAGAAAAATTGCCATTAGAACTGTTTTGGAGTCGGTTTACTTACCGTACTACGTACATATTCCTTTTCTGAGTCTGAAACGTTCTGGAAAGTGTCCCATATGTATTCCTCCGGGGTTACAGTTTCAATGATATTAGTTTCAACATTCATAGGATTACCTGAGATATAATGTTTGATTCTTTGACCGTTCACCACCTTCGGATTTGTGCCTTCGAAGTTGTTGATTTTTATGGCGCCGGAATGATAGACCTCCTCGATAACGTAAGGACCTTCCCATTTAGAGAGAAGTTTGCCTGCAAAAAATCTTAAACGAGAGTTGTATAACAATACATAATCACCTACATTGAACTCACACTTTTGTATCCTTTTATCATGCCATCTTTTAACCTTTTCTTTAAACAACTTGGCATTTTCGTAAGCCTGGGTCCTCCATTCAGCAAGTGAGCTAATGTCAAATAACCTCATCTCACCGGCAAGTTTGAAATCATAATTGAGCTCTTTAATGGCCCAATATGCCTTATGTTCTAGTTCAAGAGGTAAGTGACATGCTTTACCATAAACCATTTTATATGGAGACATACCCATAGGATTTTTATATGCAGTTCTATATAGGCCCATAATTCATCATCAAGTTTCTTGGACCAATTCTTTCTAGATCTATTAGCAGTCTTTTGCAAAATTAATTTGAGCTCTTTGTTACTCAATTCTACTTGACCACTAGACTGTGGGTGATAAGGAGATGCAATTCTATGATTAACGTCATACTTAGCAAGCATTTTACGAAAGGCACCATGAATAAAATGTCAACCACCATCAGTCATTAAATATCTAGGGACTCCAAACCTTGGGAAAATAACTTCTTTAAGCATCTTAATAGAGGTGTTATGATCAGCACTACTAGTTGGAATAGCTTCTACCCACTTAGTAACATAATCCACAGCAACTAAAATATGTGTATACCCACTAGAGGAAGGAAAAGGTCCGATATAATTAAAGCCCCAAACATCAAATGGTTCAATAACAAGTGAATAATTCATAGGCATTTCTTGATGTCTACTAATATTACCAATTCTTTGACATTCATCACAAGACAAGACAAACTTATGGGCATCCTTGAAGAGAGTAGGCGAATAAAAACCGGATTGCAATACCTTATGTGCAGTTCTATCTCCAGCATGGTGTCCTGCATAAGCCTCGGAGTGACACTTGTGTAGGATCTGTTCCTGTTCATGCTCAGGTACACAACATCTAATAATACCATCTACTCCTTCTTTATAAATATGTGGGTCATCCCAAAAGTAATGTCTCAAATCATAGAAGAACTTTTTCTTTTGCTGGTATGTGAAAATAGGTGGTATAAATTTAGCAACTATATAATTAGCATAATCAGTATACCATGGAATAGTTCGAGAAGCATTTATGACATTTAATTGTTCATCAGGAAAGCTATCATCAATAGGTAGTGGGTCATCAAGAACATTTTCTAACCTAGACAGGTTGTCTGCAATGGGGTTCTCTGCTCCCTTTCTATCAATAATATGCAAATCAAATTCTTGTAGCAAGAGAACCATCTCATAAGTCTAGGTTTAGCATCTTTCTTTTCCATAAGGTATTTAATAGCAGCATGATCAGTGTGAATAGTTACTTTAGAATCAACAATATAAGGTCTGAACTTATCACAAGCAAAAACAACTGCTAATTTTTTTCCCAATAGTAGCATAATTTCTCTGGGCATTGTCTAGAGTTTTACTAGCATATTGAATAACATTTAATTTCTTACCAACTCTTTGCCCTAGAACAGCACCTACAGCATAATCACTAGCATCACACATAATTTCGAAGGGTAAATTCCAATCGGGTGGCTGAACTATAGGTGTAGAAATCAATGCTTTCTTAAGTATTTCAAATGCTTCTACGCAATCATCATCAAAGACAAAAGGAATATCTTTTTTTAATAGATTAGTCTGAGGCCGAGAAATTTTTGAGAAGTCCTTAATGAACCTCCTATAAAAACAGGCGTGACCGAGGAAGCTTCTTATACCTTTAATGTCCTTGGGACATGGCATCTTTTCAATAGCATTAACTTTAGCTTTGTCAACTTCAATACCTCTTTCAGAAATTTTATGCCCCAAGACAATACCTTCATTAACCATAAAGTGGCACTTCTCCCAATTCAAGACAAGATTAGTTTCTTCACATCTCTGCAAAACTCGATCAAGGTTGCTTAAGCAATCATCAAAAGAGGATCCATAAACGGAGAAATCGTCCATGAAAACCTCAAATATCTTTTCACAAAAGTCATAGAATATAGCCACCATGCATCTTTGAAAGGTAGCAGGTGCATTACATAAACCAAAAGGCATACGTCTATAAGCAAAAGTACCGAAAGGGCAAGTAAAAGTGGTATTTGATTGGTCATCAGCTGGCACAGGTATTTGAGAGAAGTCAGAGTAACCATCTAGAAAGCAAAAATGTGTGTGTTTGGATAATCTTTCTAGCATTTGATCAATAAAAGGCAAAGGGTAATGATCTTTTTTAGTAGCCTTATTTAATTTGCGGAAATAAATTACCATCCTACAACCTATAATAATTCTTTGCCGGGTTAATTCATATTTATCATTAGGAACAATAGTAATACCTCCCTACTTAGGGACACAATGGACAGGACTTACCCACTAACTATCAGCAACGAGATAAATTATACCTGCCTCAAGGAGCTTTAGTATTTCCTTTCTTACCACTTCTTTCATCTTAGGATTCAGCCGTCGTTGGTGATCAATAACTGGTTTGGCGTCTTCCTCCAGATTTATTTTGTGTTGGCATAGAGTGGGACTAATGCCCTTAAGATCATCAAGAGTATAGCTAATAGCAGCACGGTGCTTCTTCAGAGTTTTCAATAATTTCTCTTCCTCCTTCTCTGAAAGGTTAGCACTAATAATAACAGGATATATTTTCTTTTCATCAAGATAAGCATATTTAAGAGTATTAGGTAATGGTTTAAGCTCAGACACGGGATCACCCTTGGGTGGAGGAGGATCCCCTAGGATTTCAATAGGCAAATTGTGTTTTAGAATAGGTCCCTGTTTAAAGGACACTTCATCTATTTCCCTACTTTCATTCATGAACATATCATTTTCATGGTCTAGTAAATATTGTTCTAATGGATTAGTAGGAGGCATGTCAATAGAAGCAAGACCAATAATTCATCTTTACTAGGAAATTGTTTATCATGGGGTTGTCTACAAAATTTAGCAAAATTAAACTCATGAGACATATCCCTTAAACCAACAGAAACAATATCCTTATTGCAGTCTATCTTAGCATTGACAGTATTTAAGAAGGGTCTACCAAATGTAATGGGGCAAAAGCTATCTTGTGGGGAACCAAGAACAAGAAAATCAGCAGGATATTTAACCTTCCCACACAAGACTTCAACATCTCTAACAATCCCAACGGGTGAAATAGTATCTCTATTGGCAAGCTTAATGGTAACATCAATATCTTCTATCTCAGCTGGTGCAATATCATGCATAATTTCTTTGTATAAGGAAATAGGTATTGCACTAGCACTAGCACCCATATCACATAATCCATGATAACAATGATCTCCTATTTTAACAGAAATAACAGGCATGCCAACAACAGGTCTGTGTTTATTTTTAGCATCAGGCCTAGCAATTCTAGCAGCTTCATCACAGAAGTAAATAACATGCCCATCAATATTATCAGCCAAGAGATCTTTAACGATAGAAATTTTAGGTTCAACTTTAATTTGCTCATGGGGTTTAGGTGTCTTAATATTACTTTTGTTGACCACAGTTGAAGCTTTAGCATGATTCTTTATTCTAATAGGGAAAGGTGGTTTCTCAGCATAAGCAGTAGGAACAACAGGATCATTATAAGTGATAGTCTTTTCTTCAACTTTAATAGGTGCAACTACTTTTACTTGAATGGGAGGATTATATTTAAACCACTTCTCCTTAGGGAGATCAACATGAGTATCAAAGGATTCACAAAAAGAAGCTACTATCTCAGAGTCAAGTCCATATTTAGTGCTAAATTTACGGAAAACATCGGTATCCATAAAATATTTAACACAATTAAACTTAGGTGTTATACCTGACTCTTTACCTTCGTCGAGATCCCAATCTTCAGAGTTGCGTTTAATTCTCTCCAATAAATTCCATTTGTATTCAATAGTCCTCATCATAAAGGAACCAGTACAAGAAGTATCGAGCATGGAGCGATTGTTGTCAGAAAGCCGAGCATAAAATTTTGAATAATCATTTCTCTTGAGAGCTCATGATTGGGGCATGAATATAACATTGACTTAAGCCTCCCCCAAGCTTGAGCGATGCTTTCTCCTTCGCGAGGCCAAAAATTATATATATAATTACGATCATGATGAACAAGATGCATAGGATAAAACATCTGATGGAATTCTAATTTCAACCGTTCGTAGTCCCATGATCCCATATCATCACATAGCCTATACCATGTCAATGCATCTCCCTTCAAAGATAAAGGGAAGACCTTCTTCTTGATAACATCATCGGGCATACCTGCAAGCTTAAATAATCCACAAACTTCATCCACATAGATTAAGTGTAAGTCGGGGTGCGATGTTCCATCTCCTGCAAAAGGATTAGCTAGCAGTTTCTCTATCATACCCGAAGGAATTTGAAAGTAAACAATTTCATTTTCAGTAGGTTCAGTAGGTTGACGAGAAACTCTTTGCTCTACTGGTCGAGGTGAAGATACCCCGAACAAGCCCCTCAAAGCATTACTTTCCATAGTAACAAGTGACAGTAAATTTCAGCACACTATATAAATTTTTCCTTACCAAATTCCACCTACCAAAGGCGCTTTACTCCCCGGCAACGGCACCAGAAAAGAGTCTTGATGACCAACAAGTATAGGGGATCTATCGTAGCCTTTCGATAAGTAAGAGTGTCGAACCCAACGAGGAGCAGAAGGAAATGATAAGCGGTTTTCAGCAAGGTATTCTCTGCAAGCACTGAAATTATCGGTAACATATCGTTTTGTGATAAGGTAATTGGTAACGAGTAGCAAGTAATAGAAGTAAATAAGGTGCAGCAAGATGGCCCAATCCTTTTTGTAACAAAAGGACAAGCCTGGACAAACTCTTATATGAAGGAAAGCGCTCCCGAGGACACATGGGAATTATCGTCAAGCTAGTTTTCATCACGTTCATATGATTCACGTTCGGTACTTTGATAATTTGATATGTGGGTGGACCGGTGCTTGGGTACTGTCCTTACTTGGACAAGCAACCCACTTATGATTAACCCCTATTGCAAGCATCTGCAACTACAACAGAAGTATTAAGGTAAACCTAACCATAGCATGAAACATATGGATCCAAATCAGCCCCTTACGAAACAACGCATAAACTAGGGTTTAAGCTTCTGTCACTCTAGCAACCCATCATCTACTTATTACTTCCCAATGCCTCCCTCTAGGCCCAAACAATGGTGAAGTGTCATGTAGTCGACGTTCACATGATACCACTAGAGGGATGACAACATACATCTCATCAAAATATCGAATGAATACCAAATTCACATGACTACTTAATAGCAAGACTTCTCCCATGTCCTCAGGAACAAACATAACTACTCACAAAGCATATTCATGTTCATAATCAGAGGGGTATTAATATGCATAGTGGATCTGAACATATGATCTTCCACCAAGTAAACCAACTAGCATCAAATACAAGGAGTAATCAACACTACTAGCAACCCACATGTACCAATCTGAGGTTTGGATACAAAGATTGGATACAAGAGATGAACTAGGTTTGAGATGAGATGGTGTTGGTGAATATGTTGATGGAGATTGACCCCCTCCTGATGAGAGGATCGTTGGTGATGACGATGGTGATGATTTCCTCCTCCCGGAGGGAAGTTTCCCAGGCAGAACAGCTCCGCCAGAGCCCTAGATTGGTTCCGCCTTGTGGCGGCGGAGTCTCGTCCCGAAAGCTTGCTTATGATTTTTTCCTCGACCAAAGAATCCATATAGCAGAAGATGGGCATAAGAGGGCCACCAGGGGCCCACAATGCAGGGGGCGTGCCCAGGGGGTAGGGCACGCCCCCACCCTCGTGGTCAGGGTGTGGCCCCCCTCTGGAACTTCTTGCACTTAGTATTTTTTATATATTCTAGAAATAGCTTCCGTGAAGTTTCAGGACTTTTGGAGCTGTGCAGAATATGTCTCTAATATTTGCTCCTTTTCCAGCCCTGAATCCCAGCTGCCGGCATTCTCCCTCTTTATGTAAACCTTGTAAAATAAGAGAGAATAGGCATAAGTATTGTGACATAATGTGTAATAATAGCTCATAATGTAATAAATATCAATATAAAAGCATGATGCAAAATGGACGTATCACCGGCCCAGAGACCTGAAATGTCATCACAGACGCCTAAACTGGTTGGATAGTGACTGGCGAAGTAAGGCTCGGGAGGTGGCCTAGGCGGGCGCTTTTTTTTTCTTTTTTTAAACTTATGGCGGACACTTTTCTTCTCAGATGTTAGGAGCAGACACGTGGCGCACTGCTACTGGCTCTCTTTGCTGAGAGTGGCTCTCAGCAAAGATGGCCCTCGGCGTGTTAATGAGGACCCACATGTCAGGAGCTGACACGTGGCGCACTGCTACTGGCTCTCTTTGCCGAGAGTGGCCGAGAGTGGCTCTCGGCAAAGATGTCCCTCGGCGTGTTAATGAGGACTCACATGTCAGGAGCTGACATGTGGCGCACTGCTACTGGCTCTCTTTGTCAAGCGTGGCTCTCGACAAGATGGCCCTCGGCATATTAACGCGTACCCACATGTTAGAAGCTGACATGTGGCGCTCTGGTATTGGCTCTCGTTGCTGAGAGCTGCTCTCGGCAAAGATAGCCCTCGATGTGTTAACACAGACCCACATGTCAGGACCTAACACGTGGTGCACTGCTATTGGCTCTTTTGCCGAGAGTGGCTCTCAGCAAAGATGGCCCTCGGCATGTTAACGCGAACCCACATGTCAGGACCTGACACGTGGCGCACTGCTATTGGCTCTCTTTGCCGAGAGTGGTTCTCGGAAAGATGGCCCTCGGTGTGTTAACGTGGACCCACATGTCAGGAGCTGACACGTGGCGCACTACTATTGGTTCTCTTTACCGAGAGTGGCTCTCGGAAAAGATGGCCCTCGGCGTGTTAACACGGACCCACATGTCAGGAGGTGACACGTGGCGCTCTCGTATTGGCCCTCTTTGCTGAGAGCAGCTCTCAGCAAAGATGGCCCTCGGTTAATGCGGACCCACATGTCAGGACCTGACACGTTGCCGAGAGTTGCTCTAGGCAAAGAAGCCCTCAGTGTGTTTACGCGGACCCACATGTCAGGACATGACATGTGGCGCACTGCTATTGGCTCTCTTTGCCGGGAGTGACTCTCAGCAAAGAAGCGCCACGTGGCAACCGCCGTCCCCGTCTGTTGTCTGTTAGCTACTTTATTTTGCGGAGTGCTATTGTTTGGCTCTTGGCAAACGCTTTGCCGAGTGCCCGTGTCCTGGCTCACGGCAAATTTCTGTTTGCCTGAGGGGTGTAAGCCGGGTGGTTATTGCCGAGTGCAGCTCTCGGCAAAGGCTTTAACTACGGGTTTTGGCCATTTGCCGAGTGTCCGTGGCACTCGGTGTATATGTCAATTCCAGTAGTGTATCGGGCCCTGCTGGTGTTGCTTTTGTGAAAAGTACCCCAATTGCATTCCCTACTATTGCGTGTATGACATGACAAGCGGCACACATAGTGTATTTTCACTGACCCGGTGTCGCTTGATAAACAGTCTGGTGACTGAATGGTTCTTTCCGTATTGAGGACCCAAGAATTTGATATGATTACTGGGAGTTGCCTAGTAACAAGATGTATATGCTTGCAAAAGATGGTTGATGTATGATAAAGTTAAAAATCTGCCGCCAGATTTTAAGACATGACAAATCAAACGTTTTTTATGGCAAATTAGTTCTTGCAAGGATGGCGATTTCTTTTAGCAAGCATGGCAAATCATGGCAAAAAACTAAACTATGACAGGATTTGTCATGCTTGCTAAGGGAATTGCCACCTCACAGCCACTAAATTAGCCATGAAATATGTTCAGTTTGTCATGCCTAAAAAGCTGACATCAACTTTGTAGTCATGTTCATGGGTATGTGTGCCTATGATATCAATTTCTCTATTTGTAATACACCTAAGAAATCATTGTTTCTAGGTCGACCAAGTTGAGCATCTCAGAGACCTAGAGGTGCATAAAAAATGTGAATACCTATATTTTACATCCTTGACTCTTTTTTTCAAGCATACACCATGGAGAGGTGTATGAATATCATAGAAGGAGAACCAAATGACAGATACAATGCCTTTCGGTAAGCAATTCACAACACCACGACTACAATGACAAGAGATCAAAGACCGCGTCTCGACCAGCACCGGACACCTAAAAGCACAACCCTGACCACATCTCAGGCTTGGTCAACACACTCTTCACCCTTCCACTACTGGAATTAGGGAATTTGTCGTCAGTCAGTTCTTTGCCATCAGCTAGTGGACGGCAAAAACATTTTTTTGTCGTCTGCTTAAGAAAAACAGACGGCAACGAACTGGCTGATGGCAAATATGCCGCCCGCTAGCTGACGACACATAATCTTTGCCGTCAGCTAGCGGACAGCAAAGAGGTTTGGTGCGGTCCAGTGGGGGCCGTCGCTTGGGGGGCTGGCCGGTCCCCCACTTTGCCATCAGCTAGCCGACGACAAAGCTTCTTTGTCGTCCTCTAGCTGACGGCAAAGTAGGCACTACCTAACGGGCCGTTATACCCACCCGGCCCCTCCTCTCTCTCTCTCTTCTCTCTCTATCTCCCTCTCCCCGACCACACCCCGTCGTCGCCCCCGACCCCATGCCGCCCCCTCCCCCGACCACGCCCTACCGCCACCCCCGACCGCACACTGCCGGCGCCTCGGACGGGGGTGGGGGCGGCCGACCCCACGCCGATGCCGCCATCGTCGGCTTGCCGCTCAACACCCCGGTGTTGGGGAACGTAGTAATTTCAAAAAAATTCCTACGCACACGCAAGATCATGGTGATGCATAGCAACAAGAGGGGAGAGTGTTGTCCACGTACCCTCGTAGACCGTAAGCGGAAGCGTTATGACAACACGGTTGATGTAGACGTACGTCTTCATGATTGACCGATCGTAGTACCGAAAGTACGGCATCTCCGTGATCTGCACACGTTCAACTCAGTGACGTCCCACGAACTCACGATAGAACAGAGTGTCAAGAGAGAGCTTCGTCAGCACGACAGCGTGATGACTGTGGTGATGAAGTTACCGGTGCAGCGCTTCGCCTAAGCACTACGACGATATGACCGAAGTGGATTATGGTGGAGGGGAGCACCGCACATGGCTGGAAACAATCAACGTGTGTGTTCTAGGGTGCCCCCTGCCCCAGTATATAAAGGAGAAAGGGGGAGGCCGGTCGGCCCTTGGGGCGCACCAGGAGCGGAGTCCTCCTCCTCCTATTAGGAGTAGGACTCCCCTTTCCTACTCCTACTAGGAGGGGGAAAGGAAGGAGGAGAGGGAGAAGGAAAGGGGGGCGCCCCCCTTCCCTAGTCCAATTCGGACCAGAGGGGGAGGGGCTCGCGGCCTGCCTTGGCCGGCGCTCTCTCTCTGCACTAAGGCTCATGTGGCCCATTAGTTCTCCCGGGGGGTTCCGGTAATCCTCCGACACTCCGGTTTTCTCCAAAATCACCTAGAACACTTCCGGTGTACAAATATAGCCTTCCAATATATCAATCATTATGTATCGACCATTTCAAGACTCATCGTCATGTCCGTGGTCACATCCGGGACTCCGAACTATATTCGGTACATCAAAACACATAAACTCATAATACCGATCGTCACCAAACGTTAAGCATGCGGACCCTACAGGTTCGAGAACTACGTAGACATGACCGAGACATGTCTCTGGTCAATAACCAATAGCGGAACTTGGATGTTAATATTGGCTCCCACATATTCTACGAAGATCTTTATCGGTCAAACCGCATAACAATATACGTTGTTTCATTTGCCATCGGTACGTTATTTGCCCGAGATTCGATTGTCGGTATCACCATACCTAGTTCAATCTCGTTACCGGCAAGTCTCTTTACTCGTTTCGTAATGCATCATCCCGCAACTAACTCATTAGTACAATGCTTGCAAGGCTTATAGTGATGTGCATTACCGAGAGGGCCCAGAGATACCTCTCCGACAATCAGAGTGACAAATCATAATCTCGATCTATGCCAACTCAACAAGTACCATCGGAGACACCTGTAGAGCACCTTTATAATCACCCAGTTACGTTGTGACGTTTGGTGGCACACAAAGTGTTCCTCCGGTATTCGGGAGTTGCATAATCTCAGAGTCATAGGAACATGTATAAGTCATGAAGAAAGCAATAGCAATATAGTAAACGATCAAGTGCTAAGCTAACGGAATGGGTCAAGCCAATCACGTCATTCTCTAATGATGTGATCCCATTAATCAAATGACAACTCATGTCTATGGCTAGGAAACTTAACCATCTTTGATTCAACAAGCTAGTCAAGTAGAGGCATACTAGTGACACTTAGTTTGTCAATGTATTCACACATGTACTAAGTTTCCGGTTAATACAATTCTAGCATGCATAATAAACATTTATCATGGTATAAGGAAATATAAATAACAACTTTATTATTTCCTGTAGGGCATATTTCCTTCAGTCTCCCACTTGCCCTAGAGTCAATAATTTAGATTACACATTAATGATTCTAACACCCATGGAGTCTTGGTACTGATCATGTTTT
The DNA here is from genome assembly GCF_002162155.2 of Triticum dicoccoides. Lineage (NCBI taxonomy): Eukaryota > Viridiplantae > Streptophyta > Magnoliopsida > Poales > Poaceae > Triticum > Triticum dicoccoides. The sequence goes on along the minus strand of NC_041382.1, from coordinate 715,336,807 downwards.
TCTCGTGAGAGAGGCTTAGTCAATGGGTCTGCAACATTCAGATCCGTATGTATCTTGCAAATCTCTATGTCTCGCTCCTTGACTTGATCGCGGATGGAAATGAAGCGTCTCTTGATGTGCTTGGTTCTCTTGTGAAATCTGGATTCCTTTGCCAAGGCAATTGCACCAGTATTGTCTCAAAAGATTTTCATTGGACCCGATGCACTAGGTCTGACACCTAGATCGGATATGAACTCCTTCATCCAGACTCCTTCATTTGCTGCTTCTGAAGCAGGTATGTACTCTGCTTCACATGTAGATCCCGCCATGACGCTTTGCTTAGAACTGCACCAACTGACAGCTCCACCATTCAATATAAATACGTATCCGGTTTGTGACTTAGAGTCATCCGGATTAGTGTCAAAGCTTGCATCGACGTAACCATTTACGATGAGATCTTTGTCACCTCCATAAATGAGAAACATATCCTTAGTCCTTTTCAGGTATTTCAGGATGTTCTTGACCGCTGTCCAATGATCCACTCCTGGATTACTTTGGTACCTCCCTGCTAAACTGATAGCAAGGCACACATCAGGTCTGGTACACAACATTGCCTACATGATAGAGCCTATGGCTGAAGCATAGGGAACACCTTTCATTTTCTCTCTATCTTCTGCAGTGGTCGGGCATTGAGTCTGACTCAACTTCACACCTTGTAACACAGGCAAGAACCCATTCTTTGCTTGATCCATTTTGAACTTCTTCAAAACTTTGTCAAGGCATGTGCTTTGTGAAAGTCCAATTAAGCGTCTTGATCTATCTCTATAGATCTTGATGCCCAATATATAAGCAGCTTCACCGATGTCTTTCATTGAAAAAAATCTTGTTCAAGTATCCTTTTATGCTATCCAGAAATTCTATATCATTTCCAATCAACCATAATCCACATACAATATTAGAAATGCTACAGAGCTCCCACTCACTTTCTTGTAAATACAGGCTTCTCCAAAAGTCTGTATAAAACCATATGCTTTGATCACACTATCAAAACTTTATTCCAACTCCGCGATGCTTGCACGACTCCATAAATGGATCGCTGGAACTTGCACACTTTGTTAGCATCCTTTGGACCGATAAAACCTTCAGGTTGCATCATATACAACTCTTCTTCTTCCAGAAATCCATTCAGGAATGCAGTCTTTACATCCATTTTCCAAATTTCATAATCATAAAATGCAGCAATTGCTAACTTGATTCAGACGGACTTAAGCATCGCTACGGGTGAGAAGGACTCATCGTAGTCAACTCCTTGAACTTGTCGAAAACTTTTCGCAACAAGTCGAGCTTTCTAGACAGTAACATTACCATCAGTGTCAGTCTTCTTTTTGAAGATCCATTTATTCTCGATGGCTTGCCGATCATTGGGCAAGTCAACCAAAGTTCACACTTTGTTCTCATACATGGATCCCATCTTAGATTTCATGGCCTCAAGCCATTTCACGGAATCTGGGCTCATCGTCGCTTCCTCATAGTTTGTAGGTTCGTCATGGTCAAGTAACATGACCTCCAGAATAGGATTACTGTACCATTCTATTGCGGATCTTACTCTGGTTGACCTACGAGGTTCGGTAGTAACTTGATCTAAGTTACATGATCATCATCATTAGCTTCCACACTAATTGGTGTAGGAGTCACAGGAACAGATTTCCGTGATGAACTATTTTCCAATAAGGGAGTAGGTATAGTTACCTCATCAAGTTCCACTTTCCTCCCACTCACTTCTTTCGAGAGAAACTCCTTCTCTAGAAAGGATTAATTCTTAGCAACGAATGTCTTGCCTTCGGATCTGTGATAGAAGGTGTACCCAACAATCTTCTTTGGGTATCCTATAAAGACACATTTCTCAGATTTGGGTTCGAGCTTATCAGGTTGAAGTTTTTTCACATAAGCATCGCAGCCCCAAACTTTAAGAAATGACAACTTTGGTTTCTTGCAAAACCATAGTTCATAAGGTGTCGTCTCAACAGATTTATATAGTGCCCTATTTAACGTGAATGCAGCCGTCTGTAAAGCATAACCCCAAAACGATAGCAGTAAATCAGTAAGAGACATCATAGATCGCACCATATCTAGTAACGTACGATTACGATGTTCGGACACACCATTACGCTGTGGTGTTCCTGGTGGCGTGAGTTGCGAAACTATTCCGCATTATTTCAAATGAAGACCAAACTCGTAACTCAAATATTCTCCTCCACGATCAGACCGTAGAAACTTTATTTTCTTGTTACGATGATTTTCCACTTCACTCTGAAATTCTTTGAATTTTTCAAATGTTTCAGACTGATGCTTCATCAAGTAGATATACCCATATTTGCTCAAATCATCTATGAAGGTGAGAAAATAATGATACCCGCTGCGAGCCTCAACATTCATCGGACCACATACATCAGTATGTATGATTTCCAGCAAATCTGTTGCTCGCTCTATTGTTCCGGAGAACGGAGTTTTAGTCATCTTGCCCATGAGGCATGGTTTGCAAGTACCAAGTGATTCATAATCAAGTGATTCCAAAAGTCCATCAGAATGTAGTTTCTTCATGCGCTTTACACCAATATGACCCAAATGGCAGTGCCACAAATAAGTTGCACTATCATTATCAACTCTACATATTTTGGCTTCAATATTATGAATATGTGTATCACTACTATCGAGATTCAATAAAAATAGACTACTCTTCAAGGGTCGATGACCATAAAAGATATTACTCATATAAATAGAGCAACCATTATTCTCTGATTTAAATGAATAGCCGTCTTGCATCCAACAAGATCCAAATATAATGTTCATGCTTAACCCTGGCACCAAATAAAAATTATTCAGGTCTAAAACTAATCCCGAATGTAGATGTAGAGGTAGCATGCCGACCGTGATCACATCGACTTTGGAACCATTTCCCACGCGCACCGTAACCTCGTCCTTAGCCAATCTTCGCTTAATCCGTAGTCCCTGTTTCGAGTTGCAAATATTAGCAACAGAACCAGTATCAAATACCCAGGTGCTACTGCGAGCATTAGTAATGTACACATCAATAACATGTGTATCACATATACCTTTGTTCACCTTGCCATCCTTCTTATCCGCCAAATACTTGGGGCAGTTCCGCTTCTAGTGACCAGTCCCTTTGAAGTAGAAGCACTCGGTCTCAAGCTTAGGTCCAGACTTGGGCTTCTTTACTTGAGCAGCAACTTTCTTGCCGTTCTTCTTGAAGATCCCCTTCTTCCTTTACCCTTTTTCTTGAAACTAGTGGTCATGTTGACCATCAACACTTGATGCTCCTTCTTGATTCCTACCTCCGCAGCCTTTAGCATTGCGAAGAGCATGGGAATTGTCGTATCCATCCCTTGCATGTTATAGTTCATCATGAAGCTCTTGTAGCTTGGTGGCAGTGATTGAAGAATTCTGTCAATGACACTATCATCAGGAAGATTAACTGCCAGTTGAATGAAGTGATTGTTATACCAAGACATTTTGAGTATATGCTCACTGACAGAACTATTCTCCTCCATCTTGCAGCTGTAGAACTTATTGGAGACTTCATATCTCTCAATCCGGGCATTTTCTTCAAATATTAACTTCAACTCCTCGCACATCTCATATGCTCCATGACGTTAAAAACGTCATTGAAGTCCCGGTTCTAAGCCGTAAACCATGGCACACTGAACTATTGAGTAGTCATCACCTTTGCTCTGCCAGACGTTCATAACATCTGGTGTTGCTCCTGCAGCGGGTTTGGCACCTAGCGGTGCTTCCAGGACGTAATTGTTCTATGCAGCAATGAGGATAATCCTCAAGTTACGGACCCAGTTTGTGTAATCGCTACCATCATCTTTCAACTTAGCTTTCTCAAGTTACGCATTAAAATTCAATGGAACAACAACACGGGCCATCTATCTACAACAACATAGATATGCAAAATACTATTAGTTACTAAGTTCATGATAAATTAAAGTTAAACTAATCAAATTACATAAGAACTCCCACTTAGATAGACATCCCTCTAATCATCTAAGTGATCACGTGATCCATATCAACTAAACCATGTTTGATCATCACGTGAGATGGAGTAGTTTTCAATGGTGAACATCACTATGTTGATCATATCTACTATATGATTCATGCTCGACCTTTCGGTCTCGGTGTTCTGAGGCCATATCTGCATATGCTAGGCTCGTCAAGTTTAACCCGAATACTCTGTGTGTGCAAAACTGGCTTGCATCCATTGTATGTGAACGTAGAGCTTATCACACCCGATCATCACGTGGTGTCTCGGCACGACGAACTTTCACAACGGTGCATACTCAGGGAGAACACTTGCACCTTGAAATTTAGTGAGAGATCATCTTATAATGCTATCTTCGAACTAAGCAAAATAAGATGCATAAAGGATAAACGTCACATGCAATCAATATAAGTGATATGATATGGCCATCACCATCTTGTGCTTTTGATCTCCATCTCCAAAGCACCGTCATGATCACCATCGTCACCGGCGTGGCACCTTGATCTCCATCGTAGCATCGTGGTCGTCTTGCCAACTATTTCTTCTGCGACAATCGCTACCGCTTAGTTATAAAGTAAAGCAAATACATGGTGATTGCATTTCATACAATAAAGCGACAATCATATGGCTCCATTACAAAACATGATCATCTCATACAATAAAATTTAGCATCATGTCTTGACCATATCACATCGCAACATGCCCTGCAAAAGCAAGTTAGACGTCCTCTACTTTGTTGTTGCAAGTTTTACATGGCTGCTACGGGCTAAGCAAGAACCGTTCTTACTAACGCATCAAAACCACAACGATTTTTCATCAAGTATGTGTTGTTTTGACCTTCAACAAGGACCGGGTGTAGCCACACTCGATTCAACTAAAGTTGGAGAAACTTACACCCACCAGCCACCTATCTGCAAAGCACGTCGGTAGAACCAGTCTCGCGTGAGCGTACGCATAATGTCGGTCCGGGCCGCTTCATCCAACAATACCGCCGAATCAAAGTATGACATGCTGATAAGCAGTATGACTATTATCGCCCAACACTCACTTGTGTTCTACTCATGCTTCTAACATCTACGCATAAAACTGCCTCGGATGCCACTGTTGGGGAACGTAGTAATTTCAAAAAAAAATCTACGCACACGCAAGATCATGCAGATGCATAGCAACGAGAGGGGAGAGTGTTCTCCATGTACCCTCGGTGACCGCAAGCGGAAGTGTTATGACAACACGGTTGATGTAGTCGTACGTCTTCATGATCGACCGATCCTAGTACCGAAAGTACGACACCTCCGTGATCTGCACACGTTCAGCTCGGTGACATCCCATGAACTCACGATCCAGTAGAGTGTCGAGGGAGAGCTTCATCAGCAGGACGGCGCGATGACGGTGATGATGAAGTTACCGGCACAGGGCTTCGCCTAAGCACTACAACGATATGACCGGGGTGGATTATGGTGGAGGGGGGCACCACACACGGCTGGAAACAATCAACTTGTGTGTTCTAGGGTGCCCCATGCCCCCGTACATAAAGGATCAAGGGGGACGTCGGCCGGCCCTTAGGGCGCGCCAGGTGAGGAGGAGTCTCCTCCTAGTAGGAGTAGCACTCCCCTTTCATACTCCTACTAGGAGGGGGAAAGGAAGGAGGAGAGGGAGAACGAAAGGGGGGCGCCGCCCCCCTTCCCTAGTCCAATTTGGACCAGAAGGGGAGGGTGCGCGCGGCCTGCCCTGGCCGGCCCTCTCTCTCTCTCCACTAAGGCCCATGTGGCCCATTAGTTCTCCCCGGCGGTTCCGGTAACCTTTGGCACTCCGGTTTTCTCCGAAATCACCCGGAACACTTCCGGTGTCCGAATATAGCCGTCCAATATATCAATATTTATGTCTCGACCATTTCGAGACTCCTTGTCATGTCCATGATCACATCCGGGGCTCCGAACTATCTTCGGTACATCAAAACACATAAACTCATAATACCGATCGTCGCCGAATGTTAAGCGTGCGGACCCTACGGGTTCGAGAACTATGTAGACATGACCGAGACATGTCTCTGGTCAATAACCAATAGCGGAACCTGGATACTCATATTGGCTCCCACATAGTCTATGAAGATCTTTATCGGTCAAACCGCATTACAATATATGTTGTTCCATTTGCCATCGGTATGTTACTTGCCCGAGATTCGATCGTCGGTATCACTATACCTAGTTCTATCTCGTTACCGGAAAGTCTCTTTACTCCTTCCGTAATGAATCATCCCGCAACTAAATCATTAGTCACATTCTTTGCAAGGTTTATAGTGATGTGCATTACCGAGAGGGCCCAGAGATACCTCTCCGACAATCGGAGTGGCAAATCCTAATCTTGATCTATGCCAACTCAACAAGTACCATCGGAGACACCTGTAGAGCACCTTTATAATCACCTAGTTACGTTGTGACGTTTGGTGGCACACAAAGTGTTCCTCCGATATTTGGGAGTTGCATAATCTCACAGTCATAGGAACATGTATAAGTCATGAACAAAGCAATAGCAATATACTAAACGATCAAGTGCTAAGCTAACGGAATGGGTCAAGTCAATCACATCATTCGCTAATGATGTGATCCCGTTAATCAAATGACAACTCATGTCTATGGCTAGGAAACTTAACCATCTTTGATTCAACAAGCTAGTCAAGTAGAGGCATACTAGTGACACTCTGTTTGTCTGTGTATCCACACATATACTAAGTTTTCGGTGAATACAATTCTAGCATGAATACTTAACACTTATCATGATATAAGGAAATATAAATAACAACTTTATTATTGCCTCTAGGGCATATTTCCTTCACCCGGCCCCCCGACGCTCCAGCGAGCCGCCTCCCCCCCGACTCCCCGCTGGCCCGGCCCGCCGGCGTCGGGCCTCCTCCACCTCAGCCTCCACCTCCCCCACTCCCGTGATCCCCCTTCGCCTCTCTTTTTTTTCAGTTTTTTCTGTGTTAGTGTACTTAGGTTAGTTAGTTTAGTTAGTTAGTATAGTTAATTAAACATACGATTCGACAAACGATTCATCTTACATTCAAACATAACGTAAGTTAATTAAACATAAACCTAATCTACTCGTCGTCGGAGTTGGCGAGGTCCATGACCTCACCCATGCCGCCGTCATCGCCGTCGTCGTCGCTGTCGACGCACCGCAGCCATAGCCGTCGCCGCGTCTAATGCAGCATGGACATCAGGGCCTCTGCCTCCGGCTCCATAGCCGCCGCCGCTTGCAGTGCCGCCTGCAGCTCAGCGGCCTCTCTCGCCACCGCCACCGCCGCTGGCGCCGCCTCTGCCTGCGACGCCCGTAACTCGATCAAGGTTTCTTAAGAAATCATCAAAATAGGATCCATAAACGGAGAAATCGTCCATGAGAACCTCACATATCTTTTCACAAAAGTCAGAGAATATAGCCATCATGCATCTTTGAAAGGTAGCAAGTGCATTACATAAACCAAAAGGCATATGTCTATAAGTAAAATTACCGAAAGGGCAAGTAAAAGTGGTCTTTGATTGGTCATCAGCTGACATAGGTATTTGAGAGAAGCCAGAGTAACCATCTAGAAAGAAAAAATGTGTGTGTTTGGATAATATTTCTAGCATTTGATCAATAAAAGGCTAAGGGTAATGATCTTTTTAGTAGCCTTTAATTTGTGGAAATCAATTACCATCCTATAACCTGTAATAATTCTTTGCAGGGTCAATTCATCTTTATCATTAGGAACAATAGTAATACCTCCCTTCTTAGGGACACAATCGATAGGAGTTACCCACTGACTATCAGCAACGGGATAAATTATACCTGCCTCAAGGAGCTTTAGTATTTCCTTTCTTACCACTTCTTTCATCTTAGGATTCAGCCATTGTTGGTGATCAATAACTGGTTTGGCGTCTTCCTCCAAATTTATTTTGTGTTGGCATAGAGTGGGACTAATGCCCTTAAGATCATCAAGAGTATATCCAATAGCAGCACGATGCTTCTTTAGAGTTTTCAATAATTTCTCTTCCTCCTTCTCTGAAAGGTTAGCACTAATAATAATAGGATATATTTTCTTTTCATCAAGATAAGCATATTTAAGAGTATTAGGTAATGGTTTAAGCTCAGACACGGGATCACCCTTGGGTGGAGGAGGATCCCCTAGGATTTCAACAGGCAAATTGTGTTTCAAAATAGGTCCCTATTTAAAGAACACTTCATCTATTTCCCTTCTTTCATTCATGAACATATCATTTTCATGGTCTAGCAAATATTGTTCTAATGGATTAGTAGGAGGCATGGCAATAGAAGCAAGACCAATAACTTCGTCTTTACTAGGCAATTCTTTATCATGGGGTTGTCTACAAAATTTAGCAAAATTAAACTCATGAGACATATCCCCTAAACCAACAGAAACAATATCCTTATTGCAGTCTATCTTAGCATTGACAGTATTTAAGAAGGGTCTACCAAATATAATGGGGCAAAAGCTATCTTGTGGGGAACCAAGAACAAGAAAATCAGCATGATATTTAACCTTCCCACACAAGACTTCAACATCTCTAACAATCCCAATGGGTGAAATAGTATCTCTATTGGCAAGCTTAATGGTAACATCAATATCTTCTATCTCAGCTGGTGCAATATCATGCATAATTTTTTTGTATAAGGAAATAGGTATTGCACTAGCACTAGCACCCATATCACATAAGCCATGATAACAATGATCTCCTATTTTAACATAAATGACAAGCATGCCTACAACAGGTCTGTGTTTATTTTTAGCATCAGGCCTAGCAATTCTAGCAGCTTCATCACATAAGTAAATATCATGCCCATCAATATTATTGGCCAAGAGATCTTTAATGATAGCAATTTTAGGTTCAACTTTAATTTGATCATGGGGTTTAGGTGTCTTAATATTACTTTTGTTGACCACAGTTGAAGCTTTAGCATGATTCTTTATTCTAACAGGGAAAGGTATTTTCTCAACATAAGCAGTAGGAACAATAGGATCATTATAAGTGATAGTCTTTTCTTCAACTTTAATAGGTGCAACTACTTTTACTTCAATGGGAGGATTATATTTAAACCACTTCTCCTTAGGGAGATCAACATGAGTAGCAAAGGATTCACAGAAAGAAGCTACTATCTCAGAGTCAAGTCCATATTTAGTGCTAAATTTACGGAAAACATCGCTATCCATAAAAGATTTAACACAATCAAACTTCGGTGTTGTACCTGACTCTTTACCTTCGTCGAGATCCCAATCTTCAGAGTTGCATCTAATTCTCTCCAATAAATTCCATTTGTATTCAATAGTCTTCATCATAAAGGAACCAGTACAAGAAGTATTGAGCATGGAGCGATTGTCGTCAAAAAGCCGAGCATAAAATTTTGAATAATCATTTCTCTTGAGAGCTTATGATTGGGGCATGAATATAACATTGACTTAAGCCTCCCCCAAACTTGAGCGATGCTTTATCCTTTGCGAGGCAAAAATTATATATATAATTATGATCACGATGAACAAGATGCATAGGATAAAACTTGATGGAATTCTAATTTCAACCGTCTGTAGTCCCATGATCCCATATCATCACATAGCCTATACCATCTCAATGCATCTCCCTTCAAAGATAAAGGGAAGACCTTCCTCTTGATAACATCATCGGGCATACCTGCAAGCTTATATAATCCACAAACTTCATCCACATAGATTAAGTCTAAGTCGGGATGCGATGATCCATCTCCTGGAAAAGGATTAGCTAGCAGTTTCTCTATAATACCCAAAGGAATTTCAAAGTACACATTTTCATTTTCAGTAGGTTTAGTAGGTTGAGGAGAAACTCTTTGCTCTACTGGTCGAGGTGAAGATACCCCGAACAAGCCCCTCAAAGCATTAGTTTCCATAGTAACAAGTGACAGTAAATTTCAGCACACTATATAAATTTTTCCTTACCAAATTCCACCTACCAAAGGCGCTTCACTCCCCGGCAACGGCGCCAGAAAAGAGTCTTGATGACCAACAAGTATAGGGGATCTATCATAGTCCTTTCGATAAGTAAGAGTGTCAAACCCAACGAGGAGCAGAAGGAAATGATAAGCGGTTTTCAGCAAGGTATTCTCTGCAAGCACTAAAATTATTGGTAATAGATAGTTTTGTGATAAGGTAATTGGTAATGAGTAGCAAGTAATAGAAGTAAATAAGGTGCAGCAAGATGGCCCAATCCTTTTTGTAGCAAAAGGACAAGCCTAGACAAACTCTTATATGAAGGAAAGCGCTCCCGAGGACACATGGGAATTATCGTCAAGCTAGTTTTCATCACGTTCATATGATTCACGTTTGGTACTTTGATAATTTGATATGTGGGGTGGACCGGTGCTTGGGTACTGTCCTTACTTGGACAAGCATCCCACTTATAATTAACCCCTATTGCAAGCATCCACAACTACAACAGAAGTATTAAGGTAAACCTAACCACAGCATGAAACATATGGATCCAAATCAGCCCCTTACGAAACAACGCATAAACTAGGGTTTAAGCTTCTGTCACTCTAGCAACCCATCATATACTTATTACTTCCCAATGCCTCCCTCTAGTCCCAAACAATGGTGAAGTGTCATGTAGTCGACGTTCACATGACACCACTAGAGGGATGACAACATACATCTCATCAAAATATCGAACGAATACCAAATTCACATGACTACTTAATAGCAATACTTCTCCCATGTCCTCAGGAACAAACGTAACTACTCGCAAAGCATATTCATGTTCATAATTAGAGGGGTATTAATATGCATAATGGATCTGAACATATGATCTTCCACCAAGTAAACCAACTAGCATCAACTACAAGCAGTAATCAACACTACTAGCAACCCACAGGTACCAATCTGAGGTTTGGATACAAAGATTGGATACAAGAGATGAACTAGGGTTTGAGATGAGATGGTGCTGGTGAAGATGTTGATGGAGATTGACCCCCTCCCGATGAGACGATCGATGGTGATGACGATGGTGATGATTTCCCCCTCCCGGAGGGAAGTTTCCCCGGCAGAATAGCTCCGCCCGATCCCTAGATTGGTTCCGCCAAGGTTCCGCCTCGTGGCGGCGGAGTCTCGTCCCGAAAGTTTGCTTATGATTTTTTCCTCGATGAAAGACTCCATATAGCAGAAGATGGGCATCATAGGGCCATGAGGGGGCCCACGAGGCAGGGGGCGCGCCCAGGGGGTAGGGCGCGCCCCCCACCCTCGTGGCCAGGGTGTGGCCCTCCTCTGGAACTTCTTGCATTCAGTATTTTTTATATATTCTGGAAATAGCTTCCGTGAAGTTTCAGGACTTTTGGAGCTGTGTAGAATAGGAATCTAATATTTGCTCCTTTTCCAGCCCTGAATCCCAGCTACCGGCATTCTCCCTCTTTATGTAAACCTTGTAAACTGAGAGAGAATAGGCATAAGTATTGTGACATAATGTGTAATAATAGCCCATAATGTAATCAATATCGATATAAAAGCATGATGCAAAATGGACGTATCACCGGCCCAGAGACCTGAAATGTCGTCACAGTCGCCTAAACTGGTTGGATAGTGATTGGCGAAGTAAGGCTCGGGAGGTGGCCTGGGCGGGCACTTTTTTTTCTTTTTTTAAACTTATGGCAGACACTTTTCTTCTCAGATGTTAGGAGCAGACACATGGCGCACTGCTACTGGCTCTCTTTGCTAAGAGTGGCTCTCGGCAAAGATGGCCCTTGGCGTGTTAACGAGGACCCACATGTCAGGAGCTGACACGTGGCGCACTGCTATTGGCTCTCTTTGCCGAGAGTGGCTCTCGGCAAAGATGGCCCTCGGCGTGTTAATGAGGACCCACATGTCAGGAGCTGACACGTGGCGCACTGCAACTAGCTCTCTTTGTGAAGCGTGGCCCTAGGCAAAGATGACCCTCGGCATGTTAACGCGTACCCACATGTCAGGAGCTGACATGTGGCGCTCTGGTATTGGCTCTCGTTGCCGAGAGCTGCTCTCGGCAAAGATGGCCCTCGACGTATTAATGCGGACCGACATGTCAGGACCTAACGCGTGGTGCACTACTATTGGCTCTCTTTGCCGAGAGTGGCTCTCAGCAAAGATGGCCCTCGACGTATTAATGCGGACCCACATGTCAGGACCTAATGCGTGGTGCACTGCTATTGGCTCTCTTTGCCGAGAGTGGCTCTCAGCAAAGATGGCCCTCGGCATGTTAATGCGGACCCACATGTCAGGACATGACACGTGGCACACTGCTATTGGCTCTCTTTACCGAGAGTGGTTCTCGGCAAAGATGGCCCTCGGTATGTTAACGCGGACCCACATGTCAGGAGCTAACACGTGGCGCACTGCTATTGGTTCTCTTTGCCGAGGGTGGCTCTCGAAAAAGATGGCCCTCGGCGTGTTAACGCGGACCAACATGTCAGGAGGTGACACGTGGTGCTCTGGTATTGGCTCTCTTTGCCGAGAGTAGCTCTCGGCAAAGATGGCCCTCGGTTAACGCGGACCCACATGTCAGGACCTGACACGTTGCGCACTGCTACTGGCTCTCTTTGCCGTGAGTGGCTCTTGGCAAAGATGGCCCTCGACGTGTTAACACGGACCCACATGTCAGAACCTAGCATGTGGCGTACTCCTGTTGGCTTACTTTGCCGAGAGTTGCTCTAGGCAAAGAAGCCCTCAGTGTGTTTACGCGGACCCACATGTCAGGACATGACACGTGGCGCATTGCTATTGGCTCTCTTTGCTGAGAGTGACTCTCAGCAAAGAAGCGCCACGTGGCAACCGTCGTCCCCGTCTGTTGTCTGTTAGCTACTTTATTTTGCCGAGTGCCCGTGTCCTGGCTCACGGAAAATTTCTTTTTGCCTGAGGGGTGTAAGACGGGTGGCTATTGCTGAGTGCAGCACTCGGCAAAGGCTTTGACTGCGGGTTTTGGCTATTTGCCGAGTGTCCGTGGCACTCGGTGTATATGTCGATTCCAGTAGTGTACTGGGCCCTGCTGGTGTTGCTTTTGTGAAAAGTACCTCAATTGCATTCCCTACTGTTGCGTGTATGACATGACAAGCGGCACACATAGTGTATTTTCATTGACCGGGTGTCGCTTGATAAACAGTCCGGTGACTAAATGGTTCTTTCCGTATTGAGGACCCAAGAATTCGATACGATTACTAGGAGTTGCCTAGTAACAAGACGTATATGCTTGCAAAAGATGGTTGATGTATGATAAAGTTAAAAATCTGCCGCCAGATTTTAAGACATGACAAATTAAACGTTTTTTATGGCAAATTTGTTCTTGCAAGGATGGCGATTTATTTTAGCAAGCATGGCAAATCGTGGCAAAAAAACTAAACTCTGACAGGATTTGTCATGCTTGCTAAGGGAATTGCCACCTCACAGCCACTAAATTAGCCATGAAATATGTTCAGTTTGTCATGCCTAAAAAGCTGACGTCAAATTTGTAGTCATGTTCATGGAGTATGTGTGCCTATGATATCAATTTCTCTATTTGTAATACACCTAATAAATCATTGTTTCCAGGTCGACCAAGTTGAGCATCTCGGAGACCTAGAGGTGCATAAAAAATTGGAAAACCTATATTTTGCATCCTTGACTCTTCTTTTTCAAGGATACACCATGGCGAGGTGTATCAATATCATAGAAGGAGAACCAAACGATAAATACAATGCCTTTCGGTAAGCAATTCACAACACCACGACTACAATGACAAGAGATCAAAGACCGCGTCTCGACCAGCACCGGACACCTAAAAGCACAACCCCGACCACATCTCAGGCTTGGTCAACGCACTCTTCACCCTTCCACTACTAGAATCAGGAAATTTGTCGTCAGTCAGTTCTTTGCCGTCAGCTAGTGGATGGCAAAAACCTTCTTTGTCGTCTGCTTAAGAAAAACAGACGGCAACAAATTGGCTGATGGCAAATATGCCGTCCGCTAGCTGACGACACATAATATTTGTCGTCAGCTAGCAGACGGCAAAGAGGTTTGGTGCGGTCTAGTGGGGGCCGGCGCATGTGGGGCTGGCCGGTCCCCCACTTTGCCATCAGCTAGCCAACGACAAAGTTTCTTTGTCGTCCTCTAGCTGACGGCAAAGTTGGCACTACCTAACGGGCCGTTATACCCACCCGGCTCCTCCTCTCTCTCTCTTCTCTCTCTATCTCCCTCTCACCGACCACACTCCATCGTCGCCCTCGACCCCACGCCGCCCCCTTCCCCGACCGCGCCCCGCCATCGCCCCCGACCTCACACTGCCGGCGGCCCGGACAGGGCGGGGGCGGCTGACCCCACGCTGACGCCGGCCTCGTCGGCTCGCCGCTCCAGCACCCCGGTGTTGGGGAACGTAGTAATTTCCAAAAAATTCCTACGCACACGCAAGATCATGGTGATGCATAGCAACAAAAGGGGAGAGTGTTGTCCACGTACCCTCATAGACCGTTATGGTGGAGGGGAGCACCACACACGGCTGGAAACAATCAACTTGTGTGTTCTAGGGTGCCCCCTGCCCCCGTATATAAAGGAGAAAGGGGAGGCCGGCCGGCCCTTGGGGCGCGCCAGGAGAGGAGGAGTCCTCCTCCTAGTAGGAGTAGGACTCCCCTTTCCTACTCCTACTAGGAGGGGGAAAGGAAGGAGGAGAGGGAGAAGGAAAGGGGGCGCCGCCCCCCTTCTCTAGTCCAATTCGGACCAGAGGGGGAGGGGGCACGCGGCCTGCCTTGGCCGGCCCTCTCTCTCTGCACTAAGGCCCATGGGGCCCATTAGTTCTCCCAGGGGGTTCCGGTAATCCTCCAGCACTCCGGTTTTCTCCGAAATCACCCGGAACACTTCTGGTGCCCGAATATAGCCGTCCAATATATCAATCATTATGTATCGACCATTCTAAGACTCCTCGTCATGTCCGTGATCACATCTAGGACTCCGAACTATCTTCGATACATCAAAACACATAAACTCAAAATACCGATCGTCACCGAACGTTAAGCATGCAGACCCTACGGGTTCGAGAACTATGTAGACATGACCGAGACATGTCTCTGGTCAATAACCAATAGTAGAACCTGGATGTTAATATTGGCTCCCACATATTCTACAAAGATCTTTATCGGTCAAACCGCATAACAATATACGTTGTTCCATTTGCCATCGGTATGTTATTTGCCCGAGATTCGATCGTCGGTATCACCATACCTAGTTCAATCTCATTACCGGCAAGTCTCTTTACTCGTTTCGTAATGCATCATCCTGCAACTAACTCATCAGTCACATTGCTTGCAAGGCTTATGGTGATGTGCATTACCGAGAGGGCCTAGAGATACCTCTCCGACAATCAGAGTGGCAAATCATAATCTCGATCTATGTCAACTCAAAAAGTACCATCGGAGACACCTGTAGAGCACCTTTATAATCACCCAGTTACGTTGTGACGTTTGGTGGCACACAAAGTGTTACTTCGGTATTCGGGAGTTGCATAATCTCAGAGTCATAGGAACATGTATAAGTCATGAAGAAAGCAATAGCAATATGGTAAACGGTCAAGTGCTAAGCTAACGGAATGGGTCAAGTCAATCACATCATTCTCTAATGATGTGATCCCATTAATCAAATGACAACTCATGTCTATGGCTAGGAAACTTAACCATCTTTGATTCAATAAGCTAGTAAAGTAGAGGCATACTAGTGACACTTTGTTTGTCTATGTATTCACACATGTACTAAGTTTCTGGTTAATACAATTCTAGCATGCATAATAAAAATTTGTCATGATATAAGGAAATATAAATAACAACTTTATTATTGCCTCTAGGGCATATTTCCTTCAGTCTCCCACTTGCACTAGAGTCAATAATCTAGATTACACAGTAATGATTCTAACACCCATGGAGTCTTGGTACTGATCATGTTTTGCTCGTGAGAGAGGCTTATTCAACGGGTCTGCAACATTCAGATCCGTATGTATCTTGCAAATCTCTATGTCTCGCTCCTTGACTTGATCGCGGATGGAATTGAAGCGTCTCTTGATGTGCTTGGTTCTCTTGTGAAATCTGGATTCCTTTGCCAAGCTAATTGCACTAGTATTGTCTCAAAAGATTTTCATTGGACCCGATGCACTAGGTCTGACACCTAGATCGGATATGAACTCCTTCATCCAGACTCCTTCATTTGCTGCTTCCAAAGCAGCTATGTACTCCGCTTCACATGTAGATCCCGCCACGATGCTTTGCTTAGAACTGCACCAACTGACAGCTCCACCATTCAATATAAACACGTATCTGGTTTGTGACTTAGAGTCATCCGGATTAGTGTCAAAGCTTGCATCAACGTAACCATTTACGACGAGCTCTTTGTCACCTTCATAAACAAGAAACATATCCTTAGTCCTTTTCAGGTATTGTAGGATGTTCTTGACCGATGTCCAGTGATCCACTCCTGGATTACTTTAGTTCCTCCCTGCTAAACTGATAGCAAGGCACACATCAGGTCTGGTACACAACATTGCATACATTAGAGCCTATGGCTGAAGCATAGGGAACACCTTTCATTTTCTCTCTATCTTCTGCAGTGGTCGGGCATTGAGTCTGACTCAACTTCACACCTTGTAACACAGGCAAGAACCCTTTCTTTGCTTGATCCATTTTGACATTCTTCAAAACTTTGTCAAGGTATGTGCTTTGTGAAAGTCCAATTAAGCGTCTTGATCTATCTCTATAGATCTTGATGCCCAATATATAAGCAGCTTCACCGAGGTCTTTCATTGAAAAAATCTTGTTCAAGTATCCTTTTATGCTATCCAGAAATTCTATATCATTTCCAATCTACAATATGTCATCCACATATAATATTAGAAATGCTACAGAGCTCCCACTTTCTTGTAAATACAGGCTTCTCCAAAAGTCTGTATAAAACCATATGCTTTGATCACACTATCAAAACTTTATTCCAACTCCGAGATGCTTGCACGAGTCCATAAATGGATCGCTGGAACTTGCACACTTTGTTAGCATCCTTTGGATCGATAAAACCTTCAGGTTGCATCATATACAACTCTTCTTCCAGAAATCCATTCATGAATGCAGTCTTTACATCCATTTGCCAAATTTCATAATCATAAAATGCAACAATTGCGAACTTGATTCGGACAGACTTAAGCATCGCTACGGGTGAGAAGGTCTCATCGTAGTCAACTCCTTGAACTTGTTGAAAACTTTTCGCAACAAGTCAAGCTTTCTAGACAGTAACATTACCGTCAGTGTCTGTCTTCTTCTTGAAGATCCATTTATTCTCGATGGCTTGCCAATCATCGGGCAAGTCAACCAAAGTTCACACTTTGTTCTCATACATGGATCCCATCTCAGATTTCATGGCCTCAAGCCATTTCGCGGAATCTGGGCTTATCGTCGCTTCCTCATAGTTCGTAGGTTCGTCATGGTCAAGTAACATGACCTCCAGAATAGGATTACCGTACCACTCTATTGCGGATCTTACTCTGGTTGACCTACGAGGTTTGGTAGTAACTTGATCTGAAGTTACATGATCATCATCATTAGCTTCCACACTAATTTGTGTAGGAGTCATAGGAACAGATTTCCGTGATGAACTATTTTCGAATAAGGGAGCAGGTACAGTTACCTCATCAAGTTCCACTTTCCTCCCACTCACTTCTTTCGAGAGAAACTCCTTCTCTAGAAAGGATTAATTCTTAGCAACGAATGTCTTGCCTTCGGATCTGTGATAGAAGGTGTACCCAACAATCTTCTTTGGGTATCCTATAAAGACACATTTCTCAGATTTGGGTTCGAGCTTATCAGGTTGAAGTTTTTTCACATAAGCATCGCAGCCCCAAACTTTAAGAAACGACAACTTTGGTTTCTTGCAAAACCATAGTTCATAAGGTGTCGTCTCAACGGATTTATATAGTGCCCTATTTAACGTGAATGCAGCCGTCTGTAAAGCATAACCCCAAAACGATAGCGGTAAATCAGTAAGAGATATCATAGATTGCACCATATCTAGTAAAGTACGATTACGACGTTCGGACACACCATTACGCTGTGGTGTTCCTGGTGGCGTGAGTTGTGAAACTATTCCGCATTATTTCAAATGAAGACCAAACTCGTAACTCAAATATTCTCCTCCACGATCAGATTGTAGAAACTTTATTTTCTTGTTACGATGATTTTCCACTTCACTCTGAAATTCTTTGAATTTTCAAATGTTTCAGACTTATGCTTCATGAAGTAGATATACCCATATTTGCTCAAATCATCTGTGAAGGTGAGAAAATAACGATACCCGCCGTGAGCCTCAACATTCATCGGACCACATACATCAGTATGTATGATTTCCAGCAAATCTGTTGCTCGCTCTATTGTTCCGGAGAACGGAGTTTTAGTCATCTTGCCCACGAGGCATGGTTTGCAAGTACCAAGTGATTCATAATCAAGTGATTCCAAAAGTCCATCATAATGGAGTTTCTTCATGCGCTTTACACCAATATGACCCAAAAGGCAGTGCCACAAATAAGTTGCACTATCATTATCAATTCGACATCTTTTGGCTTCAATATTATGAATATGTGTATCACTACTATCGAGATTCAATAAAAATAGACCACTCTTCAAGGGTGGATGACCATAAAAGATATTACTAATATAAATATAACAACCATTATTCTCTGATTTAAATGAATAGCCGTCTCGCATCCAACAAGATCCAGATATAATGTTCATGCTTAACCCTGGCACCAAATAAAAATTATTCAGGTCTAAAACTAATCCCGAATGTAGATGTAGAGGTAGCATGCCGACCGTGATCACATCGACTTTCGAACCATTTCCCGCGCGCACCGTAACCTCGTCCTTAGCCAATCTTCGCTTAATCCGTAGTTCCTGTTTCGAGTTGCAAATATTAGCAACAGAACCAGTATCAAATACCCAGGTGCTACTGCGAGCATTAGTAATGTACACATCAATAACATGTATATCACATATACCTTTGTTCACCTTGCCATCCTTCTTATCCGCCAAATACTTGGGGCAGATCCGCTTCTAGTGACCAGTCCCTTTGAAGTAGAAGCACTCGGTCTCAAGCTTAGGTCCAGACTTGGGCTTCTTTACTTGAGCAGCAACTTGCTTGCCGTTCTTCTTGAAGATCCCCTTCTTCCCTTTACCCTTTTTCTTGAAACTAGTGGTCTTGTTGACCATCAACACTTGATGCTCTTCTTGATTCCTACCTCCGCAGCCTTTAGCATTGCGAAGAGCATGGGAATTGTCGTATCCATCCCTTGCATGTTATAGTTCATCATGAAGCTCTTGTAGCTTGGTGGCAGTGATTGAAGAATTCTGTCAATGACACTATCATCAGGAAGATTAACTGCCAGTTGAATCAAGTGATTGTTATACCCAGACATTTTGAGTATATGCACACTGACAGAACTATTCTCCTCCATCTTGCAGCTGTAGAACTTATTGGAGACTTCATATCTCTCAATCCGGGCATTTTCTTGAAATATTAACTTCAACTCCTGGAACATCTCATATGCTCCATGACGTTAAAAACATCGTTGAAGTCCCGGTTCTAAGCCGTAAAGTGTGGTACATTGAACTATCGAGTAGTCATCAGCTTTGCTCTACCAGACATTCATAACATCTGGTGTTGCTCCTGCAGCGGGTTTGGCATCTAGCGGTGCTTCCAGGACGCAATTGTTCTATGCAGCAATGAGGATAAACCTCAAGTTACGGACCCAGTCCATGTAATCGCTACCATCATCTTTCAACTTAGCTTTCTCAAGTTACACATTAAAATTCAACGGAACAACAGCACGGGCCATCTATCTACAACAACATAGATATGCAAAATACTATCAGGTACTAAGTTCATGATAAACTAAAGTTCAATCAATCAAATTACATAAGAACTCCCACTTAGATAGACATCCCTCTAATCATCTAAGTGATCACGTGATCCATATCAACTAAACCATGTCTGATCATCACATGACATGGAGTAGTTTTCAAGGGTGAACATCACTATGTTGATCATATCTACTATATGATTCACGCTCGACCTTTCGGTCTCAGTGTTCTGAGGCCATATCTGCATATGCTAGGCTCGTCAAGTTTAACCCGAATACTCTGTGTGTGCAAAACTGGCTTGCATCCATTGTATGTGAACGTAGAGCTTATCACACCCGATCATCATGTGGTGTCTCGGCATGACGAACTTTCGCAATGGTGCATACTTAGGGAGAACACTTGCACCTTGAAATTTAGTGAGAGATCATCTTATAATGCTACCGTCGAACTAAGCGAAATAAGATGCATAAAGGATAAACATCGCATGCAATCAATATAAGTGATATGATATGGCCATCACCATCTTGTGCTTTTGATCTCCATCTCCAAAGCACCGTCATGATCACCATTGTCACCGGCGTGACACGCAACGTTGAAACGCTCCACTGACGCTGCAATGATGTAACTTGCCATTGACAATTGTCATGGACTTGGACTGCCGGGCGATTTGTCTTGCCAAGGTCTCATCTTCAGGCAACTCTCCCCGGGTCATGTAAGCCAAATAAGGCATTGTCCAATCCGGGATAACATGGAGAGCTGCCACCAGTTGTGCCTCCGGGTCTGGTATTGCCAGATCTTCCTCTGTAGGTAACTTAATAGAAGGATTATGCAAAACATCAAGAAAGGTGTTAGGCGGCACCGGCTTACGCTGAGACCCCAGCCAGCTTAAGGCATTAGCTGCCTCATTCTTCCTTCGATCAATGTGTTCCACCACATAACCCTTGAAATGTCCAGCCACAACATCGACTTCACGATGGTAATCCGCCATAAGGGGATCTTTAGAGTCCCACTTGCCTGACACGTGTTGAGCTACAAGGTCTGAGTCTCCCAAGCATCTTACCCGGCTCAAGTTCAGCTCTTTGGCCATCCGGAGACCATGGAGTAGGGCCTCGTACTCAGCTGCATTGTTAGTACAAGGAAACATAAGCCGGAGCACATAACAAAATTTGTCACGTCGAGGGGAAGTTAACACGACTCCAGCCCCCGAGCCTTCCAACTGTCTGGACCCATCAAAGTGAATAGTCCAATAAGTGTTATCGGGCTTCTCCTCAGGTGCCTGTAGCTCTGTCCAGTCGTTGATGAAATCCACCAAAGCTTGAGACTTAATGGCAGTGCATGGTACGTACTTCAGACCATGAGGCCCGAGTTCGATGGCCCACTTGGTGACTCGTCCCGTAGCCTCTCTGTTCTGAATAATGTCTCCCAAGGGGGCAGAACTTACCATAGTGATAGGGTGACCTTGGAAGTATTGCTTCAGCTTCCGGCTTGCCATGAACACCCCGTAAACAAGTTTCTGCCAATGAGGATATCTTTGTTTTGACTCAATGAGTACCTCACTGGCATAATAAACCAGCCGTTGAACCAGATGTTTCTTACCAGCCTTCTTGCGCTCTACCACAATTGCCACACTGACGACTCATGAATTAGCAGCCACATATAACAACAAAGGCTCTTTGTCAATAGGAGCCGCAAGAACTGGCGGCTCAGATAACTGCCTTTGTCAATGGAATTGAGTGAATCCTGTCCCGGCTGTAGGAGTAGGTCTCTTGCTGAGCCAGGGCTATTTGGACAAGTTCCCTGATCCTTCGGGTTTCCACCGCTGTCGGATCATCACTATCTACTGGGAGAGCCGCCCAACATGTTGATGCTGCGATTAAGTTCTCCATGGGGTTGGAGAAGTGACCCTGTGGTATTTGTACGTAATGGGGCGGTGCCATATTGCCGTGAAGAGGCGCCATCACCGGAGGCTGGACTGGGCCTCCCGCTCCGGATGTCATAAACTGATTTGCACCTAGCGGGTTACTTGGGCCGGCCCTGGGTGTAGCAAAGAGATTCCGAGGATCATAAATCTGAGGTAAACGGGACTGAGTTTTCTGATGTCTCCTCCTCATTAGATGCGTTCAAGCTCAACGTGAGCTGAAAGGCTTCTGCCTGAAGTTGCTGTGCCCGTACGTCCAAAGCTGCCCGCTCTGTGGCTAATCTAGTATCTTCAGGTGCTAAGGTTTCCCTGGCCCGGGCGATCTCATCGCGAACCTGTGCCACCTCTGCCTCATGCTCAGATTGGTTCGCCGGGACGACTGTAGCAGTTAACAAGGCCGTAAGTTTATCCATGAGATCCATCAGCACCTGAGCCGGTGAGCGCACAGGGCCTCCCACTCCGGCTGCTCCTAACCCGGACGTTATTGCTGCTGAGGCCGTAGAATTTTAGCCGGGTTGACACTACTAGGAAAAGGCCTACTAATGGCGCACCAGTTTTGCGTACTAATGGCGCACAACTGGTGCGCCATTAGTATCACGCCACTAGTATTTTTTCACCCTCACACTACTCCAGCCGAAGCACGCTTAACTTCATAGTTCTATCCAACCCCAGCACCACCTCACTTCACAGGCACTTGTTGATATATCTATCATATCAATCCTATTAAACCTTGCTGATGTCTAGGACTTTGTTCATGTTCATGAGTATGATGAAATTTTGAAAAAATATTTCAAACTTCCCGGTCATATTACGTATCATATTTTGAAAAATAATTAATTTTTTTTTCGAAACCAATTTTTTTTCTGTTACTCCACTAGTAAGTTTGAAATTTTTTGAATTTTTTCCCTCCAGATCTTAAAAGCCCCGTATCTTTTTTTTGGTTAGGTTTTTGGGGATTTTGAAAATGTTTAACAACGTTCCCCGGTTGAATTTGGATGTAACTTTTCGAGTAGATAATTTTTCATATAAAAAACTTTTTAATCTGAGTTCGTATGCAAAAGTTATGCCCATTTTACAAATTTTAGAGAGATTTTGCAAATAAAGTTGAAATTCATATTTGTAAATTTTCCCAACAACTAGACCACATATCACATAGGAAACTTATTTTATTTTATTTTTTGGACATTTCCATCATTTT
>NC_041382.1:715309592-715313233 GCF_002162155.2 Triticum dicoccoides | reverse complement strand
TTCGGTACATTTTGGGCCAAGTTAGTAATGGCGCACCATGGGGGTGGTGCGCCATTACTAGTTAAACTAGTAATGGCGCACCACACCCATGGTGCGCCATTACTAGTTTTGAAAAAACAATAAAACAAATTCTGAATTTTTTTTTAAAAAAACTTAGTAATGGCGCACCAGTTGACAGTGCACCATTACGAGTTTTAACTAGTAATGGCGCACTGTCCACTGGTGCGCCATTACTAGTTTTGAAAAAAAAAATTGGATTTTTTTTAAATAATTTACTCGTGGCGCACCATGGATGTGGTGCGCCATTACTAGTTTAACTAGTAATGGCGCACCACTCCCACGGTGCGCCATTACTAGTTTTGAATAAAAATGAAAAAAAATTGTTACTAATGGCGCACCGTGGATGTGGTGCGCCATTAGTATTTGGACCCTAATGGCGCACCAACACATGGTGCGCCATTAGTATATACTAATGGCGCACCACATGTCTGGTGTGCCATTAGTGTCATTTCCATCTATAGCCCTTTTCCTAGTAGTGTGAGTACCAGCCATGAAGACTCCTGCCCAGTTTGGCGACTCTGAGGGGTCCGGAATAGTGCTGCCATCGGAACAGCCCCCCAGCACACCATCTTGAACCTGATACAGCGAATTTGTTGAGCCGGCGGACGAATCACCATCAGAGAGGACGGCCGGCTCACCATCACCTTCAGATCCTTCAAAAAGTTCACCTCCATGGACGCAACCCACAAAAGTACGCTTCACGACGGGTTGAGCTCGGGCGGGTTTCGCACGCTGAGCCGTCTCGACGAGGTCGGTGTAGCTGTCCGGCTCAGGGCCCGGCTCACCAATCCGGCCGATGAAGACATGAATTCCGCCAAAGGGGACCCGGTACCCGTACTCAATTGAGCCGGCGTCGGGGCCCGAGCCTTCGTCGTCGATGTAGATCTTGCCACGACGACTCTTGGTCATTCAGCCAACTGTGTATCCCTTGAGCCCTTCGAAGCTGCCCTTCAAGAACTCAAATCCATCGTGCGCTGGCCCCACGGTGGGCGCCAACTGTCGTGGAATTGTCACGGCAGATGTCCTTTTGCAAGGACTTAGTCGTGGAGCCATCACAACTAGGAAGCTTAAAGGGATTAATCGGGACAAGGACACGTGAGGTTTATACTAGTTCAGGCCCTTACAGTGAAGGAAGGCCTACGTCTAGTTGGGTTGGAATTGCTTGAGGTTTCGATGACCAGGGAGCGAGATATGCTATGCCTGGCTCTCGATCAGTTGTTTTTCGCCCTAAGCCGCTGGCGGGTTGTCCCCTTATATACACGGGTTGACGCCCTGCGGCCTACAGAGTCCCGGCCGGCTCATAAACAGTGTCCGTCTCGGCGACTAGTTACTTCTACCTTACAATACAAGTTATACCATCATGGCGGTTTATCTTTACGGGCCTCAGAGTCACCTGTGGGCCTTTAAGCCTTTTAGTGAACCGCCATCTTCATGCCTTGGTCTTGAGCTTCTGATGAACCTCTATTTGCGTAACCCGGTCTCTCCTGGATGGCATACACAAATAGTCATATCCCCAACAAGTTCCGCTTCTAGTGACCAGTCCCTTTGCAATAGAAGCACTTAGTCGCAGGCTTAGGTCCAGACTTGGGTTTCTTCACTTGAGCAGCAACTTGCTTGCCGTTCTTCTTGAAGTTCCCCTTCTATCCCTTTTCCCTTTTCTTGAAACTAGTGGTCTTGTTAACCATCAACACTTGATGCTCTTTCTTGATTTCTACCTTCGTCGATTTCAGCATCACGAAGAGCTTGGGAATCGTTTCCATTATCCCTTGCATATTATAGTTCATCACGAAGTTCTAGTAACTTGGTGATAGTGACTAGAGAACTGTCAATCACTATCTTATCTGGAAGATTAACTCCCACTTGATTCAAGCGATTGTAGTACTCAGACATTCTGAACACATGCTCACTAGTTCAGCTATTCTCCTCCATCTTGTAGGCAAAGTACTTGTCAAAGGTCTTAAGCCTTTTGACATGGGCATGAGTCTGAAATACTAATTTCAACTCTTGGAACATCTCATATGCTCCGTGGCGTTTCAAAAATGTCTTTGAAGCCCCAATTCTAAGCCGTAAAGCATGGTGCACTAAACTATCAAGTAGTCATCATATTGAGCTTGCCAAACGTTCATAACATCTGCTTTTGCTCAATCGGTCTGTCATCTAGCGGTGCATCAAGGACATAATTCTTCTGTGCAGCAATGAGGATAAACCTCAGATTACGGAGTTAGTCTGCATCATCGCTACTAACATTTTTCAACATAGTTTTTCT
Source organism: Triticum dicoccoides (assembly GCF_002162155.2). NCBI lineage: Eukaryota > Viridiplantae > Streptophyta > Magnoliopsida > Poales > Poaceae > Triticum > Triticum dicoccoides. Next base: position 715,310,907 of record NC_041382.1, on the reverse strand, counting down.
CTAGGAACATACCAAAATAAACGGGGAGCAACATCGCGAGCTATTGATCTACAACATAGTTATGCAAATATACTATCAGGACTAAGTTCATGATAAATTAAAGTTCAATATATCATATTACTTAAGAACTCCCACTTAGATAGACATCCCTCTAGTCATCTAAATGATCAGGTGATCCAAATCAACTAAACCATGTTCGATCATCATGTGAGACGGAGTAGTTTTCAATGGTGAACATCACTATGTTGATCATATCTACTATATGATTCATGCTCGACCTTTCGGTCTCCGGTGTTCTGAGGCCATATCCGCATATGCTAGGCTCGTCAAGTTTAGCCCGAGTATTTCTGCGTGTGTAAAACTGTCTTACACCCATTGTAGATGAACATTGAGCTTATCACACCCGATCATCATGTGGTGTCTCGGCGAGACGAACTTTGGCAACGGTGCATACTTAGGGAGAACACTTTTACCTTGAAATTTAGTGAGAGATCATCTTATAATGCTACCGCCGAACTAAGCAAAAATAAGATGTATAAAAGATAAACATCACATGCAATCCAAATATGTGACATGATATGGCCATCATCATCTTGTGCTTTTGATCCCCATCTCCACAGTACTGTCATGATCTCCATTGTTACCGGCATGACACCATGATCTCCATCATCTTGATCTTTTATCAACATGTTGTCACATGGTCATCTCACTAGCTATTGCTTTTGCAACTATTGCTATCGCATAGTGATAAAGTAAAGCAATTACATGGCACTTGCATCTTATGCAATAAAGAGACAACCATAAAGCTTCTGCCAGTTGCCTATAACTTCAACAAAACATGATCATCTCATACAACAACTTATATCTCGTCACGTCTTGACCATATCACATCACAACAAGCCCTGCAAAAATAAGTTAGACGTCCTCTACTTTGTTGTTGCAAGTTTTACGTGGCTGCTACGGGCTGAGCAAGAACCGTTCTTACCTACGCATCAAAACCACAATGATAGTTCGTCAAGTTAGTGCTGTTTTAACCTTCTCAAGGACCGGGTGTAGCACTAGTAGAAAAAGGGTCAAACGTGAAGCACATTAGTGCCGGTTTGATTTTGGCCCGGTACTAATGGTACCATTAGTGCCGGTTCGAACGGATTTGCATTAATGCCGGTTCATGTTTAACCTTTAGTACCGGTTCGTGGCACGAACCGGTACTAAAGGGGTGGTGGCAGGCTGGCGTCAGGCTGGGGCCCCACGATCACCTTTAGTACCGGTTTGTGGCACGAACCGGTACTAAAGGTCTAACCTTTAGTTCTGGTTC
>NC_041382.1:715227071-715309171 GCF_002162155.2 Triticum dicoccoides | reverse complement strand
GTCGCCATTTCAGTTCTGAAAAAATCAAAAGAAAATGATAAAAACTTCAAAAAATAAAATCCTTCGAGAGGTAGTTATATTACTACATCTACTAGTTAGGAAAATTTAAAAACTACAATTTGGACATGTTTTGCAAAAAGTGTAGGGAAAATGTAAAACGGCTATAACTTTTGCATACGATGTCGGAAAAAAACGTATAATATATCAAAAAATTCAGCACAAAATCCGCATCCGATGGAGACGGCCTATAGCCTGTTTGGAATTTTTTAGAATCCTCAAATTCCAAAAGGAAAAAAAGATATGGTCAAATTTCAGTTTGTTTAAAAAATTTTGGTTAAATCTAGTCAAACTACTTATTCAAGAAGTATTAATGTTACTACATAATTATTCAAGAATATTAGTGTTACTAAATAATTATTTCAATTTTTTGAATTTTGGTCAAATCTGGTCAAACTGTGGTCAAACTATGGTCAAACTTATTCAAGAAATATTAGCGTTACTAAATAATTACTGTTTTTTAGAATAATAGTTTAAAACTCAAACGGTGAAATGTGTGACTTCATGCTCAAGCTAAACTCCTGAGGGTTAATAGGATTGACATCTTACTATTGTCAGGAAAACAACAAGTGCAGACTCGGAAACGAAGGAGAATAGAACCCGAAAGTTAAGCGTGCTCGGGCTGGAGTAGTGAGAGGGATGGGTGACCGGTCGGGAAGTTAGATGATTTGGAATGAGTGATCCACACTTGAGCAGTTAAGAGAGGTGATTAGAGACAAAATCATCAAATAATTCAAAAAAATTAAAAATTAAAAAAATCAAAAAAATTCCAAAATTTTCAAAAAAAATCAAAAAAAAACTTTAGTACTAAAGGTCCCCCATACCAGGGCGCGAGCTCACGCCACGTGGTGGCACTTTAGCGCTGGTTCGTGCCGAACCGGTACAAAAGGGGGGGGGCTTTAGTGCCCACCCTTTAGTGCCGGTTATGGAACCGACATTAAAGGCCCTTACGAACCGGCGCTAAAGCTCCGTTTTCTACTAGTGTAGCCACACTCGGTTCAACTAAACTTGGAGAAACTGACACCCGCCAGCCACCCGTGTGCAAAGCACGTCGGTAGAACCAGTCTCGCGTAAGCGTACGCGTAATGTCGGTCCGGGCCGCTTCCTCCAACAATACCGCCAAACCAAAGTATGACATGTTTGTAAGCAGTATGACTTGTATCGCCCATAACTCACTTGTGTTCTACTTGTGCATATACCATCAACGCATAAAACCAGGCTCGGATGCCACTGTTGGGGAACGTAGTACTTTCAAAAAAATTCCCTACGCACACATAGGATCATGGTGATGCATAGCAACGAGAGGTGAGAGTGTGTCCACGTACCCTCGTAGACTGCATGCGGAAGCGTTAGCACAATGCGGTTGAAGTAGTCATACGTCTTCACGACCCGACCGATCGAAGTACCGAACGCATCGCACCTCTAAGTTCTGCACACGTTCAACTCGATGATGTCCCACGAGCTCCGATCTAGCAAAGCTTCACAGGAGAGTTTTGTCAGCACGACGGCGTGGTGACGGTGATGATGATGCTACCAACGCAGGGCTTCACCTAAACACCGCTATGATATGATCGAGGTGGATTATGGTGGAGGGGGGCACCGCACACGGCTAAGAGATCAATGATCAATTGTTGTGTCTCCAAGGGGGTGCCCCCTCCCCGTATATAAAGGAGTGGAGGAGGGGGAGAGCTGGCCCTCTCTATGGCGCGCCCTAGGGGAGTCCTACTCCCACCGAGAGTGGGATTCCCCCTTTCCTAGTAGAACTAGGATCCCTTCCAAGTAGTAGGAGTAGGAGAGAAGGAAAGGGAAAGAGAGACGTGTCTCGGTTGAGAAGGAAGGAGGGGGCGCCGCCCCTCCCCCTAGTCCAATTCGGACTAAGCATTGGGGGCGCGCAACCTCTCATCTCTCTTTCCCCTAAAGCCCAATAAGGCCCATATACTCCCCGGCGAATTCCTGTAACTCTCCAGTACTCCGAAAAATACCTGAATCACTCGAAACCTTTCCGACGTCCGAATATAGTCGTCCAATATATCGATATTTACATCTCTACCATTTCGAGACTCCTTGTCATGTTCCCGATCTCATCCGGGACTCCGAACTACCTTCGGTACATCAAAACACATTAACTCATAATACAAATCGTCACCGAACATTAAACGTGCGGACCCTATGGGTTCGAGAACTATGTAGACATGACCGAGACACGTCTTCGGTTAATAACCAATAGTGGAACCTGGATGCTCATATTGGCTCCTACATATTCTAGAAGATATTTATCAGTCAAACAGCATAACAACATACGTTGTTCCCTTTGTCATCGGTATGTTACTTGCCCGAGATTCCATCGTCGGTATCTCAATACCTAGATTAATCTCGTTACCGGCAAGTCTCTTTACTCGTTCCGTAATACATCATCCCGCAACTAACTCATTAGTTACAATGCTTGCAAGGCTTATAGTATGTGTATTACCGAGTGGGCCCAAAGATACCTCTCCAACGATCGGAGTGACAAATCCTAATCTCGAAATACGCCAACTCAACAAGTACCTTCGGAGACACCTATAGAGCACCTTTATAATCACCAGTTATGTTGTGACGTTTGGTAGCACACAAAGTGTTCCTCCGGTAAATGGGAGTTGCATAATCTCATAGTCATAGGAACATGTATAAGTCATGAAGAAAGCAATAGCAACATACTAAACGATCAAGTTCTAAGCTAACGGGATGGGTCAAGTCAATCACATCATTCTCCTAATGATGTGATCCCGTTAATCAAATGACAACTCATGTCTATGGTTAGGAAACTTAACCATCTTTGATTAATGAGCTAGTCAAGTAGAGGCATACTAGTGACACTATGTTTGTCTATGTATTCACACATGTATTATGTTTCCGGTTAATACAATTATAGCATGAATAATAAACATTTATCATGAAATAAGGAAATAAATAATAACTTTATTATTGCCTCTAGGGCATATTTCCTTCAAAGGCCACATCATATTTTCCTCCCTTTTGTCTGTGTTTCTTTGCCACTCTTTTTTTTCTGATATTTCATGACTTTTAATGACTAAAGATCCAAAATTCCATGAGTTTTGATGACTTCTAGTTTTGGTTAGATTTTTTCAAATCTCAACTTTTAATTAAGTACTACATAACTAAAGTAAAAGAGTGAAAACAATGACCTGCCGTAACACCGAGAAGCAGGCATGCGTGTGGCCAAGGCATATGTATGAAAGGGTGGTGTGGTGTACGAATACCCAATGCACATCCTTGGCATGGCAGATGCCTCGCAAACCAGACACATGCACTGGCGCGAACATCGAGGACTAGCTGTGTTCGTCACTCAGATCGAGCCGGCGGTGGGCAATCCTGTGAGGGAATAATGGACAAAAACTGGCTTCACGATGAACGAGGCATTCACTGAGAGCCACGAACGGCAAAGGGAGGCCACATGGCATACCCTTTCGGGAGTGATGGCGTCGTCACTTGGTTCACCCCATACTGGGAGTTGCGATGTCACCCTCGGTAAGAACACGTCACAAAAACATTTTTCTAACTTACATGTGGTTCCACTGGTCTCATTTATCAGTAAAAGTTTCAAATTATTTGCTAAATAATTTTACAAAGAAAAGTAACGATGCCTTTACCAAGAGCAGCGCTCGGAAATGCTCGTGGCCAGTGGGACCGGGTATCCCACATGGCAGCTGACTGTTTGCCAAGTGTCACCCTGACCATCTTACTGGACCGGCAGTCGAGCCCATAGCACTAGTGGGCCGGCCCGTGGCGGCCACATCGACCGCTAACTCGCGGTGCACGACGCGTGCAAGTCCTTAGTCCCACCTCGCCAAGCGAGGGAGGCGTCGACCGCTTTATAAACCTGTCACCCCCGACTGTTTCAAACTCCTCTAAACACTTTCATCGCTTGCTCACTCGACTACTCTGTGGGGCCTGGTTGCCGATGGCTGATGACCCACAAGTATAGGGGATCTATCTTAGTCCTTTCAATAAGTAAGAGTGTCGAACCCAATGAGGAGAAGAAGGAAATGATAAGCGGTTCTCAGCAAGGTATTCTCTACAAGCACTAAAATTATCGGTAACAGATATTTTTGTGATAAGGTAATTGGTAATGAGTAGAAAGTAATAAAAGTAAATAAGGTGCAGCAAGATGGCCCAGTCCTTTTTGTAGAAAAAGGACAAGCCTAGACAAACTCTTATATGAAGGAAAGCACTCCCGAGGACACATGGGAATTATCGTCAAGCTAGTTTTCATCACGTTCATATGATTCGCGTTCGGTACTTTGATAATTTGATATGTGGGTGGACCGGTGCTTGGGTACTATCCTTACTTGGACAAGCATCCCACTTATAATTAACCCCTATTACAAGCATCCGCAACTACAACAGAAGTATTAAGGTAAACCTAACCATAGCATGAAACATATGGATCCAAATCAGCCCCTTACAAAGCAACACATAAACAAGGGTTTAAGCTTCTGTCACTCTAGCAACCCATCATCTACTTATTACTTCCCAATGCCTCCCTCTATTCCCAAACAATGGTTAAGTGTCATGTAGTCGACATTCACATGACACCACTAGAGGGATGACAACATACATGTCATCAAAATGTCGAATGAATACCAAATTCACATGACTACTAATAGCAAGACTTCTCCCATGTCCTCAGGAACAAATGTAACTACTCACAAAGCATATTCATGTTCATAATCAGAGGGGTATTAATATGCATAATGGATCTGAACATATGATCTTCCACCAAGTAAACCAACTAGCATCAAATACAAGGAGTAATCAACACTACTAGCAACCCACAGGTACCAATCTGAGGTTTGGATACAAAGATTGGATACAAGAGTTGAACTAGGTTTGAGATGAGATGGTGCTGGTGAAGATGTTGATGGAGATTAACCCCCTCCCGATGAGAGGATCGTTGGTGATTACGATGGTGATGATTTCCCCCTCCCAGAGGGAAGTTTCCCCGGCAGAACAGCTCCGCCAGAGCCCTAGATTGGTTCCGCCTCGTGGCGGCAGACTCTCATCCCGAAAGCTTGCTTATGATTTTTTCCCCGACGAAAGACTCCATATAGCAGAAGATGGGTATCGAAGGGGCACCAGGGGGCCCCCCGCAATATTTATGGGTATGAAGTCTTAATCGGACACAGAGAAAGATAGGGGCTTATAGTTTTGCCTCCCAACGTTTTACCTCAAGGGTAATGTCAACAATAATAGTTCGTGGAGACTCACATCCAATTAGCTATATATATCAGGATCTTTCCAACACATTGTGCTTGCCAGAGGATAAAATGTAAAAAGGAAAGGTGAAGATCACCATGACTCTTATGTAAGGTAGAATATAAAAGTAAAAGATAGGCCGTTCGCAGAGGGAAGCAAAGGTTGTCATGCGCTTTTATGGTTGGATGCATGAAATCTTAATGCAAAAGAACGTCACTTTATATTGCCACTTGTGATACGGACATTTATTATCCAGTCCGTCGCTTTTATTTCTTCCATATCACAAGATCGTATAAAGCTTATTTTCTCCGCACTAATAAGTCATACATATTTAGAGAGAAATTTTTATTGCTTGCACCGATGACAACTTACTTGAAGGATCTTACTCAATCCATAGGTAGATATGGTGGACTCTCATGGAAAAACTAGGTTTAGGGATATTTGGAAGCACAAGTAGTATCTCTACTTGGTGCGAAGAAATTGTCTAGCATGAGAGGGAAAGGCAATCTCAACATGTTGGATGATCCATGACAATATAATTTATCTCAGATGTATGAAAGCATAACACGTTATGTTGTCTTCTTTGTCCAACGTCAACTCCTAGCATGTCATACTTTAATGAGTGCTCACAATCATAAAATATGTCCAAGATAGTATATTTATATGTGAACCTCTCTTTCTTTATTACTTCCTATTCATTGCAACGATGACCAAAACTATGTTTGTCAACTCAAAACAACGTTTATTCATCATACTCTTTTATATGTGAGCTCATTACTCTCCATAATACCCATATGATCTCTTTATTTCTTTTTATTTCTTCTCTTTTATTTTATTCCCTCAAGATCTAGCAAGGTAATCAAGCCTTTGACTCAACACATGCATTTCCTGCTCCAGTCTTAGTATCTTTTTGCATAATTCCTGTTTGTTTTCCTGCAAGGGGCAAAAATGGATAAACTCGATCTTAGGTTTCTTTGCTCTATCCGGGAGGCTTGACTTTTTAAACTCCACATGCATGTCCCCAGGTTGAGGTAATGGGAATTCATCTTCATCTCAGCTCGTCTCCTCCTTTCCCTTAGGTTCATAGTCCTCTTCTTCTTATGTAGTCCAACCACAATGCTCCACATCCCCATAGACTTTAGGATCTGCAAGGTAATCAGCCACATAGCTTTCTCCTTCTGAATCCTGGGACGACATGTTGTGCAAATCTACAGCAGGACAGCTCGAAACAAAGACAAGTGATATTTGCATGATACGGTGGTCAAAACCTTCGGGAGGTTATATAATGAATTTTTACCGACCAACAGAAGTATCATGCAAGAAAAAGGAGTCCGGAGAGCGCACGAGGTGCCCACGAGGCAGGGGGACGCGCCCAGGGGGGTAGGGCGCGCCTCCCACCCTCGTGGGAGCCTCGTGTCCTTTCCGGTCTGCTTCTTATTTTCCTATTTTTCTTAATATTCCAAAACGGAGAAAAATTGCATTAGAACTGTTTTGGAGTCGGTTTACTTACCGTACTACGTACATATTCCTTTTCTGAGTCTGAAACGTTCTGGAAAGTGTCCCTTGTGTATTCCTCCGAGGTTACAGTTTCAATGATATTAGTTTCAACATTCATAGGATTACCTGAGATATAATGTTTGATTCTTTGACCGTTCACCACCTTCGGATTTGTGCCTTCGAAGTTGTTGATTTTTATGGCATCGGAATGATAGACCTCCTCGATAACGTAAGGACCTTCCCATTTAGAGAGAAGTTTGCCTGCAAAAAATCTTAAACGAGAGTTGTATAACAATACATAATCACCTACATTGAACTCATGCTTTTGTGTCCTTTTATCATGCCATCTTTTAACCTTTTCTTTAAACAACTTGGCATTTTCATAAGCCTGGGTCCTCCATTCAGCAAGTGAGCTAATGTCAAATAACCTCATCTCACTGGCAAGTTTGAAATCATAATTGAGCTCTTTAATGGCCCAATATGCCTTATGTTCTAGTTCAAGAGGTAAGTGACATGCTTTACCATAAACCATTTTATATGGAGACATACCCATAGGATTTTTATATCCAGTTCTATATAGGCGCATAATGCATCATCAAGTTTCTTGGACCAATTCTTTCTAGATCTATTAGAAGTCTTTTGAAAAATTAATTTGAGCTCTTTGTTACTCAATTCTACTTGACCACTAGACTGTGGGTGATAAGGAGATGCAATTCTATGATTAACGTCATACTTAGCAAGCATTTTACGAAAGGCACCATGAATAAAATGTCAACCACCATCAGTCATTAAATATCTAGGGACTCCAAACCTCGGGAAAATAACTTCTTTAAGCATCTTAATAGAGGTGTTATGATCAGCACTACTAGTTGGAATAGCTTCTACCCACTTAGTAACGTAATCCACAGCAACTAAAATATGTGTATACCCACTAGAGTAAGGAAAAGGTCCCATATAATCAAAGCCCCAAACATCAAATGGTTCAATAACAAGTGAATAATTCATAGGCATTTCTTGATGTCTACTAATATTACCAATTCTTTGACATTCATCACAAGACAAGACAAACTTACGGGCATCCTTGAAGAGGCTAGGCCAATAAAAACCGGATTGCAATACCTTATGTGCAGTTCTATCTCCAGCATGGTGTCCTGCATAAGCCTCGGAGTGACACTTGTGTAGGATCTGTTCCTGTTCATGCTCAGGTACACAACATCTAATAATACCATCTACTCCTTATTTATAAATATGTGGGTCATCCCAAAAGTAATGTCTCAAATCATAGAAGAACTTTTTCTTTTGCTGGTATGTGAAAATAGGTGGTATAAATTTAGCAACTATATAATTAGCATAATCAGTATACCATGGAGCAGTTCGAGAAGCATTTATGACATTTAATTGTTCATCAGGAAAGCTATCATCAATAGGTAGTGGGTCATCAAGAACATTTTCTAACCTAGACAGGTTGTCTGCAACGGGGTTCTCTGCTCCCTTTTTATCAATAATATGCAAATCAAATTCTTGTAGCAAGAGAACCATCTAATAAGTCTAGGTTTAGCATCTTTCTTTTCCATAAGGTATTTAATAGCAGCATGATCAGTGTGAATAGTTACTTTAGAATCAACAATATAAGGTCTGAACTTATCACAAGCAAAAACAACTGCTAATTTTTTTCCAATAGTAGCATAATTTCTCTGGGCATTGTCTAGAGTTTTACTAGCATATTGAATAACATTTAATTTCTTATCAACTCTTTGCCCTAGAACAACACCTACAGCATAATCACTAGCATCACACATAATTTCGAAGGGTAAATTCCAATCGGGTGGCTGAACAATAGGTGTAGAAATCAATGCTTTCTTAAGTATTTCAAATGCTTCTATGCAATCATCATCAAAGACAAAAGGAATATCTTTTTTTAATAGATTAGTCAGATGCCGAGAAATTTTTGAGAAGTCCTTAATGAACCTCCTATAAAAACAGGCGTGACCGAGGAAGCTTCTTATACCTTTAATGTCCTTGGGACATGGCATCTTTTCAATAGCATCAACTTTAGCTTTGTCAACTTCAATACCTCTTTCAGAAATTTTATGCCCCAAGACAATACCTTTATTAACCATAAAGTGGCACTTCTCCCAATTCAAGACAAGATTAGTTTCTTCACATCTCTGCAAAACTCGATCAAGGTTGCTTAAGCAATCATCAAAAGAGGATCCATAAACGGAGAAATCGTCCATGAAAACCTCACATATCTTTTCACAAGAGTCATAGAATATAGCCACCATGCATCTTTGAAAGGTAGCAGGTGCATTACATAAACCAAAAGGAATACATCTATAAGAAAAAGTACCGAAAGGGCAAGTAAAAGTGGTATTTGATTGGTCATCAGCTGGCACAGGTATTTGAGAGAAGCCAGAGTAACCATCTAGAAAGCAAAATTGTGTGTGCTTGGATAATCTTTCTAGCATTTGATCAATAAAAGGCAAAGGGTAATGATCTTTTTTAGTAGCCTTATTTAATTTGCGGAAATAAATTACCATCCTACAACCTATAATAATTCTTTGCGGGGTTAATTCATATTTATCATTAGGAGCAATAGTAATACCTCCCTTCTTAGGGACACAATGGACAGGACTTACCCACTGACTATCAGCAACGGGATAAATTATACCTGCCTCAAGGAGCTTTAGTATTCCCTTTCTTACCACTTCTTTCATCTTAGGATTTAGCCGCCGTTGGTGATCAATAACTGGTTTGGCGTCTTCCTCCAGATTTATTTTGTGTTGGCATAGAGTGGGACTAATGCCCTTAAGATCATCAAGAGTATATCTAATAGCAGCACGGTGCTTCTTCAGAGTTTTCAATAATTTCTCTTCCTCCTTCTCTGAAAGGTTAGCACTAATAATAACAGGATATATTTTCTTTTCATCAAGATAAGCATATTTAAGAGTATTAGGTAATGGTTTAAGCTCAGACACGGGATCACCCTTGGGTGGAGGAGGATCCCCTAGGATTTCAACATGCAAATTGTGTTTTAGAATAGGTAACTGTTTAAAGGACACTTCATCTATTTCCCTACTTTCATTCATGAACATATCATTTTCATAGTCTAGTAAATATTGTTCTAATGGATTAGTAGGAGGCATGGCAATAGAAGCAAGACCAATAGTTTCATCTTTACTAGGCAATTCTTTATCATGGGGTTGTCTACAAAATTTAGCAAAATTAAACTCATGAGACATATCCCTTAAACCAACAGAAACAATATCCTTATTACAGTCTATCTTAGCATTGATAGTATTTAAGAAGGGTCTACCAAATATAATGGGGCAAAAGCTATCTTGTGGGGAACCAAGAACAAGAAAATCAGCAGGATATTTAACCTTCCCACACAAGACTTCAACATCTCTAACAATCCCAACGGGTGAAATAGTATCTCTATTGGCAAGCTTAATGGTAACATCAATATCTTCTATCTCATCTGGTGCAATATCATGCATAATTTCTTTGTATAAGGAAATAGGTATTGCACTAGCACTAGCACCCATATCACATAATCCATGATAACAATGATCTCCTATTTTAACAGAAATAACAAGCATGCCAACAACAGGTCTGTGTTTATTTTTAGCATCAGGCCTAGCAATTCTAGCAGCTTCATCACAGAAGTAAATAACATGCCCATCAATATTATCGGCCAAGAGATCTTTAACGATAGAAATTTTAGGTTCAACTTTAATTTGCTCATGGGGTTTAGGTGTCTTAATATTACTTTTGTTGACCATAGTTGAAGCTTTAGCATGATTCTTTATTCTAATAGGGAAAGGTGGTTTCTCAACATAAGCAGTAGGAACAACAAGATCATTATAAGTGATAGTCTTTTCTTCAACTATAATAGGTGCAACTACTTTTACTTGAATGGGAGGATTATATTTAAACCACTTCTCCTTAGGGAGATCAACATGAGTATCAAAGGATTCACAGAAAGAAGCTACTATCTCAGAGTCAAGTCCATATTTAGTGCTAAATTTACGAAAAACATCGGTATCCATAAAAGATTTAACACAATTAAACTTAGGTGTTATACCTGACTCTTTACCTTCGTCGAGATCCCAATCTTCAGAGTTGCGTTTAATTATCTCCAATAAATTCCATTTGTATTCAATAGTCTTCATCATAAAGGAACCAGTACAAGAAGTATCGAGCATGGAGCGATTGTTGTCAGAAAGCCGAGCATAAAATTTTGAATAATCATTTCTCTTGAGAGCTCATGATTGGGGCATGAATATAACATTGACTTAAGCCTCGCCCAAGCTTGAGCGATGATTTCTCCTTCGCGAGGCAAAAAATTATATATATAATTACAATCACGATGAACAAGATGCATAGGATAAAACATCTGATGGAATTCTAATTTCAACCGTTTGTAGTCCCATGATCCCATATCATCACATAGCCTATACCATGTCAATGCATCTCCCTTCAAAGATAAAGGGAAGACCTTCTTCTTGATAAAATCATCGGGCATACCTGCAAGCTTAAATAATCCACAAACTTCATCCACATAGCTTAAGTGTAAGTCGGGGTGCGATGTTCCATCTACTGCAAAAGGATTAGCTAGCAGTTTCTCTATCATACCCGAAGGAATTTCAAAGTAAACAATTTCATTTTCAGTAGGTTCAGTAGGTTGACGACAAACTCTTTGCTCTACTGGTCGAGGTGAAGATACCCCGAACAAGCCCCTCAAAGCATTACTTTCCATAGTAACAAGTGACGGTAAATTTCAGCACACTATATAAATTTTTCCTTACCAAATTCCACCTACCAAAGGCGCTTCACTCCCCGGCAACGGCGCCAGAAAAGAGTCTTGATGACCAACAAGTATAGGGGTGTCACATCCCTAGTCTGGTATGACCTAGACTAGCTAATCATTTGTGCATCATGTTTAAATTTCATTTAAATTTGAAATGAGGATTGGTGGAACCCTCAGAATCATTTTTGAAAATGACCCAAATAAAAATTTCTCCAAAAGGGTCCAAGAAAATGCTCATGTTGCCCTCTGAAAATATTTGACAGAGATAAAAATCAAACCAATATTTTTAGGAGCTCATGGATATTTAATTTTGGCCATGTGGATTAATCCGATAATTATTTGCTTTGGATATATATTGTTATATATATGAAATATGGTCCAAAAATTATGCCATTTATAAAGGAGCTCGGGAATAATATATCTAGCCCCTGCAAAAATTGGCATAAGGTATTAAATTGATTTAGTATTTTATTATATCAAAGCAAATGTCAGAAAAATTAAAAAACAAAAATAAAAGAGGGAAACCTTACCTGGGCTGCTTACCTGGCGCCTCTGGCCCAGCAAGCCAGCCCAGCCCACCACCGCCGTCGTCCTCCTGGCGCCAGTCGGCCAGGCGTGTGGCCGACGCGCGCGCACGGGCGGAGCGCCACGCCACCAGCTCGCCTGCCTGCCTACCCCGCCAGCGCGACGCCGCGACGTTTCTTCTCGGTGCCGCCCTGATCCCCTGGCCTCACCCCCCTCTCTTCCGTGCTTTTCCCCTTCTCTCTCTCTCTCACCGAAGCACTGCCGCCGCCGCAGCTCACCACCGACGCGCTCCCCGCCGTTCCCTCGCCCCTCCGTAGAGTTCCCGAGCTCCGCCGCGACCCCCTCTCCCTCCTCACCGAGCAAGCAACCCGGGCGAGCTCCGCTTCGTCGCAATCGCTGTCGTCTTCAAGCTCCGGCCGACGAGATCGCCGTCATCGCTCCGGCTGCCCCAAGCCTTCCCCGAGCTCGCCGACGACGCCGTTGGATCCGCGGTGAGCTCCGCCACCGTTCCCCTCTCTTCTCCCCTTCGTTTCCGCGCCGTAGCACCGTTCCCCACCACGGCCGAAGCCTCTCGCCGTCGTCCATGTCGCCGTCGCCGTCTCGGCCCTCCTCCGCCCAAACCGAGCATTCCATCGCGCTCCCAGTGCCACGAGGGTGCCGCCGAGCCCCTCAGGTGGCCTCCCCGTGCCCCGCAGCCCGTTCCCGCTCGCGCCCGAACTCCGGCCGCCGCCCAAGTGGTCGCCGCCGTCGATCTAGGCCATCTCCGGTGAAACGGAGGGCACCAGTGGGTGCGCGCGAGCCCCAGCTTCCCGCGCGTGCCTTCCGCTGCTCGATTGGGCGCCGGAGTGGAAATCCCGCGCCCTCCGCCGCGTTTGCTGCCGCCGGCGGCTAAACGCCGGCGTATTAGCCCCGGTTGACCAGGGGGTTTGACCTCCCCTGGCTCAATGAAAAGTGGGGCCTGTCCCTGCTAATTCGAGTTTAGGATTAGTTTAAATTTAATCAACCTCTGTTAATTAACCCTGACACTGACAGTGGGCCCCAGCGCCACTAACCTTCTTAATTAGGATTAAACTAACCCTGTTTAACCCCCTGACACTGACGTGTGGACCCCACACGTCAGGTTTGACCCCAGCCAGCCGCAGTTGACCGCTGACGTCGTGCTGACGTCATGCTGGCGCAATATATATTTTCTGGAATTATAATAAATCAGGAAATTCCAGAAATTGTTTTAAACTGCAAAATTCATATCAATTCAACCGTAGCTCAGATTAAAATAATTTATATATGAAAAATTATCAGAAAAATGTAATCTATCCATCTGTACTAGTTTCATGCATGACAAACCAACTTATACATGCTGAATATGAGAAAACACATTATGGCATATATAAGAGACTTAATTTAGAATTGCATTTGAGCTTATGGTTCAAATGGACTTCAAACCAAATGATTACTAGTTGCATTAGCTCAAACAACATCACATCTTCATGCCATGTTCATGCATCATATTGTTGCATATGTTTGTATATTGATTGCCGGCACCGTTCCTTCTCGATAGGTCCTGCTCCGGAGCTGTTCCAGAGTACCTGTCGGTGAAGCAGTGCTTCCTCTGTTGATTTACCAGGCAAGCAAACCCCCCTTGTTCATTCCGATAAAACCCTACTCTCTCGCTCCTGCTCTTAGTTACTGCATTAGGACAACAACGGTTCATCTGCTACTTTGTGCTGCGGTAGTTGAACCCATTCCTCTGCATGACCTGTCATTGCCACAGTAAATAGTTGAAACCCACTAGCATGTGTAGGAGTTGATTGAAGCCATTGTTGTGTTCCTACCATGCTATGCCTGCTATTGCTTAGAGTTGTGTCAAGTCTGATTCATTGGAAATGAATTGGAGTGTCACGATATGTTCTGATGCTGAGAGTGAAGTGTGTGAACACGATTTGGTAAAGGTAGCGGTGAGAGGCCATGTAGGAGTACATGGTGGGTTGTCTCATTGGAACCGTCCTTAAGCACTGAGTTCTATGTATGTTGTCCAATGACTCGATACTACCACACATTGGAATGCTTAAGTGCCCCTCTCGACTTATTAACCGAGCTGATCTCTGTCCAGGAGTCGCAACTAGTTTCTGGTGTTTGTAGGTAGTGCTATTTTTCTACCAAGTGGCACCCGGCACGGTGGGCTTGGGACAGACTAGGCACACATGGCACGGTGTACCAAGTGGCACCCGGATGGTGGGCTTGGGAACCCTGCTCACATCGTTTGGGGCCGTGAGCGACACCCCGGCCGGATCTCCTTGCGGATGGAACCCGAATAGGCGATAAACCTGGACTAGAGTCTTGTGTGGTTAGTCAGGTCGTGGCCGACACCCTCGCCAGGCTTCCGCTTGAAGGTTGCCGAGATACATGACGTGTACATGGCGGTAAGTGGCGAGAGCGTGTGTGAAGAAGTACACCCCTGCAGGGTTAACATGATCTATTCGAATAGCCGGGTCCGCGGTTATGGACTTCTTGGATGCTTACATGGTACATAGACAACTTGAAGTGGATACTCTAAAATGCTCAAGACAAGTGTGAGTGCTATGGATGGCCTTCTCGTAGGGAGACGGGGATGAATCCATAGTAGTGTATTGTGTGGTGATTAGTGGACTCGTGTACGTTGTCTCACCTCAAGAGTTTCTGGTAGTCGTAGAACAGGATAGCCACAGAGTCAAAGCTGGCTTGCTGCAACTAAACCCCACATTACCCTCTTGATACAAATGCATGTATGATAGGATCTGATGTAAGTCTTGCTGAGTACCTTTGTACTCATGTTGCTTCATTTATGTTTTTGCAACGGAGACTTCGGTCTTACTAGTGTTCTCGTGGACTTCGACTAGTAGCTAGTAGCTCAGCTACGATCTTGATCGGATGTTGTAGATAGTCAAGCTCTTCAGCCTTTTTCATTTGTAGATGTCTGTACCCAGACATGTAATGCTTCCGCTTGTTGCTTGTATGCTCTGTATGATGGGTCTTGTGACCCCTGTTTGCAATAAATGCTATGATGGCTCTTCTGAGCCTTTATCTATATGATTGCTGAGTTATGTTGTGATGCCATGTTGTACAGCACATACTTGCATGTTATGCGTACGTGTAATGTGTATTGCTATGTGTGCGATCTGACTATCTAGTTGTTTATTCTTAGTAGCCTCTCTTACCGGGAAATGTCTCCTAGTGCTTCCACTGAGCCCTGGTAGCTTGCTACTGCTCCGGAACACTTAGGCAGGCCGGCATGTGTCCTTCTTCGATCCTGTGTCTGTCCCTTCGGGGAAATGTCACGCGATGAATACTGGAGTCCTGCTAGCCCGCTACAGCCCGGTTCACCGGAGTCCTGTTAGCCCAGTGCTACAGCCTGGATTCACTCGTTGATGACCGACACGTTCGATGCTGGGTCATGGATGCCTGTCCCTGTAAGTTAGTGCCACTTTGGGTTTACGACTAGCCATGTCAGCCCGGGCTCTTTATCATATGGATGCTAGCGACACCATCATATACGTGTGCCAAAATGCGCAAACGGTCCCGGGCAAAGGTAAGGCGACACCCGTGGGGATACCGTGCGTGAGGCCGCAAAGTGATATGAGGTGTTACATGCTAGATCGATGTGGCATTGAGTCGGGGTCCTGACAGCGCTGGTATCAGAGCCTGACTGCCTGTAGGATTACCAAGCCAAACTGGTCGAAGTTGAGTCTAGAAAATCTTTAGTTATGTAAGGGAATTGATTGTGGATTGGAACGTAAGGCTCTTTTTACTCCTTATACCTCATGACCTTCTAATCTGAGTCGTCCTATCTTCCGACGGGATTAAGGAACTAGGCTTCTCTTCCGTCTATCAGGATCACGTGTTACTACTCCGTAGTCCCTTAGGATTGGTTGATCAGAGTCATACCCCAGTTTTCGAGTACTTCCGGTGTAGTCTGTTTAGTACTATCTCAGAACCTTGAGTGATGATGATGAGTATGTTACCACCCCATTTTTAGTAGGATGTCTCATTCTGAGCATTTTACTGCCGTTATGCTGCCGGAATTTCCCTAGGAGTTCGAGTGATACTAATCCCTTGTCCTACATTCTATAGCCTATAGATTGATGCTGATTCCGTCCTTGGTTTCGTTTCTCAGGATGTCATCAGCTAAGCGAAGTTCTGTTGCTCGTAGCCAGAACCACGGAGATGGTAGGGATGAGGATCCTCCCGACCAGCCTTCATTGGCAGAGTTCATGTTAGAAATGGAGAGGAACAAGCGTGAGTCTAACCGTTTGTTGGCACGTATCGGAGAGAACACCGCACATCAGCTCAAAGGGTCTGCTACCATTCATGACTTCATTCGTTTGCACCCCCCCCCCACCTTTCATCATTCCATCGAGCCACTCGATGCAGATGACTGGCTCCGTAGCATCACTCATAAGCTGCATTCCGCGAGCGTAGCTGAAGATGACAAGGTCACTTATGCCGCATACCACCTGGAAGGTCCTGCTAGTCTTTGGTGGCAGAACTATGAGGCTTTGTTTCTAGCTGGCCAGATTCCTACCTGGAAGGATTTCACCGAGGCTTTTCGCGAGCATCACATTCCCCAGGCCCTCATCGATCGCAAGAGAGAAGAGTTCTGTAGTCTCACCCAGGGTAAGATGGCTGTTGATGCCTATAGTAGAGAGTTCGAGAACCTCGCCCGTTATGCCACAGAAGAAGTGTCCACGGACGCCAAGAAGCAGGCTAGGTTCCGAAAGGGTCTCAACCCCAAGTTGCGCCGTGATCTCCACCTGCATCATTGCGATACATTCCAAGCCCTTGTGAACAAGGCCATCAATGCAGAGACAGCTCAGCTCACTTACGAGGAGTCTCGTAAGCACAACCGTGATTTGGGATCCTCCTCTGGCTCTAGTTCTCAGAAGCGCCGGATTTGGGTTCCAAACTCTGCTCTTCCTTCCGGATATACACCGAGGCCATCCTATGTGGTGCCTCCTCCAGCTCAGTCATATGTTCCACCCAGGTCTACTGGTAGACCGCTTGTCAGTGCGGGTCCACGTCCAACCTCAGGGACTTGCTTCACATGCGGGAAGCCAGGACACTATGCACGTGACTGCTCTCAGACTAGTTATGCTCCACCCCAGCCCGAGAAGACTGTTGGTTGTATTAAGCCATCACGCAAGATGATCAGTGTCAAGTCAGCCCCCACTGAACGTGGACGTGTGCATCACGTCTCAGCCAAAGACGCTCTTGATGATCCGGATGTCGTTCTTGGTACACTCCTTGTCAATTGTCACCCAGCATCAGTTCTATTCGATACTGGAGCATCTCACTCCTTCATTTCTGAAAGCTATGCTAACTTGCACAACATGTCATTTTGTGATATGCCAACTCCGCTAGTCATCCAAACTCCTGGATCCAAATGGCAAACCTCTAGTGTAAGCCATGGTAATGAAATCCTTGTTGACAGACTTGTATTCCTGGCATCACTTGTAGCCCTCAAGTCCTCAGATATTAACATCATCTTGGGTATGGACTGGATGACAGCTCATCATGCCAAGATTGATTGTTACACCAGATCCGTTCAGCTTACACACCCATCTGGCAAGATAGTCACCGTCTCCACTAGAGTTGCAAAGCCTCAGCTCTATTCTCTTAATGCCAGCCCTCTTCCAGACCTTGAAGATATCCCGGTAGTCCGTGACTTTCCGGATGTCTTTCCAGAGGAACTGCCAGGTGTCCCACCTGACAGAGATGTAGAGTTTGTCATAGATCTTATCCTAGGAACAGCTCCAATCTCTAGGAGACCTTACAAGATGGCACCCTTAGAACTAGCCGAGCTTAAGAAGCAACTTGATGAGTCCTTGCAAAAAGGTTTCATCCGTCCTAGTTCTTCTCCTTGGGCTTGCCCCGTCCTCTTTGTTAAGAAGAAAGACGGTACGGACCGGATGGTCGTAGATTATCGTCCCGTTAATTTGGTCACGATAAAGAACAAGTATCCGCTCCCCAGGATCAACGACCTGTATGATCAGCTCGCTGGATCCTCAGTCTTCTCCAAGATGGATTTGAGGTTAGGATACCACCAAATCAAAATCAGAAACGGGGACATTCCCAAGACAGCTTTTGTCACTCGTTATGGCCAGTACAAGTACACCGTCATGTCCTTTGGTCTAACTAACACTCCAGCTACATTCTCCCGCCTGATGAACTCGATCTTCATGGAGTACTTAGATAAGTTCGTCGTGGTTTACCTCGATGACATTCTTATTTACTCGAAGAACGAGGAAGAGCATGCCGAACATCTTAGACTTGTTTTAGAAAAACTCAGAGAGCACCGCCTTTATGCCAAGTTCTCCAAGTGTGAATTTTGGTTGCCAGAAGTGACCTACCTAGGCCACGTAATCTCTGGTAAGGGCATTGCTGTCAATCCTGAGAGAGTCAAGGCCGTTCTCGATTGGACTCCACCTGAAACAGTCAAACAAGTTAGGAGTTTCCTTGGTCTAGCCAGCTATTGTCGCCGCTTCGTTGAAAATTTCTCCAAAGTAGCCAAACCCCTCACGGAACTTCTCAAGAAAGATAAAAAGTTCGAGTGGTCCCCACAGTGTGAGTACAGTTTTCAGGAATTGAAAAGACGCCTGACTTCTGCTCCCATACTTGTGCCACCGGATTTCACTAAAGACTTTATTATCTACTGCGACGCCTCACGACAGGGACTAGGTTGCATTCTTATGCAGGATCGTCATGTGATTGCCTATGCATCTCGATAGTTGCATCCACATGAGGATAATTATCCTACACATGATCTAGAGCTTGCAGCCGTAGTCTATGCACTCAAGACCTGGCGACATTACCTTCTTGGTAAACGTTGCGAGATCTACACCGATCACCAGAGTCTCAAGTATATCTTCACCCAACCGGATCTGAACCTTAGGCAAAGACGTTGGTTGGAGTTAATCACAGATTATGATCTAGGGATTACCTACACCCCAGGCAAAGCCAATGTCATGGCTGATGCGCTAAGCCGTAAATCCTATTGCAACAATCTCATGCTGCAGCAAGGCCAACCACTTCTCCATGAAGAATTCTGTAAGCTTAATCTTCACATTGCTCCTCACGGATTCCTTTCTACCTTGGTGGCGAAACCTACCCTTGTGGATCTTATCATCGAAGCCCAGAAACATGATACGGGGATTACCCGGATCAAGAGAAACATTAAGAAGGGAGTTGGTGGATGTTTCTCTATGGATGATCGTGGTGTTGTTTTCTTTGAGAATCGCTTGGTGGTTCCCAAGAAGCAACATCTTCGGCAGTTGATTCTTAAGGAGGCGCATGAATCTCCTCTCACGATTCATCCCGGTAGTACTAAGATGTATCAGGACCGACGCCAGAGGTTCTGGTGGACTAGGATGAAGAGAGAAATCGCTGAGTTCATTGCTAAATGTGACGTTTGTCGTCGCGTTAAGGCAGAGCATCAAAGGCCTGCTGGCACCCTTCAGCCTTTAGCTATTCCTGAATGGAAATGGGATAAAGTTGGTATGGACTTCATCACCGGCTTTCCCAGGACCAAGAGAGGGAATAACGCTATCTTCGTAGTCGTTGATCGTCTTTCCAAAGTGGCTCACTTCCTTCCTGTTCGAGAAAATATCACTGCTAGTCAGCTTGCTGACTTATACATTTCTCGAATAGTATCACTTCATGGTGTTCCACTAGAGATCAATTCAGACCGTGGCAGTCTTTTCACTTCTCATTTCTGGGAGAGTTTCCAAACTGCCATGGGAACCCATCTTTCCTTCAGTACCGCTTTCCACCCTCAGTCGAGTGGTCAGGTGGAACGGGTCAATCAAATTCTCGAAGACATGCTCAGAGCTTGCGTTATCTCATTCGGTATGGATTGGGAGAAATGTATTCCTTTTGCCGAGTTTGCTTATAACAATAGCTATCAATCCAGCCTCAAGAAAGCTCCTTTTGAGGTTCTCTATGGACGAAGATGTCGAACACCTTTGAACTGGTCAGAAACCGGTGAAAGACAATTCTTTGGACCGGACATGATCCAGGAGGCAGAAGAGCAAGTTCGCATCATTCGTGGGAATTTGAAAACAGCCCAGTCCCGTCAGAAGAGCCAGTACGATCGTCATCATAAGGATATGACTTATGAGATTGGCGACCAAGCTTACCTTCGGGTTACTCCTTTGAAGGGTACCCATCGCTTCGGTATCAAGGGCAAGTTGGCTCCTCGTTACATTGGTCCCTTTCGCATTCTCGCTAAACGAGGAGAGGTTGCCTACCAATTGGAACTACCCCCACATCTTTCTCGAGTTCATGATGTCTTCCACGTCTCTCAACTCAGGCGTTGCTTCTCGGATCCCATCCGCGGAGTGGACCACGAAACGCTTGATCTCCAAGATAACCTCACATACCGAGAATACCCGGTTCGCATTCTTGATCAAGCAGAGCGTGTTACCCGACGTCAGAACATCAAGTTTCTCAAAGTTTAGTGGTCTCATCATTCCGAGAGAGAAGCTACTTGGGAGCGAGAAGATCGTCTTCGACTGGAGTACCCCGCTTTCTTTCCGTCAACCCTTGAATCTCGGGACGAGATTTTTTCAAGTGGGGGCGAGTTGTCACATCCCTAGTCTGGTATGACCTAGACTAGCTAATCATTTGTGCATCATGTTTAAATTTCATTTAAATTTGAAATGAGGATTGGTGGAACCCTCAGAATCATTTTTGAAAATGACCCAAATAAAAATTTCTCCAAAAGGGTCCAAGAAAATGCTCATGTTGCCCTCTGAAAATATTGGACAGAGATAAAAATCAAACCAATATTTTTAGGAGCTCATGGATATTTAATTTTGGCCATTTGGATTAATCCGATAATTATTTGCTTTGGATATATATTGTTATATATATGAAATATGGTCCAAAAATTATGCCATTTATAAAGGAGCTCGGGAATAATATATCTAGCCCCTGCAAAAATTGGCATAAGGTATTAAATTGATTTAGTATTTTATTAAATCAAAACAAATGTCAGAAAAATTAAAAAACAGAAATAAAAGAGGGAAACCTTACCTGGGCTGCTTACCTGGTGCCTCTGGCCCAGCAAGCCAGCCCAGCCCACCACCGCCGTCGTCCTCCTTGCGCCAGTCGGCCAGGCGTGTGGCCGACGCGCGCGCACGGGCGGAGCGCCATGCCACCAGCTCGCCTGCCTGCCTACCCCGCCAGCGCGACGCCGCGACGTTTCTTCTCGGTGCCGCCCCGATCCCCTGGCCTCACCCCCCTCTCTTCCGTGCTTTTCCCCTTCTCTCTCTCTCTCACCGAAGCACTGCCGCCGCCGCAGCTCACCACCGACGCGCTCCCCGCCGTTCCCTCGCCCCTCCGTAGAGTTCCCGAGCTCCGCCGCGACCCCCTCTCCCTCCTCACCGAGCAAGCAACCCGGGCGAGCTCCGCTTCGTCGCAATCGCCGTCGTCTTCAAGCTCCGGCCGACGAGATCGCCGTCGTCGCTCCGGCTGCCCCAAGCCTTCCCCGAGCTCGCCGACGACGCCGTTGGATCCGCGGTGAGCTCCGCCATCGTTCCCCTCTCTTGTCCCCTTCGTTTCCGCGTCGTAGCACCGTTCCCCACCACGGCCGAAGCCTCTCGCCGCCGTCCATGTCGCCGTCGCCGTCTCGGCCCGCCTCCGCCCAAACCGAGCATTCCATCGCGCTCCCAGTGCCACGAGGGTGCCGCCGAGCCCCTCAGGTGGCCTCCCCGTGCCCCGCAGCCCGTTCCCGCTCGCGCCCGAACTCCGGCCGCCGCCCAAGTGGTCGCCGCCGTTGATCTAGGCCATCTCCGGTGAAACAGAGGGCACCAGTGGGTGCGCGCGAGCCCCAGCTTCCCGCGCGTACCTTCCGCTGCTCGATTGGGCGCCGGAGTGGAAATCCCACGCCCTCCGCCGCGTTTGCTGCCGCCGGCGGCTAAACGCCGGCGTATTAGCCCCGGTTGACCAGGGGGTTTGACCTCCCCTGGCTCAATGACAAGTGGGGCCCGTCCCTGCTAATTCGAGTTTAGGATTAGTTTAAATTTAATCAACCTCTGTTAATTAACCCTGACACTGACAATGGGCCCCAGCGCCACTAACCTTCTTAATTAGGATTAAACTAACCCTGTTTAACCCCCTGACACTGACGTGTGGACCCCACACGTCAGGTTTGACCCCAGCCAGCCGCAGTTGACCGCTGACGTCGTGCTGACGTCATGCTGGCGCAATATATATTTTCTGGAATTATAATAAATCAGGAAATTCTAGAAATTGTTTTAAACTTCAAAAATTCATATCAATTCAACCGTAGCTCAGATTAAAATAATTTATATATGAAAAATTATCAGAAAAATGTAATCTATCCATCTGTACTAGTTTCATGCATGACAAACCAACTTATTCATGCTGAATATGAGAAAACACATTATGGCATATATAAGAGACTTAATTTAGAATTGCATTTGAGCTTATGGTTCAAATGGACTTCAAACCAAATGATTACTAGTTGCATTAGCTCAAACAACATCACATCTTCATGCCATGTTCATGCATCATATTGTTGCATATGTTTGTATATTGATTGCCGGCACCGTTCCTTCTCGATAGGTCCTGCTCCGGAGCTGTTCCAGACGGTGAAGCAGTGCTTCCTCTGTTGATTTACCAGGCAAGCAAACCCCCCTTGTTCATTCCGATAAAACCCTACTCTCTCGCTCCTGCTCTCAGTTACTGCATTAGGACAACAACGGTTCATCTGCTACTTTGTGCTGCGGTAGTTGAACCCTTTCCTCTGCATGACCTGTCATTGCCACAGTAAATAGTTGAAACCCACTAGCCTGTGTAGGAGTTGATTGAAGCCATTGTTGTGTTCCTACCATGCTATGCCTGCTATTGCTTAGAGTTGTGTCAGGTCTGATTCATTGGGAATGAATTGGAGTGTCACGATATGTTCTGATGCTGAGAGTGAAGTGTGTGAACACGATTTGGTAAAGGTAGCGGTGAGAGGCCATGTAGGAGTACATGGTGGGTTGTCTCATTGGAACCGTCCTTAAGCACTGAGTTCTATGTATGTTGTCCAATGACTCGATACTACCACACATTGGAATGCTTAAGTGCCCCTCTCGACTTATTAACCGACCTGATCTCCGTCCAGGAGTCGCAACTAGTTTCTGGTGTTTGTAGGTAGTGCTATTTTTCTACCAAGTGGCACCCGGCAGGGTGGGCTTGGGACAGACTAGGCACACGTGGCACGGTGTACCAAGTGGCACCCGGATGGTGGGCTTGGGAACCCTGCTCACATCGTTTGGGGCCGTGAGCGACACCCCGGCCGGATCTCCTTGCGGATGGAACCCGAATAGGCGATAAACCTGGACTAGAGTCTTGTGTGGTTAGTCAGGTCGTGGCCGACACCCTCGCCAGGCTTTCGCTTGAAGGTTGCCGAGATACATGACGTGTACATGGCGGTAAGTGGCGAGAGCGTGTGTGAAGAAGTACACCCCTGCAGGGTTAACATGATCTATTCGAATAGCCGGGTCCACGGTTATGGACTTCTTGGATGCTTACATGGTACATAGACAACTTGAAGTGGATACTCTAAAATGCTCAAGACAAGTGTGAGTGCTATGGATGGCCTTCTCGTAGGGAGACGGGGATGAATCCATAGTAGTGTATTGTGTGGTGATCTGGTAGTCGTAGAACAGGATAGCCACAGAGTCAAAGCTGGCTTGCTGCAACTAAACCCCACATTACCCTCTTGATACAAATGCATGTATGATAGGATCTGATGTAAGTCTTGCTGAGTACCTTTGTACTCATGTTGCTTCATTTATGTTTTTGCAGCGGAGACTTCGGTCTTACTAGTGTTCTCGTGGACTTCGACTAGTAGCTAGTAGCTCAGCTACGATCTTGATCGGATGTTGTAGATAGTCAGGCTCTTCAGCCATTTTCATTTGTAGATGTCTGTACCCAGACATGTAATGCTTCCGCTTGTTGCTTGTATGCTCTGTATGATGGGTCTTGTGACCCCTGTTTGCAATAAATGCTATGATGGCTCTTCTGAGCCTTTATCTATATGATTGCTGAGTTATGCTGTGATGCCATGTTGTACAGCACATACTTGCATGTTATGCGTACGTGTAATGTGTATTGCTATGTGTGGGATCTGACTATCTAGTTGTTTATTCTTAGTAGCCTCTCTTACCGGGAAATGTCTCCTAGTGCTTCCACTGAGCCCTGGTAGCTTGCTACTGCTCCGGAACACTTAGGCAGGCCGGCATGTGTCCTTCTTCGATCCTGTGTCTGTCCCTTCGGGGAAATGTCACGCGATGAATACTGGAGTCCTGCTAGCCCGCTCCAGCCCGGTTCACCGGAGTCCTGTTAGCCCAGTGCTACAGCCTGGATTCACTCGTTGATGACCGACACGTTCGATGCTGGGTCATGGATGCCTGTCCCTGTAAGTTAGTGCCACTTTGGGTTTACGACTAGCCATGTCAGCCCGGGCTCTTTATCATATGGATGCTAGCGACACCATCATATACGTGTGCCAAAATGCGCAAACAGTCCCGGGCAAAGGTAAGGCGACACCCGTGGGGATACCGTGCGTGAGGCCGCAAAGTGATATGAGGTGTTACATGCTAGATCGATGTGGCATTGAGTCGGGGTCCTGACAAGGGGATCTATCGTAGTCCTTTTGATAAGTAAGAGTGTCGAACCCAATGAGGAGCAGAAGGAAATGATAAGCGGTTTTCAGCAAGGTATTCTCTGCAAGCACTGAAATTATCGGTAACATATCATTTTGTGATAAGGTAATTGGTAACGAGTAGCAAGTAATAGAAGTAAATAAGGTGCAGCAAGATGGCCCAATCCTTTTTGTAACAAAAGGACAAGCCTGGACAAACTCTTATATGAAGGAAAGCGCTCCCGAGGACACATGGGAATTATCATCAAGCTAGTTTTCATCACGTTCATATGATTCACGTTCGGTACTTTGATAATTTGATATGTGGGTGGACCGGTGCTTGGGTACTGTCCTTACTTGGACAAGCAACCCACTTATGATTAACCCCTATTGCAAGCATCTGCAACTACAACAGAAGTATTAAGGTAAACCTAACCATAGCATGAAACATATGGATCCAAATCAGCCCCTTACGAAACAACGCATAAACTAGGGTTTAAGCTTCTGTCACTCTAGCAACCCATCATCTACTTATTACTTCCCAATGCCTCCCTCTAGGCCCAAACAATGGTGAAGTGTCATGTAGTCGACGTTCACATGACACCACTAGAGGGATGACAACATACATCTCATCAAAATATCGAACGAATACCAAATTCACATGACTACTTAATAGCAAGACTTCTCCCATGTCCTCAGGAACAAACGTAACTACTCACAAAGCATATTCATGTTCATAATCAGAGGGGTATTAATATGCATAGTGGATCTGAACATATGATCTTCCACCAAGTAAACCAACTAGCATCAAATACAAGGAGTAATCAACACTACTAGCAACCCACAGGTACCAATCTGAGGTTTGGATACAAAGATTGGATACAAGAGATGAACTAGGTTTGAGATGAGATGGTGTTGGTGAAGATGTTGATGGAGATTGACCCCCTCCCAATTTGGATCGTTGGTGATGACGATGGTGATGATTTCCTCCTCCCGGAGGGAAGTTTCCCCGGCAGAACAGCTCCGCCAGAGCCCTAGATTGGTTCCACCTCGTGGCGGCGGAGTCTCGTCCCGAAAGCTTGCTTATGATTTTTTTCCTCGACGAAAGAATCCATATAGCAGAAGATGGGCATCAGAGGTCCACCAGGGGCCCACAAGGCAGGGGGCGTGCCCAGGGGGTAGGGCGCGCCCCCACCCTCGTGGCCAGGGTGTGCCCCCCCTCTGGAACTTCTTGAGCTCAGTATTTTTTATATATTCTGTAAATAGCTTCAATGAAGTTTCAGGACTTTTGGAGCTGTGCAGAATATGTCTCTAATATTTGCTCCTTTTCCATCCCTGAATCCCAGCTGCCGGCATTCTCCCTCTTTATGTAAACCTTGTAAAATAAGAGAGAATAGGCATAAGTATTGTGACATAATGTGTAATAATAGCCCATAATGTAATAAATATCAATATAAAAGCATGATGCAAAATGGACGTATCATCGGCCCAGAGACCTGAAATGTCATCACAGTCGCCTAAACTGGTTGGATAGTGACTGGCGAAGTAAGGCTCGGGAGGTGACCTGGGCGGGCACTTTTTTTTTCTTTTTTTAAACTTATGGCGGACACTTTTCTTCTCAGATGTTAGGAGCAGACACGTGGCGCACTGCTACTGGCTCTCTTTGCTGAGAGTGGCTCTCGGCAAAGATGGCCCTCGGCGTGTTAACGAGGACCCACATGTCAGGAGCTGACACGTGGCGCACTGCTACTGGCTCTCTTTGATGAGAGTGGCCGAGAGTGGCTCTCGGCAAAGATGGCCCTCGGCGTGTTAGTGAGGACCCACATGTCAGGAGCTAACATGTGGCACACTGATACTGGCTCTCTTTGTCAAGTGTGGCTCTCGACAAGATGGCCCTCGGGGTATTAACGCGTACGCACATGTTAGGAGCTGACATGTGGCGCTCTGGTATTGGCTCTCGTTGTTGAGAGCTGCTCTCGGCAAAGATAGCCCTCGACGTGTTAACGCGGACCCACATGTCAGGACCTAACACGTGGCGCACTGCTATTGGCTCTTTTGCCGAGAGTGGCTCTCTGCAAAGATGGCCCTCGGCATGTTAACACGAACCCACATGTCAGGACCTGACATGTGGCGCACTGCTATTGGCTCTCTTTGCCGAGAGTGGTTCTCGGAAAGATGGCCCTCGGTGTGTTAACGCGGACCCACATGTCAGGAGCTGACACGTGGCGCACTACTATTGGTTCTCTTTGCCAAGAGTGGCTCTCGGAAAAGATGGCCCTCGGCGTGTTAACGCGGACCCACATGTCAGGAGGTGACACGTGGCGCTCTCGTATTGGCCCTCTTTGCCGAGAGCAGCTCTCAGCAAAGATGGCCCTCGGTTAATGCGGACCCACATGTCAGGACTTGACACGTTGCCGAGAGTTGCTCTAGGCAAAGAAGCCCTCAGTGTGTTTACGCGGACCCGCATGTCAGGACATGACATGTGGTGCACTGCTATTGGCTCTCTTTGCCGAGAGTGACTCTCAGCAAAGAAGCGCCATGTGGCAACCGCCGTTCCCGTCTGTTGTCTGTTAGCTACTTTATTTTGCCGAGTGCTATTGTTTGGCTCTCGGCAAATGCTTTGCCGAGTGCCCGTATCCTGGCTCACGGCAAATTTCTATTTGCCTGACGGGTGTAAGCCGGGTGGTTATTGCCGAGTGCAGCTCTCGGCAAAGGCTTTGACTGTGGGTTTTGCCCATTTGCCGAGTGTCCCTGGCACTCGGTGTATATGTCAATTCCAGTAGTGTACCGGGCCCTGCTGGTGTTGCTTTTGTGAAAAGTACCCCAATTGCATTCCCTACTATTGCGTGTATGAAATGACAAGAAGCACACATAGTATATTTTCACTGACCCTGTGTCGCTTGATAAACAGTCTGGTGACTGAATGGTTCTTTCCGTATTGAGGACCCAAGAATTCGATATGATTACTGGGAGTTGCCTAGTAACAAGACATATATGCTTGCAAAAGATGGTTGATGTATGATAAAGTTAAAAATCTGCCGCAAGATTTTAAGACATGACAAATCAAACGTTTTTTTATGGCAAATTAGTTCTTCCAAGGATGGCGATTTCTTTTAGCAAGCATGGCAAATCATGGCAAAAAACTAAACTATGACAGGATTTGACATGCTTGCTAAGGGAATTGCCACCTCACAGCCACTAAATTAGCCATGAAATATGTTCAGTTTGTCATGCCTAAAAAGCTGACATCAAATTTGTAGTCATGTTCATGGGTATGTGTGCCTATGATATCAATTTCTCTATTTGTAATACACCTAAGAAATCATTGTTTCTAGGTCGACCAAGTTGAGCATCTCAGAGACCTAAAGGTGCATAAAAAATGTGAAAACCTATATTTTACATCCTTGACTCTTTTTTTCAAGCATACACCATGGAGAGGTGTATGAATATCATAGAAGGAGAACCAAATGACAGATACAATGCCTTTCGGTAAGCAATTCACAACACCACGACTACAATGACAAGAGATCAAAGACCGCGTCTCGACCAGCACCGGACACCTAAAAGCACAACCCCGACCACATCTCAGGCTTGGTCAATGCACTCTTCACCCTTCCACTACTGGAATCAGGGAATTTGTCGTCAGTCAGTTCTTTGCCATCAGCTAGTGGACGGCAAAAACATTTTTTGCCGTCTGCTTAAGAAAAACAGACGGCAACGAACTGGCTGATGGCAAATATGCCGCCCGCTAGCTGACGACACATAATCTTCGCCGTCAGCTAGCGGATAGCAAAGAGGTTTGGTGCGGTCCAGTGGGGGCCGGCGCTTGGGGGGCTGGCCGGTCCCCCACTTTGCCATCAGCTAGCCGACGACAAAGCTTCTTTGTCATTCTCTAGCTGACGGCAAAGTAGGCACTACCTAACGGGCCGTTATACCCACCCGGCCCCTCCTCTCTCTCTCTCTTCTCTCTCTATCCTCCTCTCCCCGACCACACCCCGTCGTCGCCCCCGACCCCATGCCGCCCCCTCCCACGACCGCGCCCTGCCGCCACCCCCGACCGCACACTGCCGGTACCCCGGACGGGGGCGGGGGCGGCCGACCCCACGCCGACGCCGCCCTCGTCGGCTCGCCGCTCCAACACGCAGGATCATGGTGATGCATAGCAACAAGAGGGGGGAGTGTTGTCCACATACCCTCGTAGACCGTAAGCGGAAGCGTTATGACAACGCGGTTGATGTAGACGTACGTCTTCATGATTGACCGATCGTAGTACCGAAAGTACGGCACCTCCGTGATCTGCACACGTTCAACTCAGTGACGTCCCACGAACTCACGATCCAGCAAAGTGTCAAGAGAGAGCTTCGTCAGCATGACAGCGTGATGACAGTGGTGATGAAGTTACCGGCGTAGGGCTTCGCCTAAGCACTACGACGATATGACCGAAGTGGATTATGGTGGAGGGGAGCACCACACATGGCTGGAAACAATCAACTTGTGTGTTCTAGGGTGCCCCCTGCCCCAGTATATAAAGGAGAAAGGGTGAGGCCGGTCGGCCCTTGGGGCGCACCAGGAGAGGAGGAGTCCTCCTCCTATTAGGAGTAGGACTCCCCTTTCCTACTCCTACAAGGAGGGGGAAAGGAAGGAGGAGAGGGAGAAGGAAAGGGGGGCGCCCCCCTTCCCTAGTCCAATTCGGACCAGAGGGGGAGGGGAAAGCGGCCTGCCCTGGCTGACCCTCTCTCTCTGCAATAAGGCCCATGTGGCCCATTAGTTCTCCCAGGGGGTTCCGGTAATCCTCCGGCACTCTGGTTTTCTCCGAAATCACCTAGAACACTTCCGGTGTACGAATATAGCCTTCCAATATATCAATCATTATGTATCGACCATTTCAAGACTCCTCGTCATGTCTGTGATCACATCCGGGACTCCGAACTATATTCGGTACATCAAAATACATAAACTCATAATACCGATCGTCACCAAATGTTAAGCATGCGGACCCTACGGTTTCGAGAACTATGTAGACATGACCGAGACATGTCTCTGGTCAATAACCAATAGCGGAACTTGGATGTTAATATTGGCTCCCACATATTCTACGAAGATCTTTATCGGTCAAACCGCATAACAATATACGTTGTTTCATTTGCCATCGGTATGTTATTTGCTCGAGATTCGATTGTCGGTATCACCATACCTAGTTCAATCTCGTTACCGGCAAGTCTCTTTACTCGTTTCGTAATGCATCATCCCGCAACTAACTCATTAGTCACAATGCTTGCAAGGCTTATAGTGATGTGCATTACCGAGAGGGCCCAGAGATACCTCTCCGACAATCAGAGTGAAAAATCATAATCTCGACCTATGCCAACTCAGCAAGTACCATCGGAGACACCTGTAGAGCACCTTTATAATCACCCAGTTACGTTGTGACATTTGGTGGCACACAAAGTGTTCCTCCGGTATTCGGGAGTTGCATAATCTCAGAGTCATAGGAACATGTATAAGTCATGAAGGAAGCAATAGCAATATGGTAAACGGTCAAGTGCTAAGCTAACGGAATGGGTCAAGTCAATCACGTCATTCTCTAATGATGTGATCCCATTAATCAAATGACAACTCATGTCTATGGCTAGGAAACTTAACCATCTTTGATTCAACAAGCTAGTCAAGTAGAGGCATACTAGTAACACTTTGTTTGTCTATGTATTCACACATGTACTAAGTTTCCGGTTAATACAATTCTAGCATGCATAATAAACATTTATCATGATATAAGGAAATATAAATAACAACTTTATTATTGCCTCTACGGCATATTTCCTTCAGTCTCCCACTTGCACTAGAGTCAATAATCTAGATTACACAGTAATGATTCTAACACCCATGGAGTCTTGGTACTGATCATGTTTTGCTCATGAGAGAGGCTTATTCAACGGGTCTGCAACATTCAGATCCGTATGTATCTTGCAAATCTCTATGTCTCGCTCCTTGACTTGATCGCGGATGGAATTGAAGCGTCTCTTGATGTGCTTGGTTCTCTTGTGAAATCTGGATTCCTTTGCCAAGCTAATTGCACTAGTATTGTCTCAAAAGATTTTCATTGGACCCGATGCACTAGGTCTGACACCTAGATCGGATATGAACTCCTTCATCCAGACTCCTTCATTTGTTGCTTCCAAAGCAGCTATGTACTCCGCTTCACATGTAGATCCCGCCACGACGCTTTGCTTAGAACTGCACCAACTGACAGCTCCACCATTCAATATAAACACGTATCTGGTTTGTGACTTAGAGTCATCCGGATTAGTGTCAAAGCTTGCATCGACGTAACCATTTACGACGAGCTCTTTGTCACCTCCATAAACAAGAAACATATCCTTAGTCCTTTTCAGGTATTGTAGGATGTTCTTGACCGCTGTCCAGTGATCCCCTCTTGGATTACTTTGGTACCTCCCTGCTAAACTGATAGCAAGGCACACATCAGGTCTGGTACACAACATTGCATACATGATAGAGCCTATGGCTGAAGCATAGGGAACACCTTTCATTTTCTCTCTATCTTCTGCAGTGGTCGGGCATTGAGTCTGACTCAACTTCACACCTTGTAACACAGGCAAGAACCCTTTCTTTGCTTGATCCATTTTGAACTTCTTCAAAACTTTGTCAATGTATGTGCTTTGTGAAAGTCCAATTAAGCGTCTTGATCTATCTCTATAGATCTTGATGCCCAATATATAAGCAGCTTCACCGAGGTCTTTCATTGAAAAAATCTTGTTCAAGTATCCTTTTATGCTATCCAGAAATTATATATCATTTCCAAACTACAATATGTCATCCACATATAATATTAGAAATGCTACAGAGCTGCCACTTACTTTCTTGTAAATACAGGCTTCTCCAAAAGTCTGTATAAAACCATATGCTTTGATCACACTATCAAAACTTTATTCCAACTCCAAGATGCTTGCACGACTCCATAAATGGATCGCTGGAACTTGCACACTTTGTTAGCATCCTTTGGATCGATAAAACCTTCAGGTTGCATCATATACAACTCTTCTTCTTCTAGAAATCCATTCAGGAGTGCAGTCTTTACATCCATTTGCCAAATTTCATAATCATAAAATGCAGCAATTGCTAACTTGATTCGGACAGACTTAAGCATCGCTACGGGTGAGAAGGACTCATCGTAGTCAACTCCTTGAACTTGTCGAAAACTTTTCGCAACAAGTCGAGCTTTCTAGACAGTAACATTACCGTCAGTGTCAGTCTTCTTCTTGAAGATCCATTTATTCTCGATGGCTTGCCGATCATTGGGCAAGTCAACCAAAGTTCACACTTCGTTCTCATACATGGATCCCATCTCAGATTTCATGGCCTCAAGCCATTTCGCGGAATCTGGGCTCATCGTCGCTTCCTCATAGTTCGTAGGTTCGTCATGGTCAAGTAACATGACCTCCAGAATAGGATTACCATACCACTCTATTGCGGATCTTACTCTGGTTGACCTACGAGGTTCGGTAGTAACTTGATCTATGTTACATGATCATCATCATTAGCTTCCTCACTAATTGGTGTAGGAGTCACAGGAACAGATTTCCGTGATGAACTATTTTCCAATAAGGGAGCAGGTACAGTTACCTCATCAAGTTCCACTTTCCTCCCACTCACTTCTTTCGAGAGAAACTCCATCTCTAGAAAGGATTCATTCTTAGCAACGAATGTCTTGCCTTCGGATCTGTGATAGAAGGTGTACCCAACAATCTTCTTTGGGTATCCTATAAAGACACATTTCTCAGATTTGGGTTCGAGCTTATCAGGTTGAAGCTTTTTCACATAAGCATCGCAGCCCCAAACTTTAAGAAACGACAACTTTGGTTTCTTGCAAAACCATAGTTCATAAGGTGTCGTCTCAACGGATTTATATAGTGCCCTATTTAACGTGAATGCAGCCGTCTGTAAAGCATAACCCCAAAACGATAGCGGTAAATCAGTAAGAGACATCATAGATCGCACCATATCTAGTAAAGTACGATTACGACATTAGGACACACCATTACGCTGTGGTGTTCCTGGTGGCGTGAGTTGCGAAACTATTCTGCATTGTTTCAAATGAAGACCAAACTCGTAACTCAAATATTCTCCTCCACGATCAGATCGTAGAAACTTTATTTTCTTGTTACGATGATTTTCCACTTCACTCTGAAATTCTTTGAATTTTTCAAATGTTTCAAACTTATGCTTCATGAAGTAGATATACCCATATTTGCTCAAATCATCTATGAAGGTGAGAAAATAATGATACCCGCTGTGAGCCTCAACATTCATCGGACCACATACATCAGTATGTATGATTTCTAGCAAATCTGTTGCTCACTCTATTGTTCCGGAGAACAGAGTTTTAGTCATCTTGCCCATGAGGCATGGTTTGCAAGTACCAAGTGATTCATAATCAAGTGATTCCAAAAGTCCATCGGAATGTAGTTTCTTCATGCGCTTTACACCAATATGACCCAAATGGCAGTGCCACAAATAAGTTTCACTATCATTATCAACTCTACATATTTTGGCTTCAATATTATGAATATGTGTATCACTACTATCGAGATTCAATAAAAATAGACTACTCTTCAAGGGTGGATGACCATAAAAGATATTACTCATATAAATAGAACAACCATTATTCTCTAATTTAAATGAATAGCCATCCTGCATCCAACAAGATCCAAATATAATGTTCATGCTTAACCCTAGCACCAAATAAAAATTATTCAGGTCTAAAACTAATCCCGAATGTAGATGTAGAGGTAGCATGCCGACCGTGATCACATCGACTATGGAACCATTTCCCACGCGCATCGTAACCTCGTCCTTAGCCAATCTTCGCTTAATCCGTAGTCCCTATTTCGAGTTGCAAATATTAGCAACAGAACCAGTATGTGCGAGCATTAGTAATGTACACATAAATAACATGTATATCACATATACCTTTGTTCACCTTTCCATCCTTCTTATCCGCCAAATACTTGGGGCAGTTCCACTTCTAGTGACCAGTCCCTTTGAAGTAGAAGCACTCGGTCTCAAGCTTAGGTCCAGACTTGGGCTTCTTCACTTGAGCAGCAGCTTGCTTGCCGTTCTTCTTGAAGATCCCCTTCTTCCCTTTACCCTTTTTCTTGAAACTAGTGGTCTTGTTGACCATCAACACTTGATGCTCCTTCTTGATTCCTACCTCCGCAGCCTTTAGCATTGCGAAGAGCATGGGAATTGTCGTATTCATCCCTTGCATGTTATAGTTCATCATGAAGCTCTTGTAGCTTGGTGGCAGTGATTGAAGAATTCTGTCAATGACACTATCATCAGGAAGATTAACTCCCAGTTGAATCAAGTGATTGTTATACCCAGACATTTTGAGTATATGCTCACTGACAGAACTATTCTCCTCCATCTTGCAGCCGTAGAACTTATTGGAGACTTCATATCTCTCAATCCGGGCATTTTCTTCAAATATTAACTTCAACTCCCCGCACATCTCATATGCTCCATGATGTTAAAAACGTCGTTGAAGTCCCGGTTCTAAGCCGTAAACCATGGCACACTAAACTATCAAGTAGTCAGCACCTTTGCTCTGACAGACGTTCATAACATCTGGTGTTGCTCCTGCAGCGGGTTTGGCACCTAGCGGTGGTTCCAGGACGTAATTGTTCTATGTAGCAATGAGGATAATCCTCAAGTTACGGACCCAGTCTGTGTAATCGCTACCATCATCTTTCAACTTAGCTTTCTCAAGTTACGCATTAAAATTCAATGGAACAACAACACGGGCCATCTATCTACAACAACATAGATATGCAAAATACTATCAGTTACTAAGTTCATGATAAATTAAAGTTCAACTAATCAAATTACATAAGAACTCCCACTTAGATAGACATCCCTCTAATCATCTAAGTGATCACGTGATCCATATCAACTAAACCATGTTTGATCATCACGTGAGATGGAGTAGTTTTCAATGGTGAATATCACTATGTTGATCATATCTACTATATGATTCACGCTCGACCTTTCGGTCTCAATGTTCTGAGGCCATATCTGCATATGTTAGGCTCATCAAGTTTAACCCGAATACTCTGTGTGTGCAAAACTGGCTTGCATCCATTGTATGTGAACGTAGAGCTTATCACACCCGATCATCACATGGTGTCTCGGCACGACGAACTTTCGCAACGGTGCATACTCAGGGAGAACACTTGCACCTTGAAATTTAGTGAGAGATCATCTTATAATGCTATCTTCGAACTAAGCAAAATAAGATGCATAAAGGATAAATGTCACATGCAATCAATATAAGTGATATGATATGGCCATCACCATCTTGTGCTTTTGATCTCCATCTCCAAAGCACCGTCATGATCACCATCGTCACCGGCGTGGCACCTTGATCTCCATCGTAGCATCGTTGTCGTCTTGCCAACTATTTCTTCTACGACAATCGCTACCGCTTAGTTATAAAGTAAAGCAAATACATGGCGATTGCATTTCATACAATAAAGCGACAACCATATGGCTCCATTACAAAACATGATCATCTCATACAATAAAATTTAGCATCATGTCTTGACCATATCACATCGCAACATGCCCTGCAAAAGCAAGTTAGACGTCCTCTACTTTGTTGTTGCAAGTTTTACATGGCTGCTACGGGCTAAGCAAGAACCGTTCTTACCAACGCATCAAAACCACAACGATTTTTCGTCAAGTATGTGTTGTTTTGACATTCAACAAGGACCGGGTGTAGCCACACTCGATTCAACTAAAGTTGGAGAAACTTACACCCACCAGCCACCTATCTGCAAAGCACGTCGGTAGAACCAGTCTCGCGTAAGCGTACGCGTAATGTCGGTCCGGGCCGCTTCATCCAACAATACCGCCGAATCAAAGTATGACATGCTGATAAGCAGTATGACTATTATCGCCCACAACTCACTTGTGTTCTACTCATGCTTCTAACATCTACGCATAAAACTGGCTCGGATGCCACTGTTGGGGAACGTAGTAATTTCAAAAAAAATTCTACACACACGCAAGATCATGCAGATGCATAGCAACGAGAGGGGAGAGTGCTCTCCACGTACCCTCGGTGACTGCAAGCGGAAGTGTTATGACAACACGGTTGATGTAGTCGTACGTCTTCACGATCGACCGATCCTAGTACCGAAAGTACGACACCTCCGTGATCTGCACACGTTCAGCTCGGTGACGTCCCATGAACTCACGGTCCAGTAGAGTGTCGAGGGAGAGCTTCACCAGCAGGACAGCGCGATGACGGTGATGATGAAGTTACCGGCACAGGGCTTCGCCTAAGCACTACGACGATATGACCGGGGTGGATTATGGTGGAGGGGGGCACCACACACGGCTGGAAACAATCAACTTGTGTGTTCTAGGGTGCCCCCTGACCCCGTACATAAAGGAGCAAGGGGGAGGCCGGCCGGCCCTTGGGGCGCGCCAGGTGAGGAGTCCTCCTCCTAGTAGGAGTAGCACTCCCCTTTCATACTCCTACTAGGAGGGGGAAAGGAAGGAGGAGAGGGAGAACGAAAGGGGGGCGCCGCCCCCCTTCCCTAGTCCAATTTGGACCAGAAGGGGAGGGGGCGCGCGGTCTACCCTGGCCGGCCCTCTCTCTCTCTCCACTAAGGCCCATGTGGCCCATTAGTTCTCCCCGGCGGTTCCGGTAACCTTTGGTACTCTGGTTTTCTCCGAAATCACCCGGAACACTTCCGGTGTCCGAATATAGCCGTCCAATATATCAATCTTTATGTCTCGACCATTTCGAGACTCCTTGTCATGTCCGTGATCACATCCGGGACTCCGAACTATCTTCGGTACATCAAAACACATAAACTCATAATACCGATCGTCGCCGAATGTTAAGCGTGCGGACCCTACGGGTTCGAGAACTATGTAGACATGACCGAGACATGTCTCCGGTCAATAACCAATAGCGGAACCTGGATACTCATATTGGCTCCCACATAGTCTATGAAGATCTTTATCGGTCAAACCGCATAACAATATACGTTGTTCCATTTGCCATTGGTATGTTACTTGCCCGAGATTCGATCGTCGGTATCACTATACCTAGTTCTATCTCGTTACCGGAAAGTCTCTTTACTCGTTCCGTAATGCGTCATTCCGCAACTAAATCATTAGTCACATTGCTTGCAAGGCTTATAATGATGTGCATTACCGAGAGGGCCCAGAGATACCTCTCCGACAATCGGAGTGGCAAATCCTAATCTTGATCTATGCCAACTCAACAAGTACCATCGGAGACACCTGTAGAGCACCTTTATAATCACCTAGTTACGTTGTGACGTTTGGTGGCACACAAAGTGTAGGAACATGTATAAGTCATGAACAAAGTAATAGCAATATACTAAACGATCAAGTGCTAAGCTAACGGAATGGGTCAAGTCAATCACATCATTCGCTAATGATGTGATCCCGTTAATCAAATGACAACTCATGTCTATGGCTAGGAAACTTAACCATCTTTGATTCAACAAGCTAGTCAAGTAGAGGCATACTAGTGACACTCTGTTTGTCTGTGTATCCACACCTATACTAAGTTTTCGGTGAATACAATTCTAGCATGAATACTAAACACTTATCATGATATAAGGAAATATAAATAACAACTTTATTATTGCCTCTAGGGCATATTTCCTTCACCCGGCCCCCCGACGCTCCAGCGAGCCGCCTCCCCCCCGACTCCCCGCTGGCCCGGCCCGCCGGCGTCGGGCCTCCTCCACCTCAGCCTCCACCTCCCCCACTCCCGTGATCCCCCTTCGCCTCTCTTTTTTTTCAGTTTTTTCTGTGTTAGTGTACTTAGGTTAGTTAGTTTAGTTAGTTAGTATAGTTAATTAAACATACGATTCGACAAACGATTCATCTTACATTCAAACATAACGTAAGTTAATTAAACATAAACCTAATCTACTCGTCGTCGGAGTTGGTGAGGTCCACGACCTCACCCATGCCGTCATCGTCGTCGTCGTCGCTGTCGACGCACCGCAGCCATAGCCGTCGCCGCGTCTAATGCAGCATGGACATCAGGGCCTCTGCCGCCGGCTCCATAGCTGCCGCCACTTGAAGTGCCGCCTACAGCTCAGCGGCCTCTCTCGCCACCGCCACCGCCGCTGGCGCCGCCTCTACCTGCGACGCCCGTAACTCGATCAAGGTTGCTTAAGCAATCATCAAAATAGGATCCATAAACGGAGAAATCGTCCATGAAAACCTCACATATCTTTTCACAAAAGTCAGAGAATATAGCCATCATGCATCTTTGAAAGGTAGCAAGTGCATTACATAAACTAAAAGGCATACGTCTATAAGTAAAATTACCGAAAGGGCAAGTAAAAGTGGTCTTTGATTGGTCATCAGCTGACATAGGTATTTGAGAGAAGCCAGAGTAACCATCTAGAAAGCAAAAATGTGTGTGTTTGGATAATCTTTCTAGCATTTGATCAATAAAAGGCTAAGGGTAATGATCTTTTTAGTAGCCTTTAATTTGCGGAAATCAATTACCATCCTATAACCTGTAATAATTTTTGTGGGGTCAATTCATCTTTATCATTAGGAACAATAGTAATACCTCCCTTCTTAGGGACACAATCGACAGGACTTACCCACTGACTATCAGTAACGGGATAAATTATACCTGCCTCAAGGAGCTTTAGTATTTCCTTTCTTACCACTTCTTTCATCTTAGGATTCAGCCATTGTTGGTGATCAATAACTGGTTTGGCGTCTTCCTCCAAATTTATTTTGTGTTGGCATAGAGTGGGACTAATGCCCTTAAGATCATCAAGAGTATATCCAATAGCAGCACGATGCTTCTTTAGAGTTTTCAATAATTTCTCTTCCTCCTTCTCTGAAAGGTTAGCACTAATAATAACAGGATATATTTTCTTTTCATCAAGATAAGCATATTTAAGAGTATCAGGTAATGGTTTAAGCTCAGACACGGGATCACCCTTGGGTGGAGGAGGATCCCCTAGGATTTCAACAGGCAAATTGTGTTTCAAAATAGGTCCCTATTTAAAGAACACTTCATCTATTTCCCTTCTTTCATTCATGAACATATCATTTTCATGGTCTAGCGAATATTGTTCTAATCGATTAGTAGGAGGCATGGCAATAGAAGCAAGACCAATAACTTCATCTTTACTAGGCAATTCTTTATCATGGGGTTGTCTACAAAATTTAGCAAAATTAAACTCATGAGACATATCCCCTAAACCAACAGAAACAATATCCTTATTGCAGTCTATCTTAGCATTGACAGTATTTAAGAAGGGTCTACCAAATATAATGGGGCAAAAGCTATCTTGTGGGGAACCAAGAACAATAAAATCAGCATGATATTTAACCTTCACACACAAGACTTCAACATCTCTAACAATCCCAACGGGTGAAATAGTATCTCTATTGGCAAGCTTAATGGTAACATCAATATCTTCTATCTCAGCTGGTGCAATATCATGCATAATTTCTTTGTATAAGGAAATAGGTATTGCACTAGCACTAGCACCCATATCACATAAGCCATGATAACAATGATCTCCTATTTTAACAGAAATAACAAGCATGCCTACAACAGGTCTGTGTTTAGTTTTAGCATCAGGCCTAGCAATTCTAGCAGCTTCATCACATAAGTAAATATCATGCCCATCAATATTATCGGCCAAGAGATCTTTAACGATAGCAATTTTAGGTTCAACTTTAATTTGATCATGGGATTTAGGTGTCTTAATATTACTTTTGTTGACCACAGTTGAAGCTTTAGCATGATTCTTTATTCTAACAGGGAAAGGTGGTTTCTCAACATAAGCAGTAGGAACAACAGGATCATTATAAGTGATAGTCTTTTCTTCAACTTTAATAGGTGCAACTACTTTTACTTCAATGGGAGGATTATATTTAAATTTAAACCACTTCTCCTTAGGGAGATCAACATGAGTAGCAAAGGATTCACAGAAAGAAGCTACTATCTCAGAGTCAAGTCCATATTTAGTGCTAAATTTACGGAAAACATCGCTATCCATAAAAGATTTAACACAATCAAACATAGGTGTTGTACCTGAGTCTTTACCTTCTTCGAGATCCCAATCTTCAGAGTTACATCTAATTCTCTCCAATAAATTCCATTTGTATTCAATAGTCTTCATCATCAAGGAACCAGTACAAGAAGTATCGAGCATGGAGAGATTGTCGTCAGAAAGCCGAGCATAAAATTTTGAATAATCATTTCTCTTGAGAGCTTATGATTGGGGCATGAATATAACATTGACTTAAGCCTCCCCCAAGCTTGAGCGATGCTTTATCCTTTGCGAGGCAAAAATTATATATATAATTACGATCACGATGAACAAGATGCATAGGATAAAACTTGATGGAATTCTAATTTCAACCGTTTGTAGTCCCATGATCCCATATCATCACATAGCCTATACCATCTCAATGCATCTCCCTTCAAAGATAAAGGGAAGACCTTCCTCTTGATAACATCATCGGGCATACCTGCAAGCTTAAATAATCCACAAACTTCATCCACATAGATTAAGTCTAAGTCGGGATGTGATGTTCCATCTCCTGGAAAAGGATTAGCTAGCAGTTTCTCTATCATACCCGAAGGAATTTCAAAGTACACATTTTCATTTTCAGTAGGTTTAGTAGGTCGAGGAGAAACTCTTTGCTCTACTGGTCGAGGTGAAGATACCCCGAACAAGCCCCTCAAAGCATTACTTTCCATAGTAACAAGTGACAGTAAATTTCAGCACACTATATAAATTTTTCCTTACCAAATTCCACCTACCAAAGGCGCTTCACTCCCCGGCAACGGCGCCCAAAAAGAGTCTTGATGACCAACAAGTATCTATCGTAGTCCTTTTGATAAGTAAGAGTGTCGAACCCAACGAGGAGCAGAAGGAAATGATAAGCGGTCTTCAGCAAGGTATTCTCTGCAAGCACTAAAATTATTGGTAACAGATAGTTTTGTGATAAGGTAATTGGTAATGAGTAGCAAGTAATAGAAGTAAATAAGGTGCAGCAAGATGGCCCAATCCTTTTTGTAGCAAAACGACAAGCCTAGGCAAACTCTTATATGAAGTAAAGCGCTCCCGAGGACACATGGGAATTATCGTCAAGCTAGTTTTCATCACGTTCATATGATTCACGTTTGGTACTTTGATAATTTGATATGTGGGGTGGACCGGTGCTTGGGTACTGTCCTTACTTGGACAAGCATCCCACTTATAATTAACCCCTACTGCAAGCATCCACAACTACAACAGAAGTGTTAAGGTAAACCTAACCACAACATGAAACATATGGATCCAAATCAGCCCCTTACGAAACAACGCATAAACTAGGGTTTAAGCTTCTGTCACTCTAGCAACCCATCATCTACTTATTACTTCCCAATGCCTCCCTCTAGGCCCAAACAATGCTAAAGTGTCATGTAGTCGATGTTCACATGGCACCACTAGAGGGATGACAACATACATCTCATCAAAATATCGAACGAATACCAAATTCACATGACTACTTAATAGCAAGACTTCTCCCATGTCCTCAGGAACAAACGTAACTACTCACAAAGCATATTCATGTTCATAATTAGAGGGGTATTAATATGCATAATGGATCTGAACATATGATCTTCCACCAAGTAAACCAACTAGCATCAACTACAAGGAGTAATCAACACTACTAGCAACCCACAGGTACCAATCTGAGGTTTGTATACAAAGATTGGATACAAGAGATGAACTAGGGTTTGATATGAGATGGTGCTGGTGAAGATGTTGATGGACATTGACCTCCTCCCGATGAGACGATCGATGGTGATGACGATGGTGATGATTTCCCCCTCCCGGGGGGAAGTTTCCCGGGCAGAATAGCTCCGCCAGAGCCCTAGATTGGTTCCGCCAAGGTTCCGCCTCGTGGCGGCGGAGTCTCGTCCCGAAAGTTTGCTTATGATTTTTTCCTCGACGAAAGACTCCATATAGCAGAAGATGGGCATCGGAGGGCCACGAGGGGGCCCACGAGGCAGGGAGCGCGCCCAGGGGGTAGGGCGCGCCCCCCACCCTCGTGGCCAGGGTGTGGCCCTCCTCTGGAACTTCTTGCATTCAGTATTTTTTATATATTCTGGAAATAGCTTTCGTGAAGTTTCAGGACTTTTGGAGCTGTGCAGAATAGGTCTCTAATATTTGCTCCTTTTCCAGCCCTGAATCCCAGCTACCGGCATTCTCCCTCTTTATGTAAACCTTGTAAAATGAGAGAGAATAGGCATAAGTATTGTGACATAATGTGTAATAATAGCCCATAATGTAATCAATATCGATATAAAAGCATGATGCAAAATGGACGTATCACCGGCCCAGAGACCTGAAATGTCGTCACAGTCGCCTAAACTGGTTGTATTGTGATTGGCGAAGTAAGGCTCAGGAGGTGGCCTAGGCGGGCACTTTTTTTTTCTTTTTTTAAACTTATGGCGGACACTGTTCTTCTCAGATGTTAGGAGCAGACACATGGCGCACTGCTACTGGCTCTCTTTGCTAAGAGTGGCTCTCGGCAAAGATGGCCCTCGGCGTGTTAACAAGGACCCACATGTCAGGAGCTGACACGTGGCGCACTGCTACTGGCTCTCTTTGCCGAGAGTGGCTCTCGGCAAAGATGGCCCTCGGCGTGTTA
Organism: Triticum dicoccoides; assembly: GCF_002162155.2. Classification (NCBI taxonomy): domain Eukaryota; kingdom Viridiplantae; phylum Streptophyta; class Magnoliopsida; order Poales; family Poaceae; genus Triticum; species Triticum dicoccoides. The sequence goes on along the minus strand of NC_041382.1, from coordinate 715,266,578 downwards.
ATGAGGACCCACATGTCAGGAGCTGACAAATGGCGCACTGCTACTAGCTCTCTTTGTCGAGCGTGGCTCTCGGCCCTCGGCATGTTAACGCATACCCACATGTCAGGAGCTGACATGTGGCGCTCTGGTATTGGCTCTCGTTGCCGAGAGCTGCTCTCGGCAAAGATGGCCCTCGACGTATTAACGCGGACCCACATGTCAGGACCTAACACGTGGTGCACTGCTATTGGCTCTCTTTGCCGAGAGTGGCTCTCAGCAAAGATGGCCCTCGGCATGTTAATGCGGACCCACATGTCAGGATGTGACACGTGGCACACTGCTATTGGCTCTCTTTGCCAAGAGTGGTTCTCGGCAAAGATGGCCCTCGGTGTGTTAACGCGGACCCACATGTCAGGAGCTAACACGTGGCGCACTGCTATTGGTTCTCTTTGCCGAGGGTGGCTCTCGGAAAAGATGGCCCTCGGCATGTTAACGCGGACCAACATGTCAGGAGGTGACACGTGGCGCTCTGGTATTGGCTCTCTTTGCCGAGAGTAGCTCTCGGCAAAGATGGCCCTCGGTTAACGCGGACCCACATGTCAAGACCTGACATGTGGCGCACTGCTACTGGCTCTCTTTGCCGTGAGTGGCTCTTGGCAAAGATGGCCCTCGGCGCGTTAACACGGACCCACATGTCAGAACCTAGCATGTGGCGTACTCCTGTTGGCTTACTTTGCCGAGAGTTGCTCTAGGCAAAGAAGCCCTCAGTGTGTTTACGCAGACCCACATGTCAGGACATGACACGTGGCGCACTGCTATTGGCTCTCTTTGCTGAGAGTGACTGTCAGCAAAGAAGCGCCACATGGCAACCGCCGTCCCCGTCTGTTGTCTGTTAGCTACTTTATTTTGCCGAGTGCCCGTGTCCTGGCTCACGGAAAATTTCTGTTTGCCTGAGGGGTGTAAGCCGGGTGGCTATTGCTGAGTGCAGCACTCGGCAAAGGCTTTGAGTGTGGGTTTTGGCTATTTGCCGAGTGTCCGTGGCACTCGGTGTATATGTCGATTCCAGTAGTGTACCGGGCCCTGCTGGTGTTGCTTTTGTGAAAAGTACCTTAATTACATTCCCTATTGTTGCGTGTATGACATGACAAGCAGCACACATAGTGTATTTTCATTGACCGGGTGTCGCTTGATAAACAGTCCGGTGACTGAATGGTTCTTTCCGTATTGAGGACCCAAGAATTCGATATGATTACTGGGAGTTGCCTAGTAACAAGACGTATATGCTTGCAAAAGATGGTTGATGTATGATAAAGTTAAAAATCTGCCGCCAGATTTTAAGACATGACAAATTAAACGTTTTTTATGGCTAATTAGTTCTTGCAAGGATGGCGATTTATTTTAGCAAGCATGGCAAATCGTGGCAAAAAAAGTAAACTCTGACAGGATTTGTCATGCTTGCTAAGGGAATTGCCACCTCACAGCCACTAAATTAGCCATGAAATATGTTCAGTTTGTCATGCATAAAAAGCTGACGTCAAATTTGTAGTCATGTTCATGGAGTATGTGTGCCTATGATATCAATTTCTCTATTTGTAATACACCTAAGAAATCATTGTTTCCAGGTTGACCAAGTTGAGCATCTCCGAGACCTAGAGGTGCATAAAAAATTGGAAAACCTATATTTTGCATCCTTCACTCTTCTTTTTCAAGGATACACCATGGCGAGGTGTATCAATATCATAGAAGGAGAACCAAACAACAGATACAATGCCTTTCGGTAAGCAATTCACAACACCACGACTACAATGACAAGAGATCAAAGACCGCGTCTCGACCAGCACCGGACACCTAAAAGCACAACCCCGACCACATCTCAGGCTTGGTCAATGCACTCTTCACCCTTCCACTACTGGAATCACGGAATTTGTCGTTAGTCAGTTCTTTGCCGTCAGCTGGTGGATGGCAAAAACCTTCTTTGTCGTCTGCTTAAGAAAAACAGACGGCAACGAACTGGCTGATGGCAAATATGCCGTCCGCTAGCTGACGACACATAATATTTGTCGTCAGCTAGCAGACGGCAAAGAGGTTTGGTGCGGTCTAGTGGGGGCCGGCGCATGGGGGGCTGGCCGGTCCCCCACTTTGCCATCAGCTAGCCAACGACAAAGTTTGTTTGTCGTCCTCTAGCTGACGGCAAAGTTGGCACTACCTAACGGGCCGTTATACCCACCCGGCCCCTGATCTCTCTCTTCTCTCTCTATCCCCCTCTCCCCGACCACACCTCATCGTCACCCTCAACCCCACGCTGCCCCCTTCCCCGACCGCGCCCCGCCGCCGCCCCCGACCTCACACTGTCGGCGCCCCGGACAGGGCGGGGGCGGCTGACCCCACGCCGACGCCGCCCTCGTCGGCTCGCCGCTCCAGCACCCCGGTGTTGGGGAACGTAGTAATTTCAAAAAAAAATCCTACGCACACGCAAGATCATGGTGATGCATAGCAACGAAAGGGGAGAGTGTTGTCCACGTACCCTCGTAGACCGTTATGGTGGAGGGGAGCACCGCACACGGCTGGAAACAATCAACTTGTGTGTTCTAGGGTGCCCCTACCCCCGTATATAAAGGAGAAAGGGGAGACCGGCCGGCCCTTGGGGCGCGCTAGGAGAGGAGGAGTCCTCCTCCTAGTAGGAGTAGGACTCCCCTTTCCTACTCCTACTAGGAGGGGGGAAAGGAAGGAGGAGAGGGAGAAGGAAAGGGGGCGCCGCCCCCCTTCTCTAGTCCAATTCAGACCAGAGGGGGAGGGGGCATGCGGCCTGCCTTGGCCGGCCCTCTCTCTCTGCACTAAGGCCCATGGGGCCCATTAGTTCTCCCGGGGGGTTCCGGTAATCCTCCATCACTCCGGTTTTCTCCGAAATCACCCGGAACACTTCCGGTGTCCGAATATAGCCGTCCAATATATCAATCATTATGTATCGACCATTTTAAGACTCCTCGTCATGTCTGTGATCACATCCGGGACTCCGAACTATCTTCGGTACATCAAAGCACATAAACTCAAAATACTGATCGTCACCGAACGTTAAGCATGCGGACCCTACGGGTTCGAGAACTATGTAGACATGACCGAGACATGTCTCTGGTCAATAACCAATAGCAGAACCTGGATGTTAATATTGGCTCCCACATATTCTACAAAGATCTTTATCGGTCAAACAATATACGTTGTTCCATTTGCCATCGGTATGTTATTTGCCCGAGATTCGATTGTCGGTATCACCATACCTAGTTCAATCTCATTACCGGCAAGTCTCTTTACTCATTTCGTAATGCATCATCCTGCAACTAACTCATTAGTCGCATTGCTTGCAAGGCTTATAGTGATGTGCATTACCGAGAGGGCCCAGAGATACCTCTCCGACAATCAGAGTGACAAATCATAATCTCGATCTATGTCAACTCAACAAGTACCATCGGAGACACCTGTAGAGCACCTTTATAATCACCCAGTTACGTTGTGACGTTTGGTGGCACACAAAGTGTTCCTCCGGTATTCGGGAGTTGCATAATCTCAGAGTCATAGGAACATGTATAAGTCATGAAGAAAGCAATAGCAATATGGTAAACGGTCAAGTGCTAAGCTAACGGAATGGGTCAAGTCAATCACATCATTCTCTAATGATGTGATCCCATTAATCAAATGACAACTCATGTCTATGGCTAGGAAACTTAACCATCTTTGATTCAACAAGCTAGTCAAGTAGAGGCATACTAGTGACACTTTGTTTGTCTATGTATTCACACATGTACTAAGTTTCCGGTTAATACAATTCTAGCATGCATAATAAACATTTATCATGATATAAGGAAATATAAATAACAACTTTATTATTGCCTCTAGGGCATATTTCCTTCAGTCTCCCACTTGCACTAGAGTCAATAATATAGATTACACAGTAATGATTCTAACACCCATGGAGTCTTGGTACTGATCATGTTTTGCTCATGAGAGAGGCTTATTCAATGGGTCTGCAACATTCAGATCCGTATGTATCTTGCAAATCTCTATGTCTCGCTCCTTGACTTGATCGCGGATGGTATTGAAGCGTCTCTTGATGTGCTTGGTTCTCTTGTGAAATCTGGATTCCTTTGCCAAGCTAATTGCACTAGTATTGTCTCAAAAGATTTTCATTGGACCCGATGCACTAGGTCTGACACCTAGATCGGATATGAACTCCTTCATCCAGACTCCTTCATTTGCTGCTTCCAAAGCAGCTATGTACTCCGCTTCACATGTAGATCCCGCCATGATGCTTTGCTTAGAACTGCACCAACTGACAGCTCCACCATTCAATATAAACACGTATCTGGTTTGTGACTTAGAGTCATCCGGATTAGTGTCAAAGCTTGCATCGACGTAACCATTTACGACGAGCTCTTTGTCACCTCCATAAACGAGAAACATATCCTTAGTCCTTTTCAGGTATTGTAGGATGTTCTTGACCGCTGTCCAGTGATCCACTCCTGGATTACTTTGGTACCTCCCTGCTAAACTGATAGCAAGGCACACATCAGGTCTGGTACACAACATTGCATACATGATAGAGCCTATGGCTGAAGCATAGGGAACACCTTTCATTTTCTCTCTGTCTTCTGCAGTGGTCGGGCATTGAGTCTGACTCAACTTCACACCTTGTAACACAGGAAAGAACCCTTTCTTTGCTTGATCCATTTTGAACTTCTTCAAAACTTTGTCAAGGTATGTGCTTTGTGAAAGTCCAATTAAGCGTCTTGATCTATCTCTATAGATCTTGATGCCCAATATATAAGCAGCTTCACCGAGGTCTTTCATTGAAAAATCTTGTTCAAGTATCCTTTTATGCTATCCAGAAATTCTATATCATTTCCAATCAACAATATGTCATCCACATATAATATTAGAAATGCTACAGAGCTCCCACTTACTTTCTTGTAAATACAGGCTTCTCCAAAAGTCTGTATAAAACCATATGCTTTGATCACACTATCAAAACTTTATTCCAACTCCGAGATGCTTGCACGAGTCCATAAATGGATCGCTGGAACTTGCACACTTTGTTAGCATCCTTTGGATCGATAAAACCTTCAGGTTGCATCATATACAACTCTTCTTCCAGAAATCCATTCATGAATGCAGTCTTTACATCCATTTGCCAAATTTCATAATCATAAAATGCAGCAATTGCTAACTTGATTCGGACGGACTTAAGCATCGCTACGGGTGAGAAGGTCTCATCGTAGTCAACTCCTTGAACTTGTCGAAAACTTTTCGCAACAAGTCGAGCTTTCTAGACAGTAACATTACCATCAGTGTCAGTCTTCTTCTTGAAGATCCATTTATTCTTGATGGCTTGCGGATCATCGGGCAAGTCAACCAAAGTTCACACTTTGTTCTCATACATGGATCCCATCTCAGATTTCATGGCCTCAAGCCATTTCGCGGAATCTGGGCTCATCGTCGCTTCCTCATAGTTCGTAGGTTCGTCATGGTCAAGTAACATGACCTACAAAATAGGATTACCGTACCACTCTATTGCGGATCTTACTCTGGTTGACCTACGAGGTTCGGTGGTGACTTGATCTGAAGTTACATGATCATCATCATTAACTTCCTCACTATTGGTGTAGGAGTCACAGGAACAGATTTCTGTGATGAACTACTTTCCAATAAGGGAGTAGGTATAGTTACCTCATCAAGTTCCACTTTCCTCCCACTCACTTCTTTCAAGAGAAACTCTTTCTCTAGAAAGGATTCATTCTTAGCAACGAATGTCTTGCCTTCGGATCTGTGATAGAAGGTGTACCCAACAATCTTCTTTGGGTATCCTATAAAGACACATTTCTCAGATTTGGGTTCGAGCTTATCAGGTTGAAGCTTTTTCACATAAGCATCGCAGCCCCAAACTTTAAGAAACGACAACTTTGGTTTCTTGCAAAACCATAGTTCATAAGGTGTCGTCTCAACGGATTTATATAGTGCCCTATTTGACGTGAATGCGGCCGTCTGTAAAGCATAACCCCAAAACGATAGCGGTAAATCAGTAAGATACATCATAGATTGCACCATATCTAGTAAAGTACGATTACGACATTCGGACACACCATTACGCTGTGGTGTTCCTGGTGGCGTGAGTTGCGAAACTATTCCGCATTGTTTCAAATGAAGACCAAACTCGTAACTCAAATATTCTCCTCCACGATCAGATCGTAGAAACTTTATTTTCTTGTTACGATGATTTTCCACTTCACTCTGAAATTCTTTGAATTTTTCAAATGTTTCAGACTTATGCTTCATGAAGTAGATATACCCATATTTGCTCAAATCATCTGTGAAGGTGAGAAAATAACGATACCCGCCGCGAGCCTCAACATTCATCGGACCACATACATCAGTATGTATGATTTCCAGCAAATCTGTTGCTCGCTCTATTGTTCCGGGGAATGGAGTTTTAGTCATCTTGCCCATGAGGCATGGTTTGCAAGTACCAAGTGATTCATAATCAAGTGATTCCAAAAGTCCAACATAATGGAGTTTCTTCATGCGCTTTACAACAATATGACCCAAACGGCAGTGCCACAAATAAGTTGCACTATCATTATCAACTCGACATCTTTTGGCTTCAATATTATGAATATGTGTATCACTACTATCGAGATTCAATAAAAATAGACCACTCTTCAAGGGTGGATGACCATAAAAGATATTACTAATATAAATAGAACAACCATTATTCTCTGATTTAAATGAATAGCCGTCTCGCATCCAACAAGATCCAGATATAATGTTCATGCTTAACCCTGGCACCAAATAAAAATTATTCAGGTCTAAAACTAATCCCAAATGTAGATGTAGAGGTAGCATGCCGACCGTGATCACATCGACTTTCGAACCATTTCCCACGCGCACCGTAACCTCGTCCTTAGCCAATCTTCGCTTAATCCGTAGTCCCTGTTTCGAGTTGCAAATATTAGCAACAGAACCAGTATCAAATACCCAGGTGCTACTGCGAGCATTAGTAATGTACACATCAATAACATGTATATCACATATACCTTTGTTCACCTTGCCATCCTTCTTATCCGCCAAATACTTGGGGCAGTTCCGCTTCTAGTGACCAGTCCCTTTGAAGTAGAAGCACTCGGTCTCAAGCTTAGGTCCAGACTTGGGCTTCTTTACTTGACCAGCAACTTGCTTGTCGTTCTTCTTGAAGATCCCCTTCTTCCCTTTACCCTTTTTCTTGAAAATAGTGGTCTTGTTGACCATCAACACTTCATGCTCCTTCTTGATTCCTACCTCCATAGCCTTTAGCATTGCGAAGAGATCGGGAATTGTCTTATCCATCCCTTGCATGTTATAGTTCATCATGAAGCTCTTGTAGCTTGGTGGCAGTGATTGAAGAATTATGTCAATGACACTACCATCAGGAAGATTAACTCCCAGTTGAATCAAGTGATTGTTATACCCAGACATTTTGAGTATATGCTCACTGACAGAACTATTCTCCTCCATCTTGCAGCTGTAGAACTTATTGGAGACTTCATATCTCTCAATCCGGGCATTTTCTTGAAATATTAACTTCAACTCCTGGAACATCTCATATGCTACATGACGTTAAAAACATCGTTGAAGTCCCGGTTCTAAGCCATAAAGCTCGGTACATTGAACTATCGAGTAGTCATCAACTTTGCTCTACCAGACATTCATAACATCTGCTGTTGCTCCTGCAGCGGGTTTGGCATCTAGCGGTGCTTCCAGGACGCAATTGTTCTACGCAGCAATGAGAATAATCCTCAAGTTACGGACCCAGTCCATGTAATCGCTACCATCATCTTTCAACTTAGCTTTCTCAAGTTACACATTAAAATTCAACGGAACAACAGCACGGGCCATCTGTCTACAACAACATAGATATGCAAAATACTATCAGGTACTAAGTTCATGATAAACTAAAGTTCAATTAATCAAATTAGATAAGAACTCCCACTTAGATAGACATCCCTCTAATCATCTAAGTGATCACATGATCCATATCAACTAAACCATGTCTGATCATCACATGACATGGAGTAGTTTTCAATGGTGAACATCACTATGTTGATCATATCTACTATATGATTCACGCTCGACCTTTCGGTCTCAGTGTTCTGAGGCCATATCTGCATATGCTAGGCTCGTCAAGTTTAACCCGAATACTCTGTGTGTGCAAAACTGGCTTGCACCCATTGTATGTGAACGTAGAGCTTATCACACCCGATCATCATGTGGTGTCTCGGCACGACGAACTTTTGCAATGGTGGATACTTAGGGAGAACACTTGCACCTTGAAATTTAGTGAGAGATCATCTTATAATGCTACCGTCGAACTAAGCAAAATAAGATGCATAAAGGATAAACATCGCATCAATCAATATAAGTGATATGATATGGCCATCACCATCTTGTGCTTTTGATCTCCATCTCCAAAGCACCGTCATGATCACCATTGTCACCGGCGCGACACCTTGATCTCCATCGTAGCATCGTTGTCGTCTCGCCAACTATTTCTTCTACAACTATCGCTACCGCTTAGTTATAAAGTAAAGCAAATACATGGCGATTGCATTTCATACAATAAAGCGACAACCACATGGCTCCTGCCAGTTGCCGATAACTCCGTTACAAAACATGATCATCTCATACAATAAAATTTTGCATCATGTCTTGACCATATCACATCACAACATGCCCTGCAAAAACAAGTAAGATGTCCTCGACTTTGTTATTGCAAGTTTTACGTGGCTGCTATAGGCTAAGCAAGAACCGTTCTTACCTACGCATCAAAACCACAACGATTTTTCATCAAGTATGTGTTGTTTTAACCTTCAACAAGGATCGGGTGTAGCCACACTTGATTCAACTAAAGTTGGAGAAACTGACACCCGCCAGCCACCTGTCTGCGAAGCACGTCGGTAGAACCAGTCTCGCATAAGCGTACGCGTAATGTCGGTTCGGGCCGCTTCATCCAACAATACCGCCGAATCAAAGTATGACATGCTGGTAAGCAGTATGACTATTATCGCCCACAACTCACTTGTGTTCTACTCGAGCTTATAACATCTACGCATAAAAATGGCTCGGATGCCACTGTTGGGGAACGTAGTAATTTCAAAAAAAATCCTACGCACACGCAAGATCATGCTGATGCATAGCAACGAGAGGGGAGAGTGTTGTGCACGTACCCTCAGTGACCGTAAGCGAAAGTGTTATGACAACACGGTTGATGTAGTCGTACATCTTCACGATCGACCGATCCTAGTATCGAAAGTACGACACCTCCGTGATCTGCACACGTTCAGCTCGGTGACGTCCCATGAACTGACGATCCAGCAGAGTGTCGAGGGAGAGCTTCGTCAGCATGACGACGTGATGACAGTGATGATGAAGTTACCGGCACAGGGCTTCGCCTAAGCACTACGACGATATGACCGGGGTGGATTATGGTGGAGGGGGCACCACGCACGGCTGGAAACAATCAACTTGTGTGTGCTAGGGTGCCCCCTGCCCCCATATATAAAGGAGCAAGGGGGAGGCCAGCCGGCCCTTGGGGCGCACCAGGAGAGGAGGAGTCCTCCTCCTAGTAGGAGTAGCACTCCCCTTTCCTACTCCTACTAGGAGGGGGAAAGGAAGGAGGAGAGGGAGAACAAAAGGGGGCACCGCCCCCCTTCCCTAGTCCAATTCGGACTAGAAGGGGAGGGTGTGCGCAGCCTGCCTTGGCCGGCCCTCGCTCTCTCCACTAAGGCCCATGTGGCCCATTAGTTCTCCCCGCGGGTTCCGGTAACCCTCCGGCACTCCGGTTTTCTCCGAAATCACCCGTAACACTTCTGGTGTCCGAATATAACGTCCAATATATCAATCTTTATGTCTCGACCATTTCGAGACTCCTCGTCATGTCCGTGATCATATCCGGGACTCCGAACTAACTTCAGTACATCAAAACACATAAACTCATAATACCGATCGTCACCGAATGTTAAGCGTGCGGACCCTATGGGATTGAGAACTATGTAGACATGACCGAGACATGTCTCCGGTCAATAACCAATAGCGGAACCTGGATATTCATATTGGCTCCCACATATTCTACGAAGATCTTTATCGGTCAAACCGCATAACAATATACGTTGTTCCATTTGCCATCGGTATGTTACTTGCCCGAGATTCAATCGTCGATATCACCACACCTAGTTCTATCTCGTTACCGGAAAGTCTCTTTACTCGTTCCGTAATGGATCATCCCGCAACTAAATCATTAGTCACATTGCTTGCAAGGCTTATAGTGATGTGCATTACCGAGAGGGCCCAGAGATACCTCTCCGACAATCGGAGTGGCAAATCCTAATCTCGATCTATGCCAACTCAACAAGTACCATCGGAGACACCTGTAGAGCACCTTTATAATCACCTAGTTACGTTGTGACGTTTGGTGGCACACAAAGTGTTCCTCCGGTATTCGGGAGTTGCATAATCTCATAGTCATAGGAACATGTATAAGTCATGAACAAAGCAATAGCAATATACTAAATGATCAAGTGCTAAGCTAACGGAATGGGTCAAGTCAATCACATCATTCTCTAATGATGTGATCCCGTTAATCAAATGACAACTCGTGTCTATGGCTAGGAAACTTAACCATCTTTGATTCAACAAGCTAGTCAAGTAGAGGCATACTAGTGACACTCTGTTTGTCTATGTATTCACACATATACTAAGTTTTCGGTGAATACAATTCTAGCATGAATAATAAAAATTTATCATGATATTAGGAAATATAAATAACAACTTTATTATTGCCTCTAGGGCATACTTCCTTCACCCCCCCCCTCCCCCGACGCTCTAGCGAGCCGCCCCGGCCCACCGCCTCCCCCCCTGTCGGTGTCAAAACCAGCGGATCTCGGGTAGGGGGTCCCGAACTGTGCGTCTAGGATCGATGGGTAACAGGAGACAGGGGACACGATGTTTTTACCCAGGTTCGGGCCCTCTCGATGGAGGTAAAACCCTACTCCTGCTTGATTAATATTGATGATATGGGTAGTACAAGAGTAGATCTACCACGAGATCAGAGAGGCTAAACCCTAGAAGCTAGCCTATGGTATGATTGTTGTGTATATTGTATGTTGTATGTTGTATATAATCTATCGACTAGCCTGGACTCAGTTTATATAATGCACCGGAGGCCTAGGATAACAAGAGTCCTAGCCGAATACGCCGGTGGGGAGAAGTCCTTGTCTTGATCGCCAAGTCTTGTGGAATCTTCCTTGTATGCGGTAGCCGTCCGAACTGGCCCATGAGTATACGGCCACGGGGGTCCTCGGCCCAATCTAATAGATCGGGAGACGACGTGGTGAGTACCCCCTAGTCCAGGACACCGTCGGTATCCCCCTGAACCGGTCTTCAAGTTAGGGACGCACCTCGATTCTTCTGAACTGTTCTTCATCTTCGGTTGCCGGTCTTGAAAACTGGTTCAACAAATCTTCTTTATCTTCGATCTTGAGAATCGCTGAAATGCATTCGATGAGTTTACACGTCGGGTATCCGAGGAGCCCCTTTAAGTTTCTGGCCTTTATCAATGCCTTGTTTATTTTTATGCCACACCTCGGGTTTGAAGTTGTTCCCGGGAGGCAGGGTCCTCTTGCGTCTGAGCTCCAACGCCGGACTGCATTCGAGGTATCTTTTGCAGCCGAGCACCAATGCCGGACCGCTTCCCAGCTCTAGCACCGGAATGTATCCGAGCTCCAATGCCGGACTATGTATCTGAGCTCCAACACCGGACTGTATATCCGAGCTCCAACGCCGAAATATATCCGAGCTCCAACGTCGGACTGTGTCCAGGCTCCAATGCCGGACTATATCCGAGGTGTCATATCACCTTGGTTCAAAAAAGTTGAAGGAGTTTAGCCGAGCTTAATGCCGGAAATGCTCTCTATGGAGCCAGCCACTAGCGCCCGAGCTTTATGCCGGACTGCTTCCGAGGTGGTGCACCACCCCGACTATGGGCCGATTTTTTTTCAATATTTTTTATTGGTGCAATTTATTCTCTGCCGAGATATATAGCCAGTAGCCCTCAAGGTGTGTATCGGTCTAAAACCCGAGATGCACATGAAGGATGACATAAGACCGCTGATCCAGTAGCCGCTGAGACTCAGGTTGATTTGCAAAATCGGCCTGAGGATCAAGTCCTAGCTCGGCAGAATACTTCGGGACACAAAAGCGGCGTGCTCAGTTCTCAAGACTCAGGTTGGGTGCGGCCGACCAACCTGAGGATCAAAATCTCCTTGGAAACTATATTGCACATAAAATTTTCTGCATTGGACAAGCAATGCAGTATCCCCAGAGACACTGGTCGGGTGGCAACACTAGATCAGGGGATCGATGTGCCCCTTTAATATTTGTAAATAATAAGCCCGAAGCCCAGTAGCCCCCGAGCCTTAATGCGGGCACGGGTGGCCGAATTAAGGATCAATATCCATAGTAAAATCACAAATTATGTGTAATGACTCTATGTATCCAAGTACTTTACGTCATTAATGCTCGAATCCGCATTGTACAAAACTTTGTTGACCGACCATCGGCTTCCACCTCCTTGGCCATTAGCTGAGGAGTGTTTGTCCTACTTTATAAAGCCTTTATGAGGGCAAGGATTTATGACAAACAAGGCAATCTGGTCATACGGTTTTATAAACAAAGGTACGCAGAGAGATATGTTATATTTACTGTTTAACATAAGAAATGTCCTCCAAAGAAAATGATCCCGCTATTGGTTTCTTCCTTTGGGTTGTCATGCTAAGCATGATCATTAAACCTCAGCTCTAATGTAAGAGCAAAACATCGAATATTTAGTTTGGGAGGCCAGTTAATAGCCCCCGGTAGTGTTCGGCGACAGCCGAGGTCAAGCCGTAAACACTTTGGCCATTGTTATGAATGGCCCATCATTTAACATAGTCATCGGATCGCTGACCAGTTTACGCTTATTGTGAAAGTCAGTTTTCGGGTTTCTCCACTGAGGTGCTTAACCATGTGAGCTGGAAGCACAATCGCAGTGGTTCTCCCTTTGCACACCTAGCCGAACAGAACGGAACATAGGAAGCAAGTACAGGAGCCGGGCAACCCAACTATTGACCGGACAATTCGAAACCGATGCATATATAGCAATATCTAAGAATGTTTTTGCCGAATCCCTAAAGGTGTCCGGCGTTGCACTGGGAGACTAATGCTGGAAAAGCACAAATAGTTTAAAAGTGCCAAAAAGCTTGGAAAACCAAGAAACATCAGTAAAAACATGACGTCCGAACAAGATCAAGTGTTCGGTGCCAATCCGAAAATTGGTCTTAGAAAAAAAAGAAGTGCTTCTGTCGTGCTTTAACATGATACGTCCTATCTCAAGACTTCGAGCGAGTCAGCCTACGGCTTCAACCTCCTATCCCGAGGGCGGAGTAATTCACATTAGGCCAGTTTAGCAAACTAAACTCTAGCGGCTTTGAGAGAGAAATTAGGCTCTCCGGCTAGTGACCGCACACTCGTGTCGAAAAAAGGAGTGATAAATAATAATAATAAAACTTTGCAACGACTAAGAAGAAGAACACTTATTATAAAACGGCTCAAATAAACTTAAGAGCCCCCAAGTGACTTGGGTAGAAGAATGATTGCATGTACTGAAGTACTTATATCATATCTATGTTCAACCGAACTTTAAACGCTTCTTAACCGACTGTTAGCTTCTCCCTCTTCAGTCAAGGACCGAAAAGTGTTATGTACTCCATCGGTCGAGAATATCGACGGTGTTTCCAATAACCAGGCAATCAGGCCATAAGGCTGTAACAGACAAAGCGCGCTCAGGGAACTTAAGCTATATTACCGTGAAGTGTAAGAAGCATCTTCGAAGAAAATAGTACCCCCACCGATACCTTTGTTCGGTGCTCATTGTTATTATGAGACTTGTGCAATAGATTTTTTGTACTCATGAGTTTCGTTGTGTGCCGACCATCATTGAATAACTATAAGAGCGCTAGCTTTCGGCTTCACCCAGTCTGAGGTCCGGCTCGGGTGACCCGATCGTGACAATCGCAGAGGTGCTCCCTTTACTCCCTAGCCGAACAATCGGGAACGTACGGGTAAACACAGGAGCGAGGCAACCCAGCTTGCAAATCGCTTAAGTCAATGTGGTGCATATTGTGGCGTAATACACGAACAAGGAACGAAGACGTACAAGTATAATCATATGCAACAGGAAAAGCTTCATAAAGGAAGCCCCCAAGTAAACGGGGTATTTGAATTTGTGCGTCACAAACAAAGTTTGGACAAGGAAAAAAATTTACAAGCAACTTTTTTCCAAAAGAGTATAATGCTTGGTCGAGCCGAACACAAGTTAAAAATTTAAAACTTTGAGCATGAAGGCAACTTAGCTGGTTAATGTTTTCGGTATTGATGATGCGGTCCGAGCTTGATGCGGGACAAGGTGCCATCCCCCAAGCCGGTCCCGAGGTGGCGGAGCAAGGAGCTCGGCACTCTGAAGTGGTGACATAGCACGGTCAATGCAGGCCGGCAGAGTGATGCCGAAGTCCCTGGCATGGGGTAATGAAGTGTTGACGAAGCCCCCCGTCCAGCCGAGGTGACGCCAAAGGATATAGTCCGGCTGGATCAATTTCCTGTGCCACATAAAATAGTGCAAACCGGAGATAATAGTAATAATGATAATTAAAAAAAATCGTTGCATAATAAATAATTTATGCAAAGTGAGTAATAAAAGAAATATGGCCTGGCGCCAAAGTCAAGTCGATGCAGGGCGTCGGCGTGATGCGATAAAGGCGTGGCAAAGCCTGAATTCACAGGTCGGTCCGAGTTCCGGATGCGGCATTCGCCGGACTATGTACGGAGACTGACCGGACTACCATGCGACCGTCGTTAATGCAGCCACCATTTGATAGACCTGTGTACATATGATGGACAAACCAGAGTAATAATTCCTTGGGAAAAATTGAACCCAAACAAGCAAAAAATACTAGGATTAATAGCACCTGGTTTATTTGTTGTAGCTATCCGAAGGAAGGTGATTCCCAAAATTGGGGACTCGATCCGCACACCTATTACCGGAGTAGGTTGATGAAGAGACGATGAAGCCCCCGGTCCAGCCGAGATGTCGAAGTAGGTCGTGACGTGGTCGATGCCGGCTTGGTGAATCAACCGTGCGGCGATGCCGGTATGCCCGCTCCGTGTAATCCGTGGGGCGGCGATGTTGATGATGATTTATCCTTTGCGATGCCGGACTCTTGTTCGGCTTTCCGAGATGATGATCCGAAGAAGTTGAGCTCGGCTAAAGTGACGACGTGTCTAGCGCAGGTCGGCAGCCGTGGAGTAATATTGCCGGACTGGTTTGACACCAGTATGATATTGAAGATCATGTTCAAAAGATCTTACAGTTAGTGGGATGTGTTCGGGAACAAAACACAATACCCCATACAAAACTTCCTTCAAAAGGGATGTCCGAAATCCTGTTCATAAAAAAGATGAACTCGGGTCAGATTCGTTTTCGCGCAGAAAACAGATCCGAAAAGTGATGCACTAATCGGAAGGTTTCCGGAGTTTGGACGGTCGGATCAAGCCGAAATTTTGAGAGGTGGTATATATAGGAATTCCGCAGACGATCAACGGTTGGATCTTCCAAAGGACGTCCGAGCTAGAAGCTGGACACCACGCCCTAAACTCATCCAAATTCCCGTCCAGATTTGACAGGGCTCCGGTATATCGTGGATTGTCAGAGATTCCTCCATAGGAACTCGACGAAATTTTCCAGGGTTGTTGTAGACTCAATTCCGCACAATTCCACCAAAGCGATCGTCAAAGCGATACTCGAGGAGGTGGTGGTGGCAGATACGAGTTCGCTGTCCAGAAAAAACAGCACGGTTGCTTGAGGGCAATGTTGACGTTGAGCCCCCGAGCTCCATAGATGATTCCTCCATGATCTTGATAGAGATCGGAGTTGATGTTTGATGAAGGCCCTCGTCCGGACATGGTGATCCGAACATGGAGCACAATTCTTGGTCGAACCAAGGTGACCAGTCGAGCTGGTGACGAAGATGCCGAAGTCGTAGTTGATCTGCAGGCGAGCCATCGATCCTTTTGTCGATCACACAGCGGAACTCTCAATGAAAGCACCAATGTCAGCGTCGGGCCCGGCCCGTCGGCGTCGGGCCTCCTCCACCTCGGCCTCCACCTCCCCCACTCCTGTGATCCCCCTTCCCCTTTCTTTTTTTCAGTTTTTTCTGTGTTAGTGTACTTAGGTTAGTTAGTTAGTATAGTTAATTAAACATACGATTCGATAAACCATTCATCTTACATTCAAACATAACGTAAGTTAATTAAACATAAACCTAATCTACTCGTTGTCAGAGTCGGCGAGGTCCACGACCTCACCCACACCGCCGTCATCGCCGTCGTCGTCGCTGTTCTTCACGGCGGCGTCCCAGTCGACGCACCATCGCCATAGTCGTCGCCGCGTCTAATGCAGCATGGACATCAGGGCCTCTGCCGCCGCCTCCATAGCCGCCGCCGCTTGCAGTGTCGCCTGCAGCTCAGCGGCCTCTCTCGTCGCCGCCACTGCCGCCGCCTCTGCTTGCGACACCCGTAAGGCGAGGAGGTAGCCGGGGGTGTCGTCGGGTTGCTGTCCTCACGCAGCACGGCTTGCTTCGGCATGATCTCTATGGCGGGAGGGGCAGAGGACCCGGCGATGGCGAGCGCGGGTGCCGGGCGGCAGGAGGAGTTGGTGGATGGCGTGACGGTCGGAGGGCAACGACGGGAGCGGGGCGGGGCAGATGACCAGCCATCCGTCATTCGTCGGAGCTCACTGACAACCGCCCAATAGTCCTTGTCGTCCCAATAGCGATGACGGCCATCAATGTTCCAACGGCCGCCATGGTGGGTGCTGAGGTCCTCTGTCGTGGCGTCGGCCCCCCTCGTCGGGTAGCCGTCGGCGGTGATGTGGAAGACGCGCGGCAGACGGCAGCCAAGCGGCACCATTAGCTAGAGGCGGATGAGCTCATCGATCTCCAACGTACCGAGGCTCGACGGCCACGAGCCGCCCCTCGGAGGGCCGCTGTTGTCGCCAGACGCCATGGTCGCCGCGGAGAGAGGAGTCGTCGTCGCAGGAGGCTGAGGTGGGGTGGGGGAGGCCGACCGGGGGTGATTTTATCGACGGGGGTGGGCGGGGGCGGCGGGTTAGGTGGGCGGCGAGGAGCGGCGACCCACCGGAGTAAAGCCGGCCTTAATGGTGCATCGGGAGACGGCGTTGAACGCCTCGGGAACCGTCGCCTCGACGCCACGTTGGTCGCACGACGGGTCGAACCTTTTTTTCTCCTCTTTGACCGTCGCGACATGGGCGTACGTCGACCAGGTGAGGTACGTAGACGCGCCGACGTCGGAAAGCAGGCGGCAAATGGGACGGCACATTTGCCGTCAGCTGGCAGACGACAAAGCCTCCCATTAGCCACCTAACGTCTGTTCTTTGTCGTCCATGTTCTTTGCCATCCGCCACCGACGGCAAAGGGTCTTTGTCGTCAGCTATGTGAAAGCGGACGGCAAAGAAGCTGTTTACCGTCACCTTCTTTGCCGAACAGGTTTGCCGTCGGCGGCTGACGGCAAAGAGGTTTGCCGTCAGCTTTGCGGTCATTTGCCGTCTGCCATGGCAGACGGCAAATAAGCTGATTCTTGTAGTGTTCACACCTAGGAGTCAGCAAGTTAACAGCATGATCCAACCCGAATTGAAGAAGGCATCGGCCAAGAGTACTCGGTGACGATGTACATTGCGCCCTAAGAGCCGGTGACTGGCTCTCACAATTACCTAAACGTGCTTTCGATATCACCGCTGTTTGCTAGGCTTATTGCGAAATATGCTCCTCCTTGCAATTATACGTTCAATGGTCATGAGTACACGATTGTTAGGGCTGTTGTAGGCCGGTGAGGATGGCTCGAGTTTAGGGCTTGTTTGGTTTCTGTCCTCACCATCGTACCTGAAAAAAACTACTGCCTGGGATGGGCCTGAGAACACTTGTGATCTATGCCTGGGAAGGCTAGCCTGATAGGAGTATGTTTGGTTGCTGCCTTAGCCTCGGAAAGTACTAATGATATTTTGTAAGGTTAATAGTTGTACAGATGTGGAGCCCACAGAACTAGCAGAATATTTTAGATCGAATATATAGCCAGGCATGCACCAGGCTTGTGGAATAGGACGCCTGGCCCCAGGCTAATGATGATGCCTAGATTAGCCCAGGCTAATGAGGGCAACGGGTCTTCTTAGACCAGCCAGTCTGTCAATTGCCCAGGACAGTAACCAAACAGATTTCAGGCAGGTTTCAGGCATGCTCGTGCCCAGGCATGAGATTTTCAGGAAGGCAAACAAACTGACCCTTAGTCCCATCTTGCTTACAGGGGGAGGCCATGACTATCTTATAAGGGAGAATATCCATCCTTCTTTCAGTCCGGACTTTTGGGATGGAGTGAACTCTCCGCTAAATGTTGGCCCATGTGCGCATAAACGTCGAGAATGTGGGTGAGTGCGGGCTAGGCCGAGTTGAACGCTAACATCTAGTATCAGAGCCAACATCGCCATGCCTTCCTGAGGGGCTTCTTAGGGGATGCGATATTAGGGCTGTTGTAGGCCCGTGAGGCTGGCTCGAGTTTGGCCCCGCCTTGCTTACGGGAGGAGGCCATGACCATCTTATAAGGGAGAGTATCCCTCCTCCTTTCAGTCTGGTCTTTTGGGATGAAGTGGGCTCTCCGCTGAATGCTGGCCCATGTGGCATAAACATTCAAAAAATGGGTGAGTGTGGGCTAGGCCGAGTTGGACGCTAACAATGATGGGCCACTACCTTACAGATAATATCTATCCTCCATGGGCCGTATTTGTCAAAATAATTCCGCAACCAAAAGGTAACAAAAGTTCTCACTTTGCAACACGTCAAGAGTCTATTAGAAAGGATGTGGAGAGAGGTTTGGGTGTGCTTCAAAAGCGCTTTGCAATCATCCGTGGCCCTGCGAGTATTGGAATTACAAGTTTCCATGGTAAATCATGACTTGTTGCATAACATGATCATTGGAGATGAGAAAGAAATGCCTGAGAACATTCGCTACATCACCAATGGGAATCCTGTTAAGCTAGAGCATGATCCAAAAGGGATTCAAGCATTCCTTAAAGCGCATCGGAGGATCAAGAACCGAGAAGTTCATACCCAGCTCCAGCATGACCGTGTTGAGCATTAGTGACTCTTTAGAACACAATATTAGCCCTCAAATGGCTTGTAATAGCAAGACTCATTTAGTTGATCACTGTCCTATGCTTTTGAAGCTAGGCAATCTAAACATCAGTCATTGTAAAATTATGGATGTCATGTTCTTCAGATTAATGAAAGGCGCCATCCCTTTGTTCAAAAAAAAGTCTGCCATCTATGTCCAAATTTTATGGATTTAATGACAGGTAATACCCCCTTCCAGAATCTGGAGACATTTAGGCTAGAGCTAGTGTAAATATTAGGATGACTTTTTGGTATCTTTCTTGATGACCACCTGCAGCTCAACAAACGTGTCGACCCGCGGCTCAAGAAATGCATCGACCTGCTGGATGCTTTGGTCAGGACGGCCCTTAAGTGCGCAAGCACAATCAGATCATGATATGCTTTCAGGCTAGTCCTTGTTCCTCTTCTAGTTTGCCAGTGGTAGTTGTTTGCAGTTGAGTGTCACTGAGCACGCATTTAAATTTGGAGGCTGGGAGAAGAATTCACCATGTCAATATCATCACTAGTTGAGAACAACAGTACACACTGATATCTGGAGTATAATACTTATGTTGTGTTTGCAAGTCAACGAAGAGGTCCGCTCCGTTCGCAAATTTGGATTTTTTTTTCTTTTTTTTTTACTTGTCCGTGGCATGGCTGCTGTTGGGAAAATTCGAGGAAGAATTTAGAAATCAAAATAGCTGATGTGATGTTTTGTTGGATCAGGTTGTAGATAGAGGAAATGATGACATCATGGAATCTAAACTGCATAGAAGCAGCACCCTAGCTTTTCGTTTTCTAGATAATGAGTTAAGAAGTGAATGTCAGTAGTATATCACAACGTTCAGGTTTTGCATCCTCATTACAAATGGTGCAGTTCCTCCATAATCTGGTGAAACACCATCCTACCGCTGCACCATTTCATTTCAAACTCTGTGAAGTATTCATCCATTCCAGAGAAGCTTCAATTCATATTTCATTGCTATTTGGATCCCAGAGCATGTAACACCGGTATCGTCAGTGATGATGCTACCATTTGACCTGGTATACTAGTTATGTGGGCCTGCTACTGGTATTCCGTAGAATCTGATTATTGTTGTAGAGGTGCTTGGAGGGAATGAATATATGTTCTGTACACATGTCGGATTGTAAAAAGGTGTGCATGATAAGTGAGCAAATGGTTCTGGCTGTTTTCTGGCCCTGCACCAATTAAGAGACAAAAAGAAACACACACAGGTCGGCTTTGCTCAGAGCATCTCCAACAGCCGCACTATATAAACGCCGCGCTGAAAAATCAGTGTTTTTTGCACGCGCTACTGCTCCGGGCGCTTCAGCGGAGGCGCAAAAACCGCGCGCGCGGCATATCTAGTTCAGCGCGCGGGCCGAAACGCCATCGCGTGCCGCTTATTTGCTCCGCCCGCTCCCGCGCGCTGGACTCTCGAGCGCTCGCTCGCAACTCCACCTACCCCATCCAGCCGCGGCGCCGTCGCCACCCGGCGACCATTCCGGCGCTTTCCCGGCCTATCTTCGCGCCGCGGCGGCTTCCTCCGCCTTCCTCTAGTCAGCGCCGTTCCTCGCGCGCGGTGGTCCTCCGACGAACAACGCGCGGCCGCTCGCTGCCGCTCGGCGCCCGCAAGGTATGTATTTCTCAAACTTCATGAATTTGGTGCATGTTGATTGTAGTTTTTATAGCCTAGTATTGAACATTGTAGATGAGTTCGTCGTATGATTCTTCCGAAGAAGAATTTGATATAGAAGAGGAGGAGGATCTTGCAATGATCCTAGCTATGCACATCAATAAAAAACCGAAGCACGGTGGTTCGGTTATGGGTCGGCAGAAAATTTGGAGGGATAAGATAGATGCCCACAACAGATTGATAAGGCATTATTTTACGGAGAATCCCACATACCCCGAGTCGTACTTTCGTCGCCGGTTTAGGATGAGTATCGAGTTGTTCAGGCGCATTGCAGAGAAACTAGCGAGCCATGACCAGTTTTTTCAGCAAAGGAGGAATGTCGCCGGAGAGCTCGGGCATAGCACCTTTCAAAAGGTGACAGACGCTTTGCGTATGTTGGCATACAGTATCCCGGCTGATCTAATTGATGATCACTTGGCTATAGGTGAGAGCCAAGCCATCATGTCTGTCAAGCGCTTCGCAGTTGGAATTGTCTAAGTGTTTGGCCAGGAGTATTTGAGATCTTCCAATGCTGAAGACGCCGCAAGGCTATTGGAGATGAACAAAGCTCGCGGGTTCCCAGGTATGCTTGGCTCAATAGATTGCATGCATTGGAGTTGGAAAAATTGTCCAAAGGCACGGCATGGGCAATTCCACGGCCAGAAAAGGGGTTCCACTATAATCCTTGAAGCGATGGCCGATCAAGAGACTTGGATTTGGCATGCTTTCTTAGGAATGCCTGGATCTTTGAATGATATCAATATTGTCAACCGGTCACCACTGATGAATAAGATTGCAAATGGTGATTTGCCACCGGTGTAGTTTGTAGCAAATGGTCGTACATACAACTGTGGCTATTATCTTGCAGATGACATCTACCCAAAATGGCAAACATTTGTGAAGCCGTTGAAAAAACTAGAAGGTAAGAAAAAACTTGATTTCCACAATGCTCAGGCGGCGGCTAGAAAAGATGTGGAGAGAGTTTTTAGGATTTTGCAAGCCCAATTTGCTATTGTAAGAGGACCGGCTAGATTTTAGGATCAAAAAATGCTTTGGTACATCATGCACAACATGATCATCAAGAATGAGCGTGGCCAAGATGTAGACTACTCTCAGTATGAGCTTTTGGGACATCCCGTGCGAGTGCGACGGAGGGCTGAAAGGGTGGCCCGTTTTGTTGCCTCCTATCATGCCATTCGACGTCCCGCAGCGCATGACGATCTTCAGAAGGATCTCATTAAGAAGTGGTGGGTATGGAATGGGCTACAAAGAGCATCATGATTTGTGTGTTTGATGTTGTATTGTTGAACTATTTGTTGTGTTATTGGACTATTTGTTGTATTGAGAACGATAAACTATTTGTTTGAGTTGTAATAACGAAATTGAACTATTTATTGTTGATTTATTTTGTTTGTGTTTAATATTTTTCTTGTGTTTGCAATGCATATGTTATTGTGCAAGAGTCGCGCGCGCTGCATTTTTACGCGCTACTGGAGCTGCGCATGTACGCTGCATTCTAGCGCGGCTGCTGAAGCCAGTGCTGCCCGCCGCACCAAATCCGACGATGGGCGCATGGCAAAATAATTTTGTAACACGCGACGCGTTGGGCGGTTGTTGGAGATGCTCTGAGAGTAAGCAAGTCACCACTAGTAAGGCCAAGAGGCCAAAGACCAGCTAACCAAAACCTGTGCAGGCAAGCACCAAGCAGTAGAGAATACCATGATATATATTCGGATGCTTGGTGACCCCCTTCCTCTCGCTCTCTCGCCCCCACACACTTGAGAAGATGTGCTCACATACACGCACGCCGTCCATGATGTTTTAGATATAGACATGTTTTTACACCGTGCAGCTTTGACCATTAAGCTAGTTAGTGACAAACTAATTAACTATTCATAGTATGTTAACTCATGGAGGAAAGATTGTGACTAATAGTTTTCCATTTGTAAACTTATGTACCAAGTTACTCCCTCCGTATCAAAATATAAGGCCTTTTTTTTTACACTACAGTGTCACAAAACGTCTTTTATTTTGATACAAGGGAATATATATTTGACTTTCTTTCTCTTCTATTCTACTATTAGGGCATGCAGCAGCGTGTCCACATGCATGTATATATGTAGTCTGTGAGTATGTATGCGGTGCTGGCGTGGCATTTGAGACTGAAGTGGTAATAATTAATCCTGTGCATCTCGATCGTCTCGCTTTTTCGAGTAAAGCAGGGCCATGATTGCTCCCGGAATCTCTCTATCTCGCGCGCGCGGCGACTAAAGGTTTTGGAAGAAACATTCGCTTGTGGCTGGGTGAATTCGCTGTCGCCTCTGTGCTCCCTGGCTGCATTCCCGGCCGGCCGCTTTGCATATGCCGTAAGCAATGAGCAAGGCATCTATATATGGATAGATATCGGCGAATGGAACTGCATGCGCAGCAACAGTCTAATGATTAGGAACAATTAATCACACACACGCACACACAGGAGCTCACTCAAAAGTTGGTGCACAAATGAAGCCAAACTGGAATTTTCTCTTTCTTTTACTGAAAAAGGAAAATCGAATGTTGGTCCTCAGCCAAACACACGCGCACATGTACACGTTAATTTGTGCCCACTTATCTCCCTTTTCTGAGTGAGCGGCGGCTTACCGCTCCTCTTCCACGTGACTAAACCCTCGGGTTGGCGAAGGTTTTTCTTTAGGAGAAAAAAAAAAGAAGGAAAAATCCTTGAGGACTCGTGATTGTTCTTTGCTCCAATGATACTTCCATTTTTTTAATTTTCTTTTCAGGCCTGTCTTTTTAACCTGCAAAGGAAGTAAACAAATAAAAGAATTCGATTTGATGAGATCACATATAGCACCAGACCAGTTTGTCACTGTCAGGTGTAAATATGTGCCATGCATCATCGCAAAGGGCAATGCCCTCGTCGCTCGCAAACAAGAAGAAGTGTAAATGTGGCGTGGGATGCATGGGTTAAATTCACAGGAGATGAGCTAACCATAGTATGATTTGGGCGCATTGCAGCGGAAGCACTCGGTTCTGTTGGCGTAGTTTTGCACGTTACAATCCAGTCTGCATCGCCAAAACGTTAACAGGTGGTTAATTTCCTTTCTTTTCAGGCCTCACATTCCTTGGAAATTAAGCTAGCTTTAATCTAGGCAGTGGAGCATAACCGATTAGCTAGCTAGCTAGCTAGCTAGGTAGATATATAGGGGCCGGAGGCAGACGACGAACCTGGGGCAGATCCAGTCGCCGGCCTTCCAGCCGGCCTGGCCAGCGGCGTTGAACCCCCAGTTGTGCGCCACGGCGGCGGAGTCTGTCCTTGCGGCGCTGCACTTGAAGCAGCTGGCGCGATTGGCGTAGTTATTGACGCCGCAGCAGCCGCAGTACCAATCGCCGGGCTTGACTTCCCAGCTGCCGCCCATGGCCGCGTAGTCCGGCCGCTCAGCGCCCAGCTTAGCCTCGCCGCACCGCTGGCAAGCGTCCCGTTTGCAGAAGTTGAGGTACTGGCACGACCTGCAACTCCAGTCACCCGGCTTCCTGCTCATCATCACCTTCTCCATCGCTATTAATAGTCTATCTATCTATCTATGAGACCAGTAGTCAATCTGGCGTGCGTGCGTGTGTCTAGTCTAGCTATCAATCTAACCCAAGGAGAAGGTGATGAGAGGCAGCTTAATTAGCTTGTCTTGTGTTGGATGGCTGGGTTGGTTTGGAGATGGGAGCTAGGTGGAGCGGTCTTTTATATACGGTTTGGTGCTGCACCAGGAGGAGAGCTGGCTAGCTTAGGCCAGTTAGTTGGGGCCCAAGTAAAGCCGGACGGAAAGGTGGATGCATCATTGTTTCTTCCACCTCCACCTCCACCTCCATGCAGATGCAGGGCAGGCTAGATTAAAGCTATCTATCTGGCTCATGCATCATGCATCCCCCCTTTTTTTCACTTCTTGCAGCAACTGGGAATATATCCCCACGATTGATGGGCCTCTCCATGCTCTGCAAGCTAGAGATCACTGTGCTGTGTGTCCTCCGGTCTCCAGCTTCATCACGCAATCTCGCATCCCCTCTTTCCTTAGTTTTATTCTTTTGTGTTTGCCAAAAGGACCAAGGACGACTTATATTAAATAGTACAAACTCTTTCAAAAATTGAAACAAACATCCAAATTTTGGGGTGCCCAAGTCTTCTTCCATCTGCATCATCCACCCACAGTGCACCGTGAGCAAAACTCGTGGCGCGCAACCTCTAAATTTCCGTCTCAACGGAACAAATTTTTTTAAACCCAAGAGCTTGTGAAAGCAGCGTCCAACAAGTTGTTGATGCAAAGCAGAAGACGCCGACGACCGCGTTCTGTGTAGCAAATCGATGCCCTGAAGAAGCAAACGTCGGACAAGTCCTGTAGAACGGCTCAATTCTGACCGAACGGAGTCGGGAAACACAAATATCACACGCTCCGCAACAGGCCGAGAATGGCCAGCCTACGTAGTTGGTCAAGCTATTAAAAGTTTAGTCTTCACTCATAAGTATTTAGATCCTTAGCTGAAATAAATAGTATAGTATGAAGGAATGCAAAAAACATCAGTAGATCTTCAGGAGGGTGTATATATGAGAGTATTGTGCACAATCTGAGATTTAACGTTATTTCATAAACATATTTAGGCCTCAACGGCAAGGATTACACGAGATTGGGGAGAAAGGTGCGGGGCCTGTCTGGTAACTGTAATCTAGTACTATTTCAAGGATTACACGAGATTGGGGAGAAAGGTGCGGGAGTGTGAGAAACACATCAAAAGTGCACTTCTAATCCCGAGATCAAATGCTCCCTCAGAAACAGTACCATTAGACAAATTAAAAAATCTGACTTCGTTTGGCTACAAACATTGCTTAGTTTCCTTCGTGCATATTTTAGACGTGAAACCATGTTCGTGGAGGTCTTATCAAAAATAACAAAATCAGCACTCCAACACACTTTTAAAAATATAGTGTTTTTGGAGTATTGATTTTGTTTTCTCTTGCCCAGAGCATTAAATCTGTTTTTTCTTTGTGTATTTTTTCATGTAAGTAGAATATTCAAGAGTGGTTGTTACCGGAAAAAAATTCCAGAATGTTATTTTTTTTTCAATTTTAGTGTTCACGAGGGTGCATTTGAGACGGGAGCGGAAACTCCACGTCCAAAACGCAATCACTATTTGAATCTGATAAATAGACGTGCACACATTTTTACAGCACAACTAGCTAGTTGGTTGAGTTTATAAGTTTACTGTAGGTGTATTCCCTTAGATGAAACAAATAGTGTAGTGCAATAACATAAAAAAATACAGTGACTACCAGAAAGGTGTATGATGTGGGCGAAGTATTGTCGTGCAATATCGAGGTTTAACATTTTATGAACATAAATATATTGGCTCAAGCCTCGACAGATTTTGAAAGTTATTTTACGTGAAATTACTAATATTTTAAATAATTTTGACCAAAATTTGAATTTCGACTGAATTTAGGCTAAAATTTTGATATAAAATATTTCATAGCAACGAAAATTTCAGCGAGACTTCGTTAAAATTTTCAAGCTAAGACTCCCCAAGTTTCAAGTTATTCTCCAAATCCAACCTCTGTAGGAATTGTTTTATTTTTGTATTCATGGCTTCATAGTTTTGTGCTGAAAGTTGGTATCATCGTACAAGTTAAGTGTTGGTATTATATAATTTGAAAACGATTCCTCGGTTTGGAAGTCGTAATTTCAAAGTTGAAAATCGCGATGCTTGATCTTAAGGTTCTAGGCTTTGTACTTGAAAGCTCTCTTCGTTTGTCAAAGTTGAAAGTTTTAAATTCCTAACTACAAACTCGTGATTTCCTGTTGAAAGCTTTTGTCAAGACACCCGATGAAAGTGTCACTAGAAGCTTTCACCCTGCTGAAATTAGTAAAGCTTTTATTTCCCATTGAAAACTCATTTTTTTCGCGGGTAGGGCATGGGTGGTACCTCTCTGGGAAGTAAATTGCTCAAAACCATCACATTTGTGGCTAGGGTACTCCAAAACTACCTCTTTTGCCAAAAAATAACAGAAGATTACCACCTCCACCGTGAATGAGTAACAAATCGCATTAATTCAAAATTGAGCCACGTCTAACAGCAGAACTGACGGGTGGAACCTGTCCATCGAGTTGATCTAGTGAAGACTAATCCTAGTCAATGTGTTGACCTGCTGAGGTGGATGGGGTCCCACCTGTCAGCCACAAATTTTATTTACCCCTCTTCCTTTTCTTCCTCTCAACATGGACAAGAACATCGACGCACTGCATGCCGCTCACCACCCTTGTTGGTCGACGGTCGGCCGAGTCCTAACCGTACCCATGCTTGCGGCGCCCGTCGGGAGGCCCTAGTTGCGCCCGTGCTGGCGGCCATGACCTTGGCCGGCGAGGAGCGAGGTCGGCGACGCGGATTGCCCAGAACTAGAGAGAGTCGGGGAATAGAGGGGGAGCAAGCCGGGTTGATGAGGCCGGGAAGCGCGACAGTGGGGCGTCCCTCCCGTCGTGTTTGTCGACGGCGAAGGCGGCTGGGGAAGGCTGGCGTCGGGAGGCAACGTGGCTAGGGGAGGCCGACGTCGGGAGGGAAGGCGGCTGGGGGAGCTGGGTCGGGGCCATGGCATGGGAGGTAGTTGTAGGGGTTGCGCGGGTTTGTGGCGCGGAGGCAGAGTCATCGGCGAGGTAGAGGGCTCGGATTGGAGCGGCGAGCATGGATCTGAGGTGCGGAAGGCAGAGGCGGCTCAGTTCTTGCAGGATCCGGGCGAGGGCTGCGGCGGCAGGAGGGCTTGTCGAGGTCACCATGGAGGGGAGGGGGGAGAGGGGGAAATAGAGATGTTAGGAGGAAGAAGGAGGTGCGGGGCTGACATGTGGGACCCTTGGCCACCTCGGCATATTGTCCACGTAGATATGCCACGTGGACCCGACAGGTGAGCCAGCCCTGTCAGTTTTTGGGTTAGTCGCGGCTCATGTCTGGACCAGTGCGATTTGCTATCTGCTTGGTGCAGAAGCGGTGGTCTTGTGTGGTTTTTGACAAAACCATGGTAAAGAAGTATCCTAGCCATAAATATGATGGTTTTGAGCAATTTACTTCACTTTGGGTGACATTGTCGGTAGTACAGTGGTGTGGGGAGGGGGAGAAACTACATTGGCATAGCGGTAGTTATTTACTTACGTATTTCTTAAGGAAAGTGGTCGTCATTTCTTAACACCTTGTTACACAAACTTCATACAGTTTTTCTAACTGATAACTTTAACTAAACTAAGTTTGTGCAATCGTATATTCGTATTCTGCCAATTTCAACGTGCAGGATGGGACTGCACCGACACACACACCTGAACAAGACCCATTCTTACTAATCTTTGTTAAACTATGAGCCACTTCATTAGCATTTATGCTAATATTAAAAATCCTAAAATCGGCAGAGATCCATAGCCACCATCTTGAAGCCCGTGTTTCTGATGTAAAGGCAGTAGTTTCCAATATAATAGGCAGCCAAAACTCAAATCGATACAAAATCCTCGGATTGCACGCATGAAGCTCCTCCTCCACTGATGTGCAGATTGGGACAACAGCCCCAACAGATTTTCAGACCCGGCACCACCCCACCAGTTGTGCCTGAAGATGAGTGAGGATTGAAGCTAGCATCAAATTTTACCTAAGCTTGATCGTAATGATAGTATCATAGCTAGTATCATGCATGTCAACTAGTAGATAATTTTAATGAGGTGTCATACAATTAAATAAAGAAAAAAAATGTTGAATATTATATCATGATACCGTATCATAATAAGTGCTATGCTAATATGCATCATGCATGACAATAAATAAAGTACTACATGATACTAATATATGATACTATGCATTAGGGAGGTAGTATCATACACTAGTATCATACGCATGATACTAGTATATGATACTCCCCATTACAATCAGCCTAATTCCATCAGGCTTGAGGGGGCTTCCATACTGCAGCCGATCTTGCATGAGTCTGTATACCACTCCGCACTCTCATAGGCTTTCTATTTCTCTCAACTTTCATGGAGAATGCTTTTTACAGCTGGCAATGTACATCGTAGCTCAAAATGTTTATTGACATACATCATAACTCAAAACATCCCAAAAACTTTGAATGGATCCAATTATTCATGCTCGTATTTCATCACATAATGTACAGCTGGCAATGTTTTTGTTTTGAATGAATATACATATTGTACTTGAGATGTAGTTGTACATTCTATTTGTTTTTAATACCGCATGCATGCACTTTTGAGCATCATCATTTGTTTTTAATACTTACTCTCTCTGATCCATATTAATTATCAGCGACAATTAATACGGATCGGAGGGAGTGGTTAAGTATATTAATAGCATGTTCATAACCTCCAAGCTTCACATCCAACCATTAGCCACACAAGGACGGTAGAGGCTGAAATATAGATGTGTTAGAGCTTGTGCATATGGTGCAGCACAACATTTGATGCTCGAAGCTAGGCCTGAGACGATGAGCCCCGCCTCAAATTATACCCGTGGGGGCTTGCTTTATGTGATTCCCACAACTCCATATCTCATGCCCTTTCCAGGAAAGGTCCCCCCTGACCCTGATGGCGAAGCTCCTCTAGCGTCAAAATGTTGTAAGACGGGAAAGCTAGCTAGGCTAGACTATGCAAGGAAGGTCTTATGTGGGGGTTGCATATTCTCTCTGGCTACAATTATGGATGCAGGTCCATCCCCAAGGTTTTGATGCCCTCCTCCCATCCTGTAATGTCCACACAATCTCACAGGGTATAGGTAATACTCTTATTGAGATGTATGCATATTGAGCGCCCACATGTATTGTTAGATGCATGGATTAATATATTGTTATGCGTCGTGGTGCACTTAGATTCATGGATTAATATATTGTTATGAAGTGGACTAGACAATATATACTCCAATTATTGCTGAACTATATAACGTTTATTTCATATTCCTCACAAACAAGCTGACACTATCTCTATCCTGATTTATTGGTCTCATTCGTATTTTGTGCCAAATTTAATCATAAAGTTAACTAAGAAAATATTAATGCATGTCACGAAAAATTATATCGTGGGGTTCATATTTGAGCATGGATTCCGAAGAAATTTTCTACATTTAACTTATATTTTATTAGTTAAATGATGATCAAAATATGATCCTAAATACAAGGGAGACTAATAAACCATGATTGAGGTAGTACCTCTAAAATTATTGCCCTCCGAACGTATGTACTCCCTCCACCTCAGTTTATAAGCCTTGCATGTGTATCTAGGTTGTTAATTTAAGATGGAGGGAGTATATAGATGGCGTGATGTACATTAATTCATGCATACCGATCTGTCACTTTGGTTAAAGCGCTTCTGCACCAATTCCCATTCGTTTCGCCCACTCGTTCGCCCATGTACACACTGGCATCTCTACATGTCACCATGCCTTGGGTGTGTACGTGTAAGGGAATCAAATCTTTCATCACCCCCTGTCGGAAGGAAGAGATATATCGATGCATCCATCTCCATCTCGTTTTCTCTTTGAGAGCCAATTTGGTTTGCCCCTGCTCCCTGATTTAAAGCTTCAATTCCGAAAATGCCACTTCAGGCTTGATTTTGACTACGCTCTTGTTTCCTCTGGTTCCCCGGTGCCATATGCGTTGGATTCTCTTTGCGGCCGGGCAGCCTGAAAAGATCTTTGAGATTGGTGAGAATAGATAACTAAAGGAAGTTGTTGATATCGGATTGGACATTCTCTTCTGAGGACAGGATTCTAGAGTTCAGTGTGTAGTATTATATTGGATGCCCCTCTTGGCAAAAAAAAAAACACGACTTATGTATAAACTAGATGCCACGGGCATTGCTGCGGGAACTTTGTTTAAAGAAATGCATAAATAGTTGCTACAAAATAACTAAAACTAGTACTATAAAGAAAATATATGTTTACAAATAATTAAAAAATAAGAAGCATACAAAAAGAGAATTCTAAAACAATTGTAGTCAAATGTGAAGGATGCACTAGATAAGTATATGGAGTTGCTCAACACATATACGTTCAATACAAAATGGAATGGAATATAATAATTTAGGACTAACATGCATGTATTGCTGATGTGACAGCACCGCATGCATAAACTAATTAATGCAAAAGGTGTAATTTGTAACTAACATGCATGACTTGTTTATGTGCCATATATTTGCATGTCTAGCAAAAATAGGTAGTTGGTTATAGAAATTTAGAAGGTGTAACTTGTAGGAGTAACTTACACGCATGACTTGCTTATGTGACATGTTTGCATGTCTAGCAAAAATAGATAGTGTGTTCTAGATATTTAGAAATAGAAGATTGGCTAGCTACCCGGTGGCCGTAGGTGAAAACTTTGTTAGTTTTATTCTGAATCAATTTGCATGTCTATTTATGGATGAAAAAATGGAACTTTTAAAACACAGTCGGCTCTGCATCTATGAATTCGAGGTGTCTAATAATGGTGTGCCGCGATGGATAATGCATGATGATGTGGTTTGGCGTGCTTAGAACAACTCTAGAGTCGTCGTATGTGACCGAATGCTATAGTAACCATCCGTACGATGTTCTTGAACAAAAAGATCAGTCTAGCAGAGTCATCACCTCGCGCTCCACTGAAACGCACTGCAAAAATCGTCCTGAAGTCTCCCTATTGAAGGGTGGTGGAGGGAATATAGAGCTATTGATCCAACAAATCTTGGCACTAGGGACATTTCAAGACGTGCCTGCTCTCCTGACCGCCAGCACGCACATTGTCATGCCACTCTCATCACATGGCACTGCTCCTCGCCGCTAATCCTTTCCCGGCCCTAGCACACCTCGCCGCAGCCTCGCTTCTACTTTCATATGTCCGGCCGACTACCACCCTGGCACCACGTGAGCTCTATATGGTATGTCTCGCATCATTCCTCATTTCCCTGCTCACACGCCGACGGTGCACCATCGCCAACTCTATCTCGTGTGACAACCATGAGACATCTCGCCATCTGGTCTCAACATATTCGATAATTTTCCCCAAGGTATATATTTGCCACAAATTTCTATATGTTTACTTGCCTAACCTCTCATATATTCGTGTAGATGACATAGGATTCACAATATCTATAGATGATATCGGCGGTAGACAAAGAAAATGATTTGTTAGGTTCACAATACTTATAGATATAAGTGCATTTCCAATGGCATCCCTCGAACTACTCGCAAACATCTGGACCACTCAGTATAGAAGCTTTTTGCCATCCAACACGGTGCCGCAACTGTCCATCGACGCGTCCTCGCCTACGAATTCCCACAAACCGGCCACAAGTTGGCAGACCTCCATCACATAGGACTCCGACACCCCCGACTCACTCAAATCCCCTCTCCTGGACCACTTTCCCCCCACTCGATCCCTTCTTGCTTTGCTCTGTATCCGCACCCTCCTAGTCCTACGTCCCACTATACTACTCCGCTCGCCTCCCAGGACTTCTCGGGTGTCTGCCCCAACGCTCCTGCTCGCCTTAGACTACGGCGCCATCCACCCCGAGTCCGTCCGCAGCCATGTATCTGACGACCCCTAGCAACACCGTCCATGCCGGATACCACGCGCGGCAAGTGTTTCTGCCAAATGTCATTGATCTTTTTTAACATTATCATTGTTTGTTTGGAGAAAACACGATGGCTGGGTAATCGGTGATGGAGGATGAGTTGTTCTGCCATGCATGATTGGCCAGAAGTGCGGACTTTGTAGGCATGGAGCAAGGGGGCGCGGTGTTTTGGCTATATGTGCAATCTTGGTTTCATGATACAAATTATTTCGCGCCTTACAACTTACATGTGAATCGTGATACATGATCGCAATGTGAAGTTGCTAGCCCATCATTGGTGCATCTACTCAAACTCCGTCATGAAGTATTGTTGTGCGATTGCACAAGTGGACAGAAGGTGGTATCGTACTTTTTTACTTCTTGTTGTTCTAAATGTTGATCAATCCATTAATTCACTCAACGTTTTAACTTGAAACTCACCATGTTGTATAGCTCGGATGCGCTATCGTGTTGTACCAAACAACGGATGCTAGGCAACATTGTTGGATGTTTCTCAAGGGGTACAACGTCTGATGACCAACATTTACGGACATTGATGCATTGTTGGACTTGGGTAACGTTGAATTTCTATCATGAATTTTAAAAAGCTTGTTGAACATCCGATTACTTCAGTCATAATATTTATTTTTGAACTATTGGTATACTAGAATATTTACATTTTATTTATGAATGAATTGTTCTATTGCTATTTTCTTTAATTATTTTGAGTGCTCTGGACATAGGAAAGTAAATAAATAGAGATAAACATTTGATAAATGGGATTAGATGACGGGCTTCCGTATTCATGTCTCCGAACGAATAGGGCAGGTTTGGTTTCCCACGAAAGCTCAACCAGGCCCGCTGTATGCAACATCTTTTCGGTGTTGGGCTGTTTGGTTACATGCACATAGCACAGTTCTTAAGGCACATCGGGCTTGTATCGCTAGAAACGCTCAATCAATCGTTTCGAGTGAGTCAGGCCCGAGCGATGCTCTCGAGCCCACGTGGGTGGCTCTCACATGTGTGTATGTGGTTTGTGGGTATTTTCTTCTAAGCACCTCTTTAATCACACTCATCCCTTCTACACAATCGTGCTTCGATTCGCGATAAGTTGTATACGAAAAATATGCACCTCGATGTTCTGATTCCATTCAGGCGATCCAACCGTAGTTTGGTTCACTTTATATGTTGAATTTTGTATTCATATTTGAAGCTTTGTTCGACGAATTTTGACAAATTCTTACACACGGTCGACCGTTTGAAGTTCCCTTTGAGGAGTAGTTTCACCTCGCTGCTTGACATAGCTTTCGTGTTGTGTGTTTTCTGTTTCACTAATCATAGACGAATAGATCTACATGTGACTAGTGTGTTGCCGTCGGTGTAGGTTAGGGAGCAACCCTCGCTCCTCCAGACGCCAGCGCGCCTGCTCGCGCCACAGACGGTGAGCTTCTTGGCGGCCGAGTGAGAGGCACGCCAGGCAGTCTCTTGGCGCTTGGGCGCCTAGGCAGAGGCCGCCGGTGAACGTCCCGCCACTGTCAGACTGTAGGGACGCGAATCCCATCGGCGCGACGACTCCGGGCAGCACGGCCAGGAGCGGCAGGAGGACAAAGAAGAGAAGGGCAGCGAGGATGGTTATGGTGGTGAGCGCGTAGGCGGGCGCCATGGACGTGCGTGGCAGCCCCTCGCGCTGCCGGTGACAGTGACAATGAGCCAGTGGAGGAGGAATCACCATAGATCAGACTCGGCTCCGGTCGTAGTGGCAGTGAACATTCAATTTTAACCTCTCTGTTCAGTGTAGTTGTTAACTCCTAATTATCATACATGTATGAACCAAACACCAGGTAGGAAATGCTTCCATGATGCAGCAACATATATGCAGGTAACCAATCACTATGCAAACGATATATTTTGACTTGTATCTTCCCAACCAGCCTCTACTCAACCTTGCCTTTTTTTTTTTTCATTCAATCTCCAAAAAATGGTGCAGGTAACGCGCCCATTGTGAATCTAATTTGCGGCAAGGGATTGGAGATGCCCTAAGAACTATGCTGCACCAGGGCAAAGGCTCAGACAAGGTGCGCCACCTGTCGAATTCCTAGTAGCATTTCGTGCAGATTCCCACTACTTCACGCATGTGGGGCTGTATATGCATCCTTTGAATGGGAGAGATAGAGGAAAACTGAAATATTTTATTTATGGTTCATCATAGGTGTGGGGGCGTGCGGGCTTTGCACTTTTGCAGCACATGTGATGCGGCTGATCGATCGTGCATGGAAAGCACAAAGGGGAACCGAATAGCTTGTTTATGGCCCCCTGCAAAAAAAAAGCTTGTTTATGGAAAACAGTGTGTTTATGTTGTTATGTCCAAATTTAAGATTAGCTTGTTTCTCTCGTCCTTTCATGTGTCCGTCCATGTTCCACTCCACCATTGATGACTTGCTACTTCTACAACTCTCCAAGATCTCTCGAGAGATGAAGACGGCAGAGAGCAGAGAAGTACAGGGACAGAAAACACCTTGGTAAATGGATAGCCTTAAAACGTAAACTATTATATTTGAATTGTAAAAGCGTCTTATATTTTGATACGGAGATAGTACTAGTCTGCTTCTTTTAGAAAAGGAGGATATACCTCCGGCCTCTGCATCTGGACGATGCATGCAGCCATAGTACTAGTCTGCTAAACTGTGTACCATATAGTGCATGAGTATTGAGCAAGAATGAAAATAAATGATGTAAATTGACAATGCGTAATAATACAACGAAGCAAAGCTAGGACTCTCATCCAAAACACATGATTAAAGGAATAATCAGCGCGGTGTGCATGATGTTGCAAATGAATGCAAAGGCCTTGCGACATTGAATGCGGGCGTGGAATTGATCGAGAGGGCAAGAAATGAGATGCCCCGGGCTTTACAGATTGGGAATATATAAGATGCCCATTTGCAAGATCGATCCACCACGTTGGCTCCCTCCAACAGTGGGCTGAATTAAAGAAAGGGATGGCTTGTGTGACAGGCGCGTGCGGTCGAGTTGATTATGCGTGCCTGCGTGTGCGCCCTCGTATGGTATCCTGTGGTGGGTCTGGTTGACCTCTCCCTTGTGGAGCTTTTCTCCTATTGCCTCGATCCCTTCTTCACTCCATTATTGCTGGACATATCGCTCTTTGATCCGTGGATCGCCATCATGGAGATGCGTAGACGATGAGGGAGACATTGGCTAGGAGAATAATAATCGCCATAGAGACAGCACGAAGACATGTGCCCGTGCCTATGAAGTATGAACGCAGCACACTGCACACGCAGATGATTCTGTTACATTTATCCCTTTCAATATGAATATATTTGCACTGCATAATATGATGATTTTGTTACATTTTCCTTACAGTTAGTTTACAACCATCCTTTCCTGGTCCGGAGCTTCAAATATCTCTTTTATACCTTATACTGAACTAAGCGTGTCTGCCCTTCATGACGAACCAATACTACGTTTTTATTTATTTTGAATTGGCAGGCAAAGTTAGTGGACAAACTATTGGAAAATTAAGCAAGTTCAAAATGAATTTCAGTAATAATTCATGACTAGAACATTAACAGACGGACAAGCACTATAATTAACTGGATATAGTGCTCAAACAGTATTTTTGTATGTAAACTGGTTGTCACTTTTTTAAGCATGCTAAAGAAGACGCAAATGTATAGCTTTGTCTGCTATGAACAATGTGTAGCCGATCAATGAGCTCCCAAGCCAGTTCATTCTAGAAAGGTGGAAGAAAACAATCAGATTTGGCAAAGAGAAAAATAGTTTCTGAGATACACCAAACACTGAATGATACAATCAGGTTGGACGAACACTCTCCCGAAGAATTGAAGCATTGAGAAACACTCTCCTTGACATGAAAAGAAATTTATCTCAATGGGTATATCGTAAAGTTATATTGGTTTGTTTCAGTGAAAATTTGGTTGGTGGTACTTTTGTCATTTCTATGATTCAGGTCGTGTAGTGACTTGTATGGAATTGGCGCATCTTTGTTCACGTGGAGAACCTTTGCTATGTGAAGGAAATATGCCCTAGAGGCAATAATAAAAGTTGTTATTTATATTTCCTTATATCATGATAAATGTTTATTATTCACGCTAGAATTATATTAACCAGAAACTTAGTACATGTGTGTATACATAGACAAACAGAGTGTCACTAGTATGCCTCTACTTGACTACCTCGTTGAATCAAAGATGGTTAAGTTTTCTAGCCATAGACATGAGTTGTCATTTGATTAACGGGATCACATCATTAGAGAATGATGTGATTGACTTGACCCATTCCGTTAGCTTAGCATTCGATCGTTTAGTATATTGCTATTGCTTTCTTCATGACTTATACATGTTCCTATGACTATGAGATTATGCAACTCCCGAATACCGGAGGAACACTTTGTGTGCTACCAAATGTCACAACGTAACTGGGTGATTATAAAGGTGCTCTACAGGTGTCTCCGATGGTACTTGTTGAGTTGGCATAGATCGAGATTAGGATTTGTCACTCCGATTGTCGGAGAGGTATCTCTGGGCCTTCTCGATAATGCACATCACTATAAGCCTTGCAGGCAATGCAACTAATGAGTTAGTTGCGGGATGATGCATTACGGAACGAGTAAAGAGACTTGCCGGTAACGAGATTGAACTAGGTATTGAGATACCGACGATCGAATCTCGGGCAAGTAACATACCGATGACAAAATGAACAACGTATGTTATTATGCGGTTTGACCGATAAAGAACTTCATAGAATATGTAGGAGCCAATATGAGCATCTAGGTTCCGCTATTGGTTATTGACCGGTAACGTGTCTCAGTCATGTCTACATAGTTCTCGAACCCGTAGGGTCCGCACGCTTAAAGTTCGGTGACGATCGGTATTATGAGTTTATGTGTTTTGATGTACCGAAGGTAGTTCGGAGTCCCGTATGAGATCAGGAACATGACGAGGAGTCTCAAAATGGTCGAGACGTAAATATCGATATATTGGACGACTATATTCGGACATCAGAAAGGTTCCGGGTGATTCAGGTATTTTTCGGAGTACCGGGGGAGTTACGGGAATACGGAGTACATATGGGCCTTAGTGGGATTTAGGGAAAAGGAGGAGAAGCTACGAGGGCTGGCCACGCGCCCCCCATGGGCCTAGTCCGAATTGGACTAGGGGAGGGGCTGCGCCCCCTCTTTCCTTCTCCTCCCCCTCTCCTTCCTTTCCCCTCCTAGTAGGACTAGGAAAGGAGGAATCATACTCCTACTAGGAGGAGGATTCCTCCTCCCCTTGGCGCGCCTAGAGAGGCCGGTTGGCCTCCCCTTGCTCCTTTATATACGGGGGCAAGGGGGCACCCCAAGACACACAAGTTGATTGTTTAAGCCGTGTGCGGTGCCCCCCTCCACCATAATCCATTTCGATCATATCGTAGCGATGCTTAGGCGAAGCCCTGTGTCAGTAGCAACATCATCACCGTCATCACACCTCGTGCTGAAGGAACTCTCCCGTGAAGCTCTGCTGGATCGGAGTTCGTGGGACGTCACCGAGTTAAACGTGTGCTGAACTCGGAGGTGCCGTGCGTTCGGTAGTTGGATCGGTCGGATCATGAAGACGTACGACTCCATCAACCGCGTTCTCATAACGCTCCCGCTTACGGTCTACGAGGGTACATGAACAACACTCTTCCCTCTCGTTGCTATGCATCACCATTATCTTGCGTGTGCGTAGAATTTTTTTTGAGATTACTACGTTCCCCAACAGTGGCATCAGAGCCAGGTTTATGCGTAGATGTTATATGCACGAGTAGAACACAAAGTAAGTTGTGGGCGATACTAGTCATACTGCTTACCAGCATGTCATACTTTGATTCGGCGGTATTGTTGGATGAAGCGGCCCGGACCAACATTACATGTACGCTTACGCGAGACTGGTTCTACCGATGTGCTTCTTTACACAGGTGACTGGCGGGTGTCAGTTTATCCAACTTTAGTTCAATCGAGTGTGGTTACGTCCGGTCCTTGTGAAGGTTAAAACAACACTAACTTGACAAAATATCGTTGTGGTTTTGATGCGTAGGTAAGAACGGTTCTTGCTCAACCCGTAGCAGCCACGTAAAGCATGCAACGACAAAGTAGAGGACGTCTAACTTGTTTTTGCAAGGCATGCTATGAAGAAAATATGCCCTAGAGGCAATAATAAAGTTATTATTTATTTCCTTATATCATGATAAATGTTTATTATTCATGCTAGAATTGTATTAACCGGAAACGTAATACTTGTGTGAATACATAGACAAACAAAGTGTCACTAGTATGCCTCTACTTGACTAGCTCACTAATCGAAGATGGTTATGTTTCCTAACCATAGACATGAGTTGTCATTTGATTAACGGGATCACATCATTAGGAGAATGATGCGATGTGACCCCCGGATAATTAGGCTACAGAAACACTCTGCTAAGGATGCCACGTCACCTCCGTTACTGTTACAGATCCCTCGTTAGTTCAAAAACCGATTCAAAATTCAAATTCCAAATATGGCATACAACAAAAGTTTTCAAACAATAGAACAAAAATGTTCGGTTTGTGGCAATTAAATCATAGGTAATATTGGTAGAGAAACAACATTTCTATAAAATAATTAAATGCACTATGATAATTAAAACAGTAACTAAAACATTAATTAAATGCCTTTTCTAAATTATAAAATATTAAAACATTTTATTTAGGGGTCAAACTTTTTGTAGCCGTGGGTTAAATGATAATACTAATTTAGAAGTTTATTTTATCCTTTAATTAAACTAAAATACATTAAAGACTAAAAGAGAAATGATCAAAAGGTAAAAAAAAAGGAAGAACTCCCCCCCCCTCAACTGGGCCGACTGGCCCAGCTGGCCACC
>NC_041382.1:715174806-715226683 GCF_002162155.2 Triticum dicoccoides | reverse complement strand
GTTTCCCACTCCCTTCCCACGTTCTGGATCGGGGGCGCTCACCCCTCGACCCCGACGCCCGCGTCGACCACCATCGCCGACCCCGCCGCCTCTCCCCGGCGACCGCGCCCCCCACTCGTCGACGCTGGCGCGCGTCCTCGGCGCCGCCACGCGCCGCCGCCGTACACCATCGCCGCCTCGTCCCGCCATTGCTTCGCTGGAGCCGCCCACCGTCGTCGTCGCCTCCTCGTCCTCCTCATCGAGCATGCCTCGCTCAACTACAGGGCCTTGTGAGCCCCCTTCCCTTCCCCTTTTCCTCCCTGGCAGATCCACCGCCATGCCCGTCCGAGCCTCGATCTCACCGTGCTCACTTCACGCGCTGCACGCCCGTCGCGTCGCATCTCCTCGTCCTACGCCGGCTCCCTCTCCCCTCTATCCCCGCACGGGCACCACCGCGCCGGCTTGCCCGTCGCCTTGCCGCTGCACGCATCGTCCCGCACCCGCGCCGCATGTGCTCGGGCTTGGCCCCGCACGGGTGCGCCCGCAACCGCGCCCTGGCGCCTCACCATGGCCTCGCATGGTCCGCCTCACCCCGCCCGGCACGCCGCCGTGCGCGCTCGGGCGCGTCGCCCCTGCTCGCTCCCTCGAGCGTCCTCCCTTGCCCAACCGGGTCCTAGCGCACGTGGCGCTTGTTCGGCCGCAACGCCCGAACCCGCTATGGCCTTTGGCCCATTGACAGCCGGGGCCCAGCCCATAATGTATAAAAAAATGTGTTAAAATAAATAAATTAGTAATTAATTAATGAGTTAATTAAGTCAATTAATCATGTTTAATTAATCTAATTAAGTTTGATTACCCTAATAACTACTTAAACTACTTAAACCTGATTAGATTAACCTAACCATTAACTAAATAGCCAATGACATGTGGGCCCCAACCGCAGTTGACCCAGTCAACTGCACAATTGACTGCTGACGTCAGCATGATGTCATGCTGACGTCATCATTTACTATTCTGGATAATGTTTATTTAAATAATTAAATAAATCCTAAAAACGATTTCAATCTTTTAAAATTAATATAAAATGAACCGTAGCTCGGATGGAAAAACTTTGTACATAAAAGTTGCTCAGAATGACGGGACGAATCCGGATACGCAGCCCGTTCGTCCGTCACGCATCCCTAGCATAGCGAACACGCAACTTTCCTCCTCCGACCCATCTGTCCGAAAATGCGAAACATCGGGAATACTTTCCCGGATGTTTCCCCCCTTCACCGGTACCACCTCGTACCGCGTTAGGGTACACCTAGCATCACGCTTTGTCATGTCATGCATCATCATGCATTTGTTTGCATTATATTTATTGTTTCTTCCCCCTCTTCTCTCGCTAGACATCGAGACCGACGCCGCTGCTACCCAGTACGACTACGGTGTTGACGACCCCTCTCTCTTGCCAGAGCAACCAGGCAAGCCCCCCCCCCCTTTGATCACCAGATATCGCCTACTCTTCTCTATACTACTTGCATTAGAGTAGTGTAGCATGTTACTGCTTTCCATTAATCCTATTTTGATGCATAGCCTGTCCTTGCTACTACTGTTGTTATCTTTACCTGCTATCCTAATGCTTAGTATAGGATGCTAGTGTTCCATCAGTGGCCCTACACTCTTGTCCATCTGCCATGCTATACTACTGGGCCGTGATCACTTCGGGAAGTGATCATGGGCATATACTATACACTTTACACAGTTACATTACCTGTGATACTGTTCGGAGATGGGGGCTGAAGGGGCAGGTGGCTCCATCCAGGTAGAGGTGGGCCTGGGTTCCCGACGGCCCCCGACGGTTACTTTGAGGCAGAGCGACAGGGCAGGTTGAGACCACCTAGGAGAGAGGTGGGCCTGGCCCTGGTCGATGTTCGCGGATACTTAACACGTTTAACGAGATCTTGGTATTTGATCTGAGTCTGGCTACTGGCCTATACGCACTAACCATCTACGCGGGGACAGTTATGGGCACTCGACGTCGTGGTATCAGCCAAAGCACTTAGTGACGCCAGCGACTGAGCGGCGCGCGCCGGGTTGGACCGCGTAACGTGACTTCCTTTGTAATGGAGGTTGCTAGGTCTGCTCTCCGGCCGCGTACGCAACGTGCAGGTGTGCTATGGGCGATGGGCCCAGACCCCTGTGCGCTTAGGTTTAGACCGGCGTGCTGGCCTCTCTGTTGTGCCTAGGTGGGGCTGCGACGTGTTGATCTTCAGAGGCCGGGCATGACCCAGGAAAGTGTGTCCGGCCAAATGGGATCGAGCGTGTTGGGTTATGTGGTGCACCCCTGCAGGGAAGTTAATCTATTCGAATAGCCGTGATCTTCGGTAACAGGACGACTTGGAGTTGTACCTTGACCTTATGACAACTAGAACCGGATACTTAATAAAACACACCCTTCCAAGTGCCAGATACAACCGGTGATCGCTCTCTCACAGGGCGACGAGGGGAGGATCATCGGTTAGGATTATGCTATACGATGCTACTTGATGCTACTTGGTGAACTTACCATCTACTCTCTCCTACATGCTGCAAGATGGAGGTGGCCAGAAGCGTAGTCTTCGACAGGATTAGTTACCCCCCTCTTATTCT
The DNA here is from genome assembly GCF_002162155.2 of Triticum dicoccoides. Classification (NCBI taxonomy): domain Eukaryota; kingdom Viridiplantae; phylum Streptophyta; class Magnoliopsida; order Poales; family Poaceae; genus Triticum; species Triticum dicoccoides. Next base: position 715,224,070 of record NC_041382.1, on the reverse strand, counting down.
GGCATTCTGCAGTTCAGTCCACATATAATAGCCTTATTCCAGTTGATACCAATGCATACATTTGTAGTGTACCTCCTTGCTTGCGAGTACTTTGGATGAGTACTCACGGTTGCTTTCTCCCTCTTTTCCCCCTATCCCTTCTACCTGGTTGTCGCAACCAGATGTTGGAGCCCAGGAGCCAGACGCCACCTTCGACGATGACTCCTACTACACCGGAGGTGCCTACTACTACGTGCTGCCCGCTGACGACGACCAGGAGTAGTTTAGGAGGATCCCAGGTAGGAGGCCTGCGCCTCTTTCGATCTGTATCCCAGTTTGTGCTGGCCTTCTTAAGGCAAACTTGTTTAACTTATGTATGTACTCAGATATTGTTGCTTCCGCTGACTCGTCTATGATCGAGCTCTTGTATTCGAGCCCTCGAGGCCCCTGGCTTGTAATATGATGCTTGTATGACTTATTTTATTTGTAGAGTTGTGTTGTGATATCTTCCCGCGAGTCCCTGATCTTGATCGTACACATTTGCATGTATGATTAGTGTACGATTGAATCGGGGGCGTCACAAGTTGGTATCAGAGCCGACTGCCTGTAGGAATCCCCCTTTCACACTGCTTGGCCGAAATTGAGTCTAGACATTTCAAAAACTTTTACTAACATGGTTGTGTGCCTTACGGGCCCACGTCACCATCTGGGTGGTATTAGGATCTTTTACTCCTCGATCCTTACTCTAGGACTCTAAACTCTCTTCTATTCGGGTTAAATGAATTTTGCTAAATCTAACATTAGGATCTCGTTATCACTTTCTCCCGGAGAGCCCTTCATTACAGATGATCGACTGCTTCAACAGAAGATTCTGATAATACTCTCCGATGTTCTCTCGAAACTTTGTGCCATTGCTTTTGCAATTCCCTTCCACCGAAATATCCCTATGGATAAATACTTAGACCTGTCGTGCTTACTTTTATTATCAGTCGATCTTGTTATTATAAGATACCCCGAGAATACTTTGTGCCTACTGCCTTGCAGTTCTTTGCCACATGCATACCACTACGGATAATTACTCGCATTTATCGAGTATCCGCTCATCCCCAGATATTCATGCAGTTCACAAAATCCTTCGAAATACCATTCGGTCTTCCGAAAATCCTGAGCAACCTATTGCTCCTGAAATTATTGCTTGCTTGCATTATGGTTAATCCCATAAGTATAGTAATCTTATTGGCAACCTTTGTCAATATCATTTTGAGTCCATTGACTCAATATGTTGCGAATTCTCGCAATCCTCACTCAGATCATATAATTCATCCTTCCAGCTCAGATGTCATTTAAAACGTGAGCTGGTCCTCGGCCAATCAGATTGCCATCGATTGTACCCCTAAGTCTATTCAACTTGTCCGTCCTTGATCAGAGCGTTTGCTCCTGATCCCTTGATTTGGAAATCATAATTCCTTTGTTATTTAAACGTTGAATTATTCAGATGTTCTGTAAAACGATGCATTTGCATTCTTTCTTCCTCTGATTGGGTATCGATACTCACATCAGCTCCATTGTGGATCACCATATCCACTGTTGGATTATTATCCGACAATGTCCTTCATAATTAATCACCTTGTGAGTTCTTTCTCCGATACATAATGCCTTCGGTAATTTGTATCCTCTCCTTTTGCCAACAATGCTCTACTTTCGAGCTTGTATTATTTACCCCGAAGTTTGTGGTATATGTTCCTAAGATGCCCTGATGGGTTGAACCTATGCCTTCCTTAATATGTGTGAACTCGGAAGTTTTCACGGGTCATACTCATCTGGTATTTCACCAGGTAAAACTTTCAACACTAATGCCATTATCGAAACGAGAAGTGAATGTAAGGTTATGCTTTGGAGAAGTGGGAGTCGACCTTGAACCTTGTGTTCATGCCCATGGACCCGAGGTGGAACTTATCATGGAAGCTCCTCGTAGTAATAATAATCCCCTTGTTATAGCTTCTTCTCTTATCTATGCTTGGTCTTTTGCGACCGTGGTTTCGACCATATTGTTCTTCTTTGATCCCGTTTCTTGGACAAGTTTAAGTGCTTGCCTTCTATAAATGATTTCACTTGTCCAACCTCTATCCTGCTCTACCTTTGAGTATACCCTCTGGTACCACGAGAATATCATGGAACTACATAACTTCTTATGGGTTCTTCATCAACTGTTATTTCTCACCGATTCCAATTTTCCTGGGTTCTGGGTTGTTGTCAACTGAGAACACTGATAAGTGAATCAATTCTGCACTTTGATTCAATAACTCTAAGTAATCTTCATTGCTTATGAGTTTATTAATCCTTCAAGTCATTGCTAGCCTGATCGGCTATATCATTATCCTGCAACTTTTTAACTGTGCTACCTGGCCCCTATTTCCAGAGCATAGATTTAGATGGTAAGCTAATCTTCCGCGATCTTCCTCATCATATCATTTCTCCTTGAACAGACTTGATTTTGAGTTTGTGTCGTACCCATGGTTCCAATAACCTTTCGCTTCATCATTCCTGTGACTTGATGTCATCGCCGATAGATTACATCTTCATGAAATCTCTCGACAAATGTGTCGTGATCAACACCAACATTTTGAGCTCTTCCAGGATATCAATCGAATTCATGATGGGAAATACCATCCTTGCCCCTCAATGCTTTGTGTAATCATCGACAACATTCTTACCTTCCCCCAACACAAACTCGTTCATGTTGTGTGTTATACCTTGAGTTCCTTGCTACGCAGCATGGTACTTCTTTACCTTGGATATTACCACCTTTTATGTCAAGGATGTCGTGGGAATTTCACCACTTCTTGAGAATTCTTGATAGAAGTGATACTTATCACCATCACTATTCTTTTCTTGGTCCCCTGTTGTTCCTAACAGTAATACCGACAAATGGACTAGTAATTTTAAAACTACTATCAACCTTATTGCTTTGAAGTTAATGGTCGACATTTCATTCTTAGACTGTTGATTATTGAATCATCATTCTGACATTGGTCGTGCAACCCAACCCATATTTCGAGCGCACCTTTCAACCAATGTTTAATTGTGTATGTTTTCCTCGAACATACTTCGTTATCTACTTTGATGTGTCCAGTATTATCTCCTTGTTCACATAATTGTGGCAATCCATCTTTTTGGAAACCTCGATGAGTTGTCGCTGATTCCATCAGCCACCTCCTCATCCTCTCGTTGGTTTACCGATGAACTCTTGTTTCGGAAATTGCTCCCATGGTTCGTTTCCCGAGAATCTTACAATGTCGTCTCGGCAATTTGTTTTGCACCTTTTCTTCTCAGGCGTCCTGAGTCTGAGGTAGCCTGACCCCAACCAGATCTGAAACTCGGTCAGATATGATGGTTCGGATATTTTCCAAGAGTCATAGCATTGGTCCTTATATGAACCGGTAAGGTGATGTCATGCCTAGCACACCTGGCCGGAGGACCTGTTGTTATGGTTTCCTTTTTTTAACAAGGTTAACCATTCTTTCTGGTGATCTATATGATCTAAGCAGTAATATTCTTCTGCTTATGTAAACACCTCGGTGTACAACTCTATCAGTAAGACCCTGTTACTATTGTTGATGACATTCCGGTAGCCACCGATGGACGAGAACTTTGCCTATTGGTCTGCCTCGTTCAACGAGCAGGAAACTGGTTCTCTTCGTCCCTCGCCCTTGGTACCGATGTTGTTGCCGACATAACCAACAGGCTATCCCGTGACATGCCTTGCTTACATGATCGTGCAAGACGTCACCGTCCTTCCTGCTATTAACACACATGGTGGGCCCATAACCCACAGTCCCACAGGATCAAAACCTGACTCTCCTGTACAACCCTGTTTCTAAAAGAAATTCCTCATGCTTGGCTTCGTATGTAATTCATGAGCCACCACCCATGTGATCTTCAATTCTGGTATTAAACACAATATCTATACCCATTGCCTTGTTTCAGGCAACGACGATTGTCTATCTGTTTCAAACTTCTTATGGTACCTTCTTACTTTGCTCTTGATGTGTTTCATTTGTTCAACTCGAGAGATACTCTTATGATCATTCTTTGGATACCCCCGCCCAGATGATTTTCCTTTATAACATTCAATTGTTGTAAAGCCGCCCCTTACCTATTCGTAAGTACGAAGGAACCCCTGAAGAAAGGATTACGACTTCATAATGATGACCTGAAGCAGTGGAACGAAGACATAAACGTAATGGATCGACCCCTTCGAGAAGAGCAACCAAGACCGATGACACCCGTTAAAATTTCGTAACCAGAACTTTCCCCCTTACTCCCCTCTTAAATCTCGGGACGAGATTTCTTGTATTGGAGGAGAATTGTGACGCCCGGATAATTAGGCTACAGAAAAACTCTGCTAAGGATGCCACATCACCTCCGTTACTGTTACCGATCCCTCGTTAGTTCAAAAACCGATTCAAAATTCAAATTCCAAATATGGCATACAACAAAAGTTTTCAAACAATAGAACAAAAATGTTCGGTTTGTGGCAATTAAATCATAGGTAATATTGGTAGAGAAACAACATTTCTATAAAATAATTAAATGCACTATGATAATTAAAACAGTAACTAAAACATTAATTAAATGCCTTTTCTAAATTATAAAATATTAAAACATTTTATTTAGGGGTCAAACTTTTTTTAGCCGTGGGTCAAATGATAATACTAATTTAGAAGTTTATTTTATCCTTTAATTAAACTAAAATACATTAAAGACTAAAAGAGAAATGATCAAAAGGTTAAAAAAAGGAAGAACTCCCCCCCCCCTCCTCAACTGGGCCGACTGGCCCAGCTGGCCACCGCGCCCCCCCTTGGGCCTCAACCCATCTGGCCTACCCTGGCCGGCCCAACCGAACCGGCCCAGCCACCAGCCACCCCACTACACCTACCCCCACCTCCCAGTAACCCTAGCGACCATCCCCCACTTCCCCCGTTTCCCTCTCCCTCCCCACGTTCTGGATCGGGGGCGCTCACCCCTCGACCCCGACGCCCGCGTCGACCACCATCGCCGACCCCGCCGCCTCTCCCCGGCGACCGCGCCCCCCCACTCCTCGACGCTGGCGCGCGTCCTCGGCGCCGCCACGTGCCGCCGCCGTACACCATCGCCGCCTCGTCCCGCCATTGCTTCGCTGGAGCCGCCCACCGTCGTCGTCGCCTCCTCGTCCTCCTCATCGAGCACGCCTCGCTCAACTACAGGGCCTTGTGAGCCCCCTTCCCTTCCCCTCTTCCTCCCTGGCAGATCCACCGCCATGCCCGTCCGAGCCTCGATCTCACCGTGCTCACTTCACGCGCTGCACGCCCGTCGCGTCGCATCTCCTCGTCCTACGCCGGCTCCCTCTCCCCTCTATCCCCGCACGGGCACCACCGCGCCGGCTTGCCCGTCGCCTTGCCGCTGCACGCATCGTCCTGCACCCGCGCCGCATGTGCACGGGCTTGGCCCCGCACGGGTGCGCCCGCAACCGCGCCATGGCGCCTCACCATGGCCTCGCATGGTCCGCCTCGCCCCGCCCGGCACGCCGCCGTGCGCGCTCGGGCGCGTCGCCCCTGCTCGCTCCCTCGAGCGTCCTCCCTCGCCCAACCGGGTCCTAGCGCCCGTGGCGCTTGTTCGGCCGCAACGCCCGAACCCGCTATGGCCTTTGGCCCATTGACAGCCGGGGCCCAGCCCATAATGTATAAAAAAATGTGTTAAAATAAATAAATTAGTAATTAATTAATAAGTTAATTAAGTCAATTAATCATGTTTAATTAATCTAATTAAGTTTGATTACCCTAATAACTACTTAAACTACTTAAACCTGATTAGATTAACCTAACCATTAATTAAATAGCCAATGACATGTGGGCCCCAACCGCAGTTGACCCAGTCAACTGCACAATTGACTGCTGACGTCAGCATGATGTCATGCTGACGTCATCATTTACTATTCTGGATAATGTTTATTTAAATAATTAAATAAATCCTAAAAACGATTTCAATCTTTTAAAATTAATATAAAATGAACCGTAGCTCAGATGGAAAAACTTTGTACATAAAAGTTGCTCAGAACGACGAGACGAATCCGGATACGCAGCTCGTTCGTCCGTCACGCATCCCTAGCATAGCGAACACGCAACTTTCCCCCTCCGACCCATCTGTCCGAAAATGCAAAACATCGGGAATACTTTCCCGGATGTTTCCCCCCTTCACCGGTACCACCTCGTACCGCGTTAGGGTACACCTAGCATCACGCTTTGTCATGTCATGCATCGTCATGCATTTGTTTGCATTATATTTATTGTTTCTTCCCCCTCTTCTCTCGCTAGACATCGAGACCGACGCCGCTGCTACCCAGTACGACTACGGTGTTGACGACCCCTCTCTCTTGCCAGAGCAACTAGGCAAGCCCCCCCCCTTTGATCACCAGATATCGCCTACTCTTCTCTATACTGCTTGCATTAGAGTAGTGTAGCATGTTACTGCTTTTCATTAATCCTATTCTGATGCATAGCCTGTCCTTGCTACTACTGTTGTTACCTTTACCTGCTATCATAATGCTTAGTATAGGATGCTAGTGTTCCATCAGTGGCCCTACACTATTGTCCGTCTGCCATGCTATACTACTGGGCCGTGATCACTTCGGGAAGTGATCATGGGCATATACTATACACTTTACACAGTTACATTACCTGTGATACTGTTCGGAGATGGGGGCTGAAGGGGCAGGTGGCTCTATCCAGGTAGAGGTGGGCCTGGGTTCCCGACGGCCCCCGACGGTTACTTTGAGGCGGAGCGACAGGGCAGGTTGAGACCACCTAGGAGAGAGGTGGGCCTGGCCCTGGTCGATGTTCGCGGATACTTAACACGTTTAACGAGATCTTGGTATTTGATCTGAGTCTGCCTACTGGCCTATACGCACTAACCATCTACGCGGGGAAAGTTATGGGCACTCGACGTCGTGGTATCAGCCGAAGCACTTCGTGACGCCAGCGACTGAGCAGCGCGCGCCGGGTTGGACCGCGTAACGTGACTTCCTTTGTAATGGAGGTTGCTAGGTCTGCTCTCCGGCCGCGTACGCAACGTGCAGGTGTGCTATGGGCGATGGGCCCAGACCCCTGTGCGCTTAGGTTTAGACCGACGTGCTAGCCTCTCTGTTGTGCCGAGGTGGGGCTGCGACGTGTTGATCTTCCGAGGCCGGGCATGACCCAGGAAAGTGTGTCCGGCCAAATGGGATCGAGCGTGTTGGGTTATGTGGTGCACCCCTGCATGGAAGTTAATCTATTCGAATAGCCGTGATCTTCGGTAACAGGACGACTTGGAGTTGTACCTTGACCTTATGACAACTAGAACCGGATACTTAATAAAACACACCCTTCCAAGTGCCAGATACAACCGGTGATCGCTCTCTCACAGGGCGACGAGGGGAGGATCATCGGTTAGGATTATGCTATACGATGCTACTTGATGCTACTTGGTGAACTTACCATCTACTCTCTCCTACATGCTGCAAGATGGAGGTGGCCAGAAGCGTAGTCTTCGACAGGATTAGTTATCCCCCTCTTATTCTGGCATTCTGCAGTTCAGTCCACATATAATAGCCTTATTCCAGTTGATACCAATGCATACATTTGTAGTGTACCTCCTTGCTTGCGAGTACTTTGGATGAGTACTCACAGTTGCTTTCTCCCTCTTTTCCCCCTGTCCCTTCTACCTGGTTGTCGCAACCAGATGTTGGAGCCCAGGAGCCAGACGCCACCTTCGACGACGACTCCTACTACACCGGAGGTGCCTACTACTACGTGCTGCCCGCTGACGACGACCAGGAGTAGTTTAGGAGGATCCCAGGCAGGAGGCCTGCGCCTCTTTCGATCTGTATCCCAGTTTGTGCTAGCCTTCTTAAGGCAAACTTGTTTAACTTATGTCTGTACTCAGATATTGTTGCTTCCGCTGACTCGTCTATGATCGAGCTCTTGTATTCGAGCCCTCGAGGCCCCTGGCTTGTAATATGATGCTTGTATGACTTATTTTATTTATAGAGTTGTGTTATGATATCTTCCCGTGAGTCCCTGATCTTGATCGTACACATTTGCGTGTATGATTAGTGTACGATTAAATCAGGGGCGTCACATGCGATTGACATGACCCATTCCATTAGCTTAGCACCCGATTGTTTAGTATGTTGCTATTGCTTTCTTCATGACTTATACATGTTCCTATGACTATGAGATTATGCAACTCCCGTTTACCGGAGGAACACTTTGTGTGCTACCAGACGTCACAACGTAACTGGGTGATTATAAAGGTGCTCTACAGGTGTCTCCAGAGGTACATGTTGGGTTGGCGTATTTTGAGATTAGGATTTGTCGCTCCGATTGTCGGAGAGGTATCTCTGGGCCCTCTCGGTAATGCACATCACTTAAAGCCTTGCAAGCAATGCAACTAATAAGTTAGTTGCAAGATGATGTATTACGGAACGAGTAAAGAGACTTGCCGGTAACGAGATTGAACTAGGTATTGAGATACCGACGATCGAATCTCGGGCAAATAACATACCGATGACAAAGGGAACAACGTATGTTGTTATGCGGTCTGACCGATAAATATCTTCGTAGAATATGTAGGAGCCAATATGAGCATCCAGGTTCCGCTATTGGTTATTGACTGGGGACGTGTCTCGGTCATGTCTACATTGTTCTCGAACCCGTAGGGTCCGCACACTTAACGTTACGATGACAGTTTCATTATGAGTTTATATATTTTGATGTACCGAAGGTTGTTCGGAGTCCCGGATGTGATCAGGACTTGACGAGGAGTCTCGAAATAGTCGAGACATAAAGATCGATATATTGGACGACTATATTTGGACAGCGGAAAGGTTCCGGGTGAGATTGGGACAATACCGGATCACCGGGAGGTTGTCGGAACCCCTCGGGAGGTATATGGGCCTTATTGGGCCTTAGTGGAAAGGAGGGGAAAGGAGCAAGGGAGGCCCCCCCCAAGCCCAATCCGAATTAGGAGGGGGGCCGCCCCCCTTTCCTTCCTCCCTCCTTCCTCTTCCTTCCCTCTCCTACTCCTAATAGGAAAAGGGGGAGTCCTACTCTCGGTGGGAATTGGACTCCCCCCCTTGGGCGCGCCACCCTCCTTGGCCGGCCCCCTCCTTCACTCCTTTATATACGGGGGCAAGGGGGCACCCCAGAGACACAACAATTGATCCTTGAGATCTATTAGCCGTGTGCGGTGCCCTCTTCCACCATAATCCTCGATAATATTGTAGCAGTGCTTAGGCGAAGCCCTGTGACGGTAGAACATCAAGATCGTCACCACGTCGTCGTGCTGACGGAACTCTTCCCTGAAATTCCGCTGGATCGGAGTCCGGGGATCGTCATCGAGCTGAACGTGTGCTAGAACTCGGAGGTGTCGTAGTTTCGGTGCTTGATCGGTCGGGCCGTGAAGACGTACGACTACATCAACCGTGTTGTGCTAACGCTTCCGCTTCTAGTCTACGAGGGTACGTAGACAACACTCTCCCCTCTCGTTGCTATGCATCACCATGATCTTGCGTGTGCATAGGAAAAAAAATTGAAATTACTACGTTCCCCAACAGTGGCATCCGAGCCTAGGTTTTATGCGTTGATGTAATATGCATGAGTAGAATACAAGTGAGTTGTGGGCGATATAAGTCATACTGCTTACCAGCATGTCACACTTTGGTTCGGCGGTATTGTTGGATGAAGCGGCCCGAACCGACATTATGCGTACGCTTACGCGAGACTGGTTTTACCGCCGTGCTATGCACACAGGTAACTAGCGGGTGTCAGTTTCTCCAACTTTAGTTGAACCGAGTGTGGCTACGCCCGGTCCTTGCGAAGGTTAAAACATCACCAACTTGACAAACTATCGTTGTCGTTTTTGATGCGTAGGTAAGATTGGTTCTTGCTAAGCCCGTAGCAGCCACGTAAAACTTGCAACAAACAAAGTAGAGGACGTCTAACTTGTTTTTGCAGGGCATGTTGTGATGTGATATGGTCAAGGCATGATGCTAAATTTTATTGTATGAGATGATCCTGTTTTGTAACCAAGTTATCGGCAACTGGCAGGAGCCATATGGTTGTCGCTTTATTGTATGCAATGCAATCGCCCTGTAATGCTTTACTTTATCACTAAGCGGTAGCGATAGTCGTAGAAGCATAAGATTGGCGACACGACAACGATGCTACGATGGAGATCAAGGTGTCGCGCCGGTGACGATGGTGATCATGATGATGCTTCGGAGATGGAGATCACAAGCACAAGATGGTGATGGCCATATCATATCACTTATATTGATTGCATGTGATGTTTATCTTGTATGCATCTTATCTTGCTTTGATTGACGGTAGCATTATAAGATGATCTTTCACTAAATTTCAAGATAAAAGTGTTCTCCCTGAGTATGCACCGTTGCCAAAGTTCGTCGTGCCCAGACACCACGTGATGATCGGGTGTGATAAGCTCTACGTCCATCTACAATGGGTGCAAGCCAGTTTTGCACACGCAGAATACTCAAGTTAAACTTGACGAGCCTAGCATATGCAGATATGGCCTCGGAACACTGAGACCGAAAGGTCGAGCGTGAATCATATAGTAGATATGATCAACATAGTGATGTTCACCATTGAAAACTACTCCATTTCACGTGATGATCGGTTATGGTTTAGTTGATTTGGATCACGTGATCACTTAGATGATTACAGGGATGTCTATCTAAGTGGGAGTTCTTAAGTAATATGATTAATTGAACTTTAATTTATCATGAACTTAGTCCTGGTAGTATTAGCATATGTTGTAGATCAATAGCTCGCGTTTAGCTCCTCTGTTTTATTTTTGATATGTTCCTAGAGAAAACTAAGTTGAAAAATGTTAGTAGCAATGATGCGGATTGGATCCGTGATCTGAGGTTTATCCTCATTGCTGCACAGAAGAATTATGTCCTTGATGCACCGCTAGGTGACAGGCCTATTGCAGGAGCAGATGCAGACGTTATGAACATTTGGCTAGCTCAATATGATGACTACTTGATAGTTTAGTGCACCATGCTTAACAGCTTAGAATCAAGATTTCAAAGACGTTTTGAACGTCATGGACCATATGAGATGTTCCAGGAGTTGAAGTTAATATTTCAAGTAAATACCCGAGTTGAGAGATATGAAGTCTCCAACAAGTTCTATAGCTAAAAGATGGAGGAGAATAGCTCAAGCAGTGAGCATGTTCTCAGATTGTCTGGGTACTACAATCGCTTGAATCAAGTGGGAGTTAATCTTCCAGATAAAATAGTGATTGACAGAATTCTCTAGTCACCATCACCAAGTTAGTAGAACTTCGTGATGAACTATAATATGCAAGGGATAACGGAAATGATTCCCAAGCTCTTCGTGATGCTGAAATCGACGAAGGTAGAAATCAAGAAAAGCATCAAGTGTTGATGGTAAACAAAGCCACTAGTTTCAAGTAAAGGGGCAAAGGGAAGAAAGGGGAACTTCAAGAAGAACGGCAAACAAGTTGCTGCTCAAGTGAAAAAACCCAAGTCTGGACCTAAGCCTGAAACTGAGTGCTTCTAGTGCAAAGGGACTGGTCATTGGAAGCGGAACTACTCCAAGTAATTGGCGGATAAGAAGGATGGCAAAGTGAACAAAGGTATATTTGATATACAGATTATTGATGTGTATTTTACTAGTGTTCGTAGCAACCCCTTGGTATTTAATACTGGTTCAGTTGCTAAGAGTAGTAACTCGAAACGGGAGTTGTAGAATCAACAGAGACTAGTTAAGGGTGAAGTGATGATGTGTGTTGGAAGTGGTTCCAAGATTGATATGATCATCATCGCACACTCCCTATACTTTCGAGATTAGTGATAAACCTAAATAAGTGTTATTTGATGTTTGCATTGAGCATGAATATGATTTGATTATGTTTATTGCAATACGGTTATTCATTTAAGTAAGAGAATAAATTGTTGTTCTGTTTACATATATGGTTACACACCCAATGAAAATGGTTCGTTGGATCTCGATCGTAGTGATACACATATTCATAATATTGAAACCAAAAGATGCAAAGTTAATAATGATAGTGCAACTTATTTGTGGCACTGCCGTTTATGTCATATTGGTGTAAAGCGCATGAAGAAACTCCATGCTGATCGATTTTTGGAATCACTTGATTATGAATCAGTTGATGCTTGTGAACCATGCCTCATGGGCAAGATGACTAAAACTCCGTTCTCCGGAACAATGCAGTAAGCAACATATTTGTTGGAAATCATACATACTGATGTATGTGGTCCAATGAATATTGAAGCTCGCGGCAGGTATCATTATTTTCTGATCTTCACAGATGATTTAAGCAGATATGGGTATATCTACTTGATGAAACACAAGTCTGAAACATTTGAAAAGTTCAAAGAATTTCAGAGTGAAGTGGAGAATCATCGTAACAAAAATAAAAGTTTCTACGATATGATTGCATAAGTAAAATATTTGAGTTACGAGTTTGGCCTTCAGTTAAAAACAATGTGAAATAGTTTCACTACTCACGCCACCTAGAACACCACAGCATAATGGTGTGTCCGAACGTCATAACTGTACTTTATTAGATATGGTGCTATCTATGATGTCTCTTACCGATCTACCACTATCGTTTTGGGGTTATGCATTAGAGACGGCTGCATTCACGTTAAATAGGGCACCATCTAAATTTGTTGAGATGACACCGTATGAACTATGGTTTGGCAAGAAACCTAAGCTGTCTTTCTTAAAGTTTGAGGTTGCAATGCTTATGTGAAAAAGTTTCAACCTGATAAGCTCTAACCCAAATCGGAGAAGTGCGTCTTCATAGGATACCCAAAAGAAAATGTTGGGTACACCTTCTATCACAGATCCGAAGGTAATATATTCGTTGCTTTGGATGGATCCTTTCTAGAAAAGGAGTTTCTCTCTAAAGAAGTGAGTGGGAGGAAAGTAGAACTTGATGAGGTAACTGCACCTGCTCCCTTATTGGAAAGTAGTACATCACAGAAACCGGTTTCTGTGACACCTACACCGATTAGTGAGGAAGCTAATGATGATGATCATGAAACTTTAGAACAAGTTACTACTGAACCTCGTAGATCAACCAGAGTAAGATCCGCACCAGAGAGGTACGGTAATCCTGTTCTGGAAGTCATGCTACTAGATCATGATGAACCTACAAACTATGAAGAAGCAATGGTGAGCCCAGATTCCGCAAAATGGCTTGAGGCCATGAAATCTGAGATGAGATCCATGTATGAGAACAAAGTATGGACTTTGATTGACTTGCCCATTGATCGGCGAGCCATTGATATTAAATGCATCTTCAAGAGGAAGATGGACGCTGATAGTAGTGCCACTATCTACAAAAGCTAGAATTGTCACAAAAAGGTTTTTCGACAAATTCAAGGTGTTGACTACGATGGGAGTTTCTCACTCGTATCTATGCTTAAGTCTGTCTGAATCATGTTAGCAATTGCACCATTTTATGAAATCTGGCAAGTGGATAAACAAAACGGCATTCCTTAATAGATTTATTAAAGAAGAGTTGTATATGATGCAACAAGAAAGTTTTGTCAATCCTAAAGGTGCTAACAAAATATGCAAGCTCCAGCGATCCATTTTTGGACTGGAGCAAGCATCTCGGAGTTGGAATATACGCTTTGATAAGTTGATCAAAGCATATAGTTTTATACAGACTTGCAGTGAAGCCTGTATTTACAAGAAAGTGAGTGGGAGCACTACAACATTTCTGATAAGTATATGTGAATAACATATTGTCGATCGGAGATAATGTAGAATTATTCTGCAAAGCATAAAGGAGTGTTTGAAAGGAGTTTTTCAAAGAAAGACCTCGATGAAGCTGCTTACATATTGAGCATCAAGATCTATAGAGATAGAGCAAGACGCTTAATAAGTTTTCCAATGAGTACATACCTTGACAAGATTTTGAAGTTGTTCAAAATGGAACAGTCAAAGAAAGAGTTCTTGCCTGTGTTACAAGGTGTGAAGTTGCGTAAGACTCCAAACCCGACCACGGCAGAAGATAGAGAGAGAATGAAAGTCATTCCCTATGCCTTGGCCATAGGTTCTATAAAATATGACATGTTGTGTACCAGATCTATTGTATACCCTACACTGTTTTTGGCAAGGGAGTACAATAGTGATCTAGGAGTAGATCACTGGATAGCAGTCAAATTATCCTTAGTGAAATAAGGGTATGTTTCTCGATTATGGAGGTGACAAAAAGGTTCGTCGTAAAGGGTTACGTCGATGCAAATTTTGACACTGGTCCAGATGACTCTAAATCTCAATATGGATACATATTGAAAGTCGGAGCAATTAGCTAGAATAGCTCCGTGCAGAGCATTGTTGACATAGAAATTTGCAAAATACTTACGGATCTGAATGTGGCAGACCCGTTGACTAAACTTCTCTCACAAGCAAAAGATGATCACACCTTAGTACTCTTTGGGTGTTAATCACATAGCGATGTGAACTAGATTATTGACTCTAGTAAACCCTTAGGGTGTTGGTCACATGACGATGTGAACTATGGGTGTTAATCACATGGTGATGTGAACTATTGGTGTTAAATCACATGGCGATGTGAACTAGATTATTGACTCTAGTGCAAGTGGGAGACTGAAGGAAATATGCCCTAGAGGCAATAATAAAGTTATTATTTATTTCCTTATACCATGATAAATGTTTATTATTCATGCTAGAATTATATTAACTGGAAACGTAATACTTGTGTGAATACATAGACAAACAAAGTGTCACTAGTATGCCTCTACTTGACTAGCTCGTTAATCGAAGATGGTTATGTTTCCTAACCATAGACATGAGTTGTCATTTGATTAACGGGATCACATCATTAGGAGAATGATGTGATTGACATGACCCATTCCATTAGCTTAGCACCCGATCGTTTAGTATGTTGCTATTGCTTTCTTCATGACTTATACATGTTCCTATGACTATGAGATTATGCAACTCCCGAATACCGGAGGAACACTTTGTGTGCTACCAAACGTCACAACGTAACTGGGTAATTATAAAGGTGCTCTACAGGTGTCTCCGATGGTACTTGTTGAGTTGGCATAGATCGAGATTAGGATTTGTCACTCTGATTGTCGGAGAGGTATCTCTGGGCCCTCTCGGTAATGCACATCACTTAAAGCCTTGCAAGCAATGTAACTAATAAGTTAGTTTCAAGATGATGTATTGCGGAACGAGTAAAGAGACTTGCCCGTAACGAGATTGAACTAGGTATTGAGATACCGACGATCGAATCTCGGGCAAGTAACATACCGATGACAAAGGGAACAACGTATGTTGTTATGCGGTCTAATCGATAAAGATCTTCGTAGAATATGTAGGAGCCAATATGAGCATCCAGGTTCTGCTATTGGTTATTGACCGGAGACGTGTCTCGGTCATGTCTACATTGTTCTCGAACCTGTAGGGTCCGCACGCTTAACGTTACGATGACAGTTTCATTATGAGTTTATATATTTTGATGTACCGAAGGTTGTTCGGACTCCCGGATGTGATCACGGACTTGACGAGGAGTCTCGAAATGGTCGAGACATAAAGATCAATATATTGGACGACTATATTTGGACACCGGAAAGGTTCCGGGTGAGATTGGGACAATACCGGATCACCGGGAGGTTGTCGGAACCCCCCGGGAGGTATATGGGCCTTATTGGGCCTTAGTGGAAAGGAGGGGAAAGGAGCAAGGGAGGCCCCCCCCCAAGCCCAATCCGAATTGGGAGGGGGGCCGGCCCCCCTTTCCTTCCTCTCTCCTTCCTCTTCCTTCCCTCTCCTACTCCTAATAGGAAAAAGGGGAGTCCTACTCCCGGTCGGAGTTGGACTCCCCCCCTTGGGCGCGCCACCCTCCTTGGCCGGCCCCCTCCTCCACTCCTTTATATATGGGGGCAAGGGGGCACCCCAGAGACAAAACAATTGATCCTTGAGATCTATTAGCCCTGTGCGGTGCCCTCTTCCACCATAATCCTCGATAATATTGTAGCGGTGCTTAGGCAAAGCCCTGCGATGGTAGAACATCAAGATCGTCACCACGCCGTCGTGCTGACGGAACTCTTCCCCGACATTCTACTGGATCGGAGTCCGGGGATCGTCATCGAGCTGAACGTGTGCTAGAACTTGGAGGTGTCGTAGTTTCGGTGCTTGATCGGTCGGGCAGTGAAGACGTACGACTACATCAACCGCGTTGTGCTGACGCTTTCGCTTCCGGTCTACGATGGTACGTAGACAACACTCTCCCCTCTCGTTGCTATGCATCACCATGATCTTGCATGTGCGTAGGAAATTTTTTGAAATTACTATGTTCCCCAACATGCTACGATGTGATATGGTCAAGACATGATGCTAAATTTTATTGTATGAGATGATCATGTTTTGTAACCGAGTTATCGGCAACTGGCAGGAGCCATATGGTTGTCGCTTTATTGTATGGAATGCAATCGCCATGTAATTGGTTTATTTTATCTCTAAGCGGTAGCGATAGTCGTAGAAGCAATAGTTGGCGAGACGACAATGATGCTACGATGGAGATCAAGGCGTCGCGCTGGTGACAATGGTGATCATGACGGTGCTTTGGAGATGGAGATCAAAGGCACAAGATGATGATGTCCATATCATATCACTTATATTGATTGCATGTGATGTTTATCTTTTATGCATCTTATTCTGCTTTGATTGACGGTACCATTATAAGATGATCTCTCACTAAATTTCAAGGTACAAGCGTTCTCCTTGAGTATGCACCGTTGCCAAAGTTCGTCGTGCCGAGACACCACGTGATGATCGGGTGTGATAAGCTCTACATTCATATACAATGGGTGCAAGCCAGCTTTGCACACGTAGAAATACTTTGGTTAAACTTGTCGAGCCTAGCATATGCAGATATGGCCTCGGAACACTGAGACTGAAAGGTCAAGCGTGAATCATACAAAAGATATGATCAACATAGTGATGTTCACCATTGAAAACTACTCCATCTCATGTGATGATCGGACATGGTTTAGTTGATATGGATCACGTGATCACTTAGATGATTAGAGGGATGTCTATCTAAGTGGGAGTTCTTAAGTAATATGATTAATTGAACTTTAATTTATCATGAACTTAGTCCTGGTAGTATTAGCATACCTATGTTGTAGATCAATAGCTCGCATTTAGCTCCCATGTTTTATTTTTGATATGTTCCTAGAGAAAACTAAGTTGAAAGATGTTAGTAGCAATGATGTGGATTGGATCCGTGATCTGAGGATTATCCTCATTGCTGCACAGAAGAACTATGTCCTTGATGCACTGCTAGGTGACAGACCGATTGCAGGAGCAAATGCAGACGTTATGAACGTTTGGCAAGCTCGATATGATGACTACTTGATAGTTTAGTACACCATGCTTTACGGCTTAGAATCGGGGCTTCAAAGACGTTTTTGAAACGCCACGGAGCATATGAGATGTTTAAAGAATTGAAATTAGTATTTTAGACTCATGCCCATGTCGAAAGGTATGAGACCTTTGACAAGTACTTTGCCTATAAGATGGAGGAGAATAGCTCAGCTAGTAAGCATGTGCTCAGAATGTCTGAGTACTACAATCACTTGAATCAAGTGGGAGTTAATCTTCCAGATAAGATAGTGATTGATAGAGTTCTCTATTCACTATCACCAAGTTACTAGAACTTCATGATGAACTATAATATGCAAGGGATAACAGAAACGAGTCCCAAGCTCTTCGTGATGCTGAAATCGATGATGGTAGAAATCAAGAAAAACATCAAATGTTGATGGTTGACAAGTGTAACGCCCGGATAATTAAGATACAGTAATCCCAAGTTAATGGTGCCATGTCATCACATTACTGTTGCTGATCCTCGGTTGATCCAAATCGAAATCCAAATTCAGATTTTAAAATAAAAGTCCGAAATTCAAACTTCTCAAACATGCAAAACAAAAATGTTCATAGCGTTGCGAATAATCCCAAAACAATTATAAAAACAATACTAACACTATTTGAAAATCCAAATTGACCTTAGTAACCAAAATATTGTTCCAGCAGCAATTAATTTATCGTTTTCAATTTCTAAAAATGGTAAGACAACTCTAATTGGCCCCAAACTTTTTGTGGAAGAGCCAAATAATGCAATGGTATTTGTGAGCAAAGCAACACATATATTTTTTTATTCATTTGAAGGCTTTTTTAATTGCTAAAACCTGGCTGGAGTATTTACAAAGAAATAGGAAAAGGCATAAGGGATATATACTATGCATTCTGGCCCATTTACAATAGAAGTTGGCCCAGTCCCTTTTCCCCATCCCCTTCCTCCTTCCTGTTCACAGGAGGTCATGGCAGGGCATCCACGGCGCCCTGGCCGGCCCTGGCCACGTGCCGACAATCCAACTCCCCCTCAACGCTCTACTAAGCCTTTGCAACCCCCTTGGCCAAACCCTAGCTACACTCTCCCTCTTCCCCGTGTCGTTTACTTTCTGCCGGCCACACACCCAAGCTCCACCGCGCGTGCCGCCGTCGATCTCGCGGCCACCGTCCTCCTGTCGCCGCGTCGACTTGTCTAGGAGCTTCACCAAGGTCTTCTTCGCCGATTTCAGCTCCGGATCGGAGCTGGGGAACACCTACCACGCTGCCCCCGCCGTTCCCCTTCATCATCGTCCGCCTCGGCCACCGCTGCTCCGCTCTGGTCCACCCCGTGTATACCCGAGCTCATCCCTGCGCCCGCTGTGAGGCCGCCTTCGCTACCCTCTTCTTCCCCCTCTGTTCGATGCACTACGCCGCACCGCCCAGTTCCCGGCAAATGGTCGCGGTCCCTGCGTCCGTCGCGCCACATTGCCGGTCTCGCGCGCCCGCGATCTCCCTCACGCGCGCCCCACACCCCTGCTCATGTGCCCATGCTCGCGTTACGCCCCGCTGCTTGTTGGGGAACGTAGTAATTTCAAAAAAATTCCTACACACACGCAAGATCATGGTGATGCATAGCAACGAGAGGGGAGAGTGTTGTCTACGTACCCTCGTAGACCGTTCGCGGAAGTGTTATATCAACGCGGTTGATGTAGTCGTACGTCTTCACGTCCGACCGATCCAAGTACCAAAAGTACGGCACATCCGAGTTCTGCACACGTTCGGCTCGGTGACGTCCTCGCCTTCTTGATCCAGCAAGAGGGGCGAAGTAGTAGATGAGTTCCGGCAGCACGACGGCGTGGTGACGGTGTTGGTGAAGAACAATCTCTGCAGGGCTTCGCCTAAGCACTATGAAAACTATGACGGAGGATAAACTAGAGGGGACGGGGTTGGCGGCACACGGCTTGGTGTTTCTTGATGTGTCTTTGGTGCTAGCCCTACCCCTCTATTTATATGTTGAGCCCTGGGGTCGAAACTTGGAGTAAAAGCCTCCTCAAAGTCAGTTTCACCCGAAAGGCAAGAGTCCTTCTCAGACTCCAGGGCTAGACGCCAGGGTTCCCGGCGTCTACCCCCTAGACGCCAGGGTTCCTGGCGTCTAGCCTCTGGTCTCCGCAAAACTTCCTTTTGCACTTTCCAAAAGCCTCGTGGGCTTTCCCCTTTGGCCCAGATAAAGTGTTCTCGTGCCCAAACATTCCGGGAAACATCCGGAACCCCTTCCGGTGAATTCCGGAACCCTTCCGGAGATCAAACACTACTATCCCATATATCAAACTTTATCTTCGGACCATTCCGGAGTTCCTCGTCATGTCCATGATCTCATCTCGGACTCCGAACAACATTCGGTCATCAACATACACAACTCATATAGTACTATATCGTCAACGAACGTTAAGCGTGCGGACCCTACGGGTTTGAGAACTATGTAGACATGACTGAGACACCTCTCTGGTCAATAACCAATAGCAGGACCTGGATGCCCATATTGGCTCCTACATATTCTACGCAGATCTTTATCGGTCAGACCGCATAACAACATACGTTGTTCCCTTTGTCATCGGTATGTTACTTGCCCGAGATTCGATCGTCGGTATCTCAATACCTAGTTCAATCTCGTTACCGGCAAGTCTCTTTACTCATTCCGTAATACATAATCCCGCAACTAACTTATTCGTTCCAATGCTTGCAAGGCTTGAGTGATGTGTATTACCGAGAGGGCCCAGAGATACCTCTCCGACAATCGGAGTGACAAATCCTAATCTCGAAATACGCCAACCCAACAAGTACCTTCGGAGACACCTGTAGAGCACCTTTATAATCACCCAGTTACGTTGTGAAGTTTGGTAGCACACAAAGTGTTCCTTCGGTAAACGGGAGTTGCATAATCTCATAGTCATAGGAACATGTATAAGTTATGAAGAAAGCAATAGCAACAAAGTAAACGATCAAGTGCTAGGCTAACGGAATGGGTCAAGTCAATTGCATCATTCTCCTAATGATGTGATCCCGTTAATCAAATGACAACTCATGTCTATGGTTAGGAAACATAACCATCTTTGATCAACGAGCTAGTCAAGTAGAGGCATACTAGTGACACTCTGTTTTGTCTATGTATTCACACATGTATTATGTTTCCGGTTAATACAATTCTAGCATGAATAATAAACATTTATCATGATATAAGGAAATAAATAATATCTTTATTATTGCCTCTAGGGCATATTTCCTTCACTGCTTGCTTCTCGCTGCCGCTGCTTCTACTGTTTGCCCGCCGCCGCTTTGCACGCCCTTGGTCGCGCCCACCCGCACGGTAGCCGTCCCTCGCGCACCGCCGTACCTCCAACCAACACCCGCCGCTGCGCCCGACCGCTCGTGGCGGAGCCTGCCTCCGGCCACCGCCCCTGGTCCGTCCCCTGCAGCCCGCACTCGGTCGCAACCCCGCTGGGTCCGGCCCGCGCCCTGATACGTCTCCAACGTATCTACTTTTCCAAACACTTTTGCCCTTGTTTTGGACTCTAACTTGCATGATTTGAATGGAACTAACCCAGACTGACGTTGTTTTCAGCAGAATTACCATGGTGTTATTTATGTGCAGAAACAAACGTTCTCGGAATGACCTGAAACTTCACGGAGCAACTTTTTGGAAAATATCAAAATACCTGCAAAAGATGAAGGCCAGGGGGACACCACCTCTCCATGAGGGTGGGGGGCACACCTGCCCCCTAGGGAGTGCCCCCTACCTCGTGGGCCCCCTAGTGCCACTCCGACTCCAACTCCAACTCCATATATTGTGTTTCAGGGAGAAAAAAATCAGAGCGAACAATTCATCGCGTTTTACGATACGGAGCCGCCGCCAAGCCCTAAAACCTCTCGGGAGGGCTGATCTGGAGTCCGTTCGGGGCTCCAGAGAGGGGAATCCGTCGCCATCGTCATCATCAACCATCCTCCATCACCAATTTAATGATGCTCACCGCCGTGCGTGAGTAATTCCATCATAGGCTTGCTGGACGGTGATGGGTTGGATGGGATCTATCATGTAATCGAGTTAGTTTTGTTAGGGTTTGATCCCTAGTATCCACTATGTTCTGATATTGATGTTGCTATGACTTTGCTATGCTTAATGCTTGTCACTAGGGCCTGAGTGCCATGATTTCAGATCTGAACCTATTATGTTTTCATCAATATATGAGAGTTCTTGATCCTATCTTGCAAGTCTATAGTCACCTATTATGTGTTATGATCCGTTAACCCCGAAGTGACAATAATCGGGATACTTATCGGTGATGACCGTAGTTTGAGGAGTTCATGTATTCACTATGTGTTAATGCTTTGTTTCGGTACTCTATTAAAAGGAGGCCTTAATATCCCTTAGTTTCCGTAAGGACCCCGCTGCCATGGGAGGGTAGGATAAAAGATGTCATGCAAGTTCTTTTCCATAAGCACGTATGACTATATTCGGAATACATGCCTACATTACATCAATGAACTGTCACCCTAGGTTATGACTGTTACATGATGAACCGCATCCGGCATAATTCTCCATCACCGATCCATTGCCTACGAGATTTCCATATATTGTTCTTCGCTTATTTACTTTCCCGTTGTTATTGCTATCATCACTAGAAAATACCAAAAACATTACTTTTACTACTGTTACCTTTTGTTACCGTTACCACTACTATCATATTACTTTGCTACTAAATACTTTGCTGCAGATATTAAGTTTCTAGGTGTGGTTGAATTGACAACTCAGCTGCTAATACTTGAGAATATTCTTTGGCTCCCCTTGTGTCGAATCAATAAATTTGGGTTGAATACTCTACCCTCGAAAACTGTTGCGATCCCCTATACTTGTGGGTTATCAAGACCATTTTCTGGCGCCGTTGCCGGGGAGCATAGCTCTATTCTTTGAGTCACTTGGGATTTATATCTGCTTATCATTATGAAGAACTTGAAAGATCCAAGAACCAAGATTTATCCCTCAACTACGAGGGGAGGTAAGGAACTGCCATCTAGCTCTGCACTTGATTCACCTTCTGTTTTGAGTAAGCTTGCGAGACCTATACCTGCTTCTGCTATTTGTTCTGATATGTCGCATGTTATTGATGATGCTACTTCTGCTATGCATGATACTTATGATGAAACTACTACTATGCTTGATACTAATGTGCCACTTGGTGATTTTCTCGGTGAACAACTTGCTAGGGCTGGAGAGATTGAAAATATTGAATCTTATAATATTGATGAAAGTGATGATGAAGAATCACTTGTTATTCCTAAGTTATGTTTTTGATCAAGAAGCTTCTTTAGCTATTTTAGCTTGCAAACATAGAAACGAACTTAAGAGGTTATTAGCTAAATGGAATAAGCAATCTCTAAATGCTAGAATGAAACCTGACCCTGCTTTTTCTACTTCACCTATCTGTGTTACTGATAAGGATTATGAATTCTATGTTGATCCTGATATAATTACTTTTGTTGAATCTGATCCTTTCCATGGCTATGAATCTAAAACTGTTGTGGCACATCTTACTAAATTAAATGATATAGCCACCCTGTTCATGAAGATGAGAGAACTCATTACTTTTATATCCTTAAAATATTTTCGTTCTCATTAAAGGGTGATGCTAATATATGGTTTAATTATCTTGATCCTGGTTGTGTGCGTAGTCCCCAGGATATGATTTATTACTTCTCTGCTAAATATTTCCCTGCTCATAAGAAACAAGCTGCTTTAAGGGATATATATAATTTTGTGCAAATTGAAGAAGAGAGTATCCCACAAGCTTGGGGGAGGCTTCTCCAATTACTTAATGCTTTGCCTGATCATCCTCTTAAGAAAAATAAAATACTTGATATCTTTTATAATGGACTAACCGATGCTTCCAGAGATTACCTGGATAGTTGTGCTGGTTCTGTTTTCAGGGAAAGAACACCAGATGAAGCTGAAATTCTATTGAATAATATGTTGACAAATGAAAATAATTGGACACCTCCGGAGCCAATTCCTGAGCCTATTCCTAAACCAACTCCGAAGAAGAGGGGTATTCTATTTCTCAGTCTTGAAGATATGCAAGAGGCAAAGAAATCTATGAAAGAAAAGGGTATTAAAGCTGAAGATGTTAAGAATTTACCTCCTATTGAAGAAATACATGGTCTTAATTTACCGCCTGTTGAAGAAATATATGATCTTAATCCATTACCTATTGAAGAAACTCATGGTATTGATAACCCGACACAGATAGTAAAGGTAAATTCTCTCTATAGATATGATAAAGCTGAAATCCCATTTACTAAGTTTGCTAGCCCATGCTTAGATGAGTTTGATAGATTTATGGCTAAGAAAGAAGATTTTAATGCTTATTTTGGTAGAAAATTGAAATACAATTCAAATATGCTTGAACACTTGGGTGATTATATGGCTAATGTCAAAGGTGAACTTAAACTTATTAGTAAACATGCTTCTATGGTTACCACTCAAGTAGAACAAGTACTTAAAGCTCAAAATGATTTGCTCAATGAATTGAATAGTAAAGATAATGATTATGTTGTTAGAGTGGCTACTAGAACTGGTAGAATGACTCAGGAACCTTTGTATCCTGAAGGCCATCCCAAGAGAATTGAGCAAGATTCTCAGAGAAATAATATAGGTGCACCTAGTCCTTCTAAAAGGAAGAAAAAGAAAAATGATAGGACTTTGCATGCTTCTAGTGATCCTATTATTGAAACACCTGAGAATCCAAATGATATTTCTATTTCTGATGCTGAAACACAATCTGGTAATGAACCTAAAACTAGTGATAAGGTTAATGATAATGTTCATGATGATGCTCAACCTAGTAATGATAATCATATAGAAATTGAACCTGTTGTTGATCTTGATAACCCACAATCAAGGAATCAACGTTATGATAAGAAAGACTTTGTTGCTAAGAAACATGGTAAAGAAAGAGAACCATGGGTTCAGAAACCCATGCATTTTCCTCCCAAACCATCCAAGAAAAAGGATGATGAGGATTTTGAGCGCTTTGCTGAAATGATTAGACCTATCTTTTTGCGTATGCAATTAACTGATATGCTCAAAATGAATCCTTATGCTAAGTATATGAAAGATATTGTTACAAATAAAAGAAAGATACCTGAAGCTGAAATTTCCACCATGTTTGCTAATTATACTTTTAAGGGTGAAATACCAAAGAAACTTGGAGATCTAGGAGTACCCACTATACCATGCTCTATTAAAAGAAACTATGTTAAAACTGCTTTATGTGATCTTGGAGCCGGTGTTAGTGTTATGCCTCTCTCTTTATATCATAGACTTGATTTTAATAAGTTGACACCTACTGAAATATCTTTGCAAATGGCTGATAAATCAACTGCTATACATGTCGGTATTTGTGAGGATGTGCCTATTGTAGTTGCAAATGTTACTATTTTAATGGACTTTGTTATTCTTGATATTTCCGAGGACGATAGTATGTCTATTATTCTTGGAAGACCCTTTTTGAATACTGCAGGGGCTGTTATTGATTGCACTAAAGGCAATGTCATTTTCATGTTAATGGTAATGAGCATACGGTACACTTTCCGAGGAAACAACCTCAAGTTCATAGTATCAATTCCATTGGAAAAATTCCATCGATTATATTTGGAGGATTTAAATTTCCTCTTCCTACTGTCAAGAAGAAATATGATATTCTTATTATTGGGGATGTTCATATCCCCGTTGAGGTAACATAGTGTTATTCGAAATTTCTCTAGTTCCATGTTATTCGAAATGAGCTCGTTAACAAGACTTGATCAACCTTGTTAGTGGATTCCTTTTGATGATCATGAGATGGATGAAACTAGAGAGCACAACCTTCTGTACCCCACTTTTACTTTCTGTTATTTATATTGAATAAAATAAATATAAATATTTTTCTGTCTGTTATCTGATTATCCTTGCAATATAAAAATATCCCGGAAATAAAAGTTCTCCAAATGCCCTGAAATTTAAATATGATTTTTTCTAGAATATTTGAGAATATTTGGCACTGAGAACACAGTAGGGGGGTCATCCACCTGCCCACGAGGGTGGAGGGCGCGCCCTACCCCCCTAGGCGCGCCCCCTGCCTCGTGGGCCCACGGTGGCCCTCCTCCACTTATTCCTGCACCCACACACTTCTTCTTCCTCCCACAAACACGAATATCCAGCTCAAGCATGAGTTCTAGCTCATCTTGCTGCCATTTTCGATCTCCTTGCTCAAAGCACCTCTCACAAAACTGCTTGGGGAGATTGTTCCTCGGTATGTGACTCCTCCATTGGTCCAATTAGTTTTTGTTCTAGTGCTTTATTCATTGCAAATTTTTGCTGCTTAGGTGACCCTGTTCTTCAGCTTCCATGTCAAATTTATATAGTCAAAAGTAGTTTTGATGCATGATATAGGCTCTAGGCACTTGTGGGAGTAGTTGCTATCAATATTATTGAGTTTGGTTTACTTTTATTTTGAAGTTACTAAAAATTTCAGAATTTTTCAGAAAATGATAAGGAGACTTTTGAGGGGCTCATCGAGCCAAAGCTCGAAGGAAAAGGCACCGAAGCCTAAGTATAATCTGCCTCGCACCGTGGAGGTTCAGGCGTGTGAATGGCCTTCTGATGATTTGTTGAGAGCAGCCGGGATTTATGAAGATTTTCATGAATTGGCTAAGATTAATGCATGCCTCACCGCTTTCCTCCACGACCAATGCGATCAGTATCTCTTACTCACAAATATCTTTGTGCAAAACTTTCATTTCCATTCTAGGAGCTCACCACCTACGGTGGAGTTTTATTTATATGATGAGCATAAGGATATGTCACCTGATGATTTTTGTCGGGTTTGTTTAGTCCCTTTTGAGGGCAAGACAGAAGAACCACATCGCGATGATGTAGAGGGTTTTATTGATACTATCACTGTAGGGGAAACAAGGAAGGTTTCCGATGCACGAATCACTAGCATACATTTTCCTG
Source organism: Triticum dicoccoides (assembly GCF_002162155.2). Taxonomy (NCBI): domain Eukaryota; kingdom Viridiplantae; phylum Streptophyta; class Magnoliopsida; order Poales; family Poaceae; genus Triticum; species Triticum dicoccoides. Next base: position 715,197,574 of record NC_041382.1, on the reverse strand, counting down.
TTTTACGTTATTTTGCATTATTTGCTAGTTGTTGTTTAATTGGTCGCGGAAACTGTGGAAACCTTAGTATCCCTGATATTATTATTTTTCTCCACAGTTTATACGGTGATGACTCTGTTAGTATGGGCGGCATTATTGCTAAACGGTTAAGTCTAAACCGTACCAAGGGCCCCGTCTTTGGAGGCATTTATGCTTCACGCCTAGCTGCACATTTTAACATACCTATTAGGCATTATGAGAAGGAAAAAAAAGTGTTGCCTCGTGTTTATCTAGATTATAAAATTATGGTGGCACATGATTTTATTGTTAGGAATAGGGAAGGAGAGCTTAAATACCAACTGTTCTTTAATAAACATCATCCTGAGACTATTACCCTGCCTGCTCCTTCTTTGTTTGATTTATCTGTAGGCCAGTACCTTGTTCCGTTAAAGCCTATTCACGCCTACCGGAACCCTGCACCAGCCATGGAGCCAGAGTCAGAACCACAAGTTGATTCTTCACGATAGTCTAATTATTAGTGGGATCCAGAGATGACTGTCAGCCAGTGGCAATCGGAGTCTTCCTCTTCTTCATCTCAGTATGACCCCAACTATTATTATGGGTATCCGCTAGGCCAGCCGTGGCCATAGACCAACTTAGGCCAAAAGCCTAAGCTTGGGGGAGTACGTATTTCCCATCGACATTACATTTATGTTCACACACTCATTGCTAGATGTCAGTGCTCATACTTTTTCATTGTATCATCCATGCTAGTTTATTTTCCCTTTTATGCTTTCTTCTTGTGTGTTTGATAAACCTTAAGAAAAACAAAAAATTAGTTGTAGATTTTAATTAGTTACTTTCCATGCTTGTGGTAGTAATTAAAAAGAAAACCCAAAAATATTTCTTGTTCTTCTTTTACCTGTTGGGAGCTTTCCCGTGTAAATAGTTTCATTTCTTTTCTTTTCTTTGGGGGTCGATAGGATAAGACCATAATTAAATTGTTGAAGTGGCTCTTATATGCATTATTGTTGATCTGACAAAAGAGCCCATATTGCCTTGTCTTCTCCTGTTTATTGAATGCTTGCAGATTCCAGCTTAGTCCAATGCACGTGCACCACTATTATTATTCACATCGTTCGGTCGTGCAAGTGAAAGGTAATTATGATGATATATGATGGATTGACTGAGATGAGAAAAGCTAGTATGAACTCGACCTCTTTTGTTTTTGTAAATATGATTAGTTCATCGTTCCTGATTCAGCCTATTATGAATAAACATGTTTGCAACGACAACTAGAGATCATAGTTTCTTGTGCCATGCTTGATTAGCTATGAGTTATAATGGTATACCTTGTGTGCCAACATGCTATTAAAATGGTTATGATGTGGTATTATAGGGTGGTATCCTCCTCTGAATGATTTAAGTGACTTGACTTGGCGCATGTTCATGCATGTAGTTGAAACAAAATCAACATAGCCTTCATGATATTTATGTTCATGGTGGATTATATCCTACTCATGCTTGCACTCGGTGTTGATTAATTTTAATGCATGTTCATGACTGTTGTCGCTCTCTAGCTGGTCGCTTCCCAGTATTTTGCTAGCCATCACCTGTACTAAGCGGGAATACTGCTTGTGCATCCAATCCCTTAAACCCCAAAGTTATTCCACATGAGTCCACTATACCTACCTATATACGGTATCTACCTGCCGTTCCAAGTAAATTTGTATGTGTCAAACTCTAAACCTTCAAATAAATATCCTGTTTTGTATGCTCGAATAGCTCATGTATCAACTAGGGATGTCTGTATCTTCCATGTTAGGCGGGTTATTCTCAAGAGGAGTGGACTCCGCTCCTCACTCACGAGATAAATGGCTGGTCACCGGGATGCCCAGTCCCATGCTTTATGCAAACTAAATAAAAATAATTGTAAACAAAACTCCCCCTGGGACTCTTGTTAGTTGGAGGCACTCATTGTTTCGAGCAAGCCATGGATTGATGATTGTTGGTGGAAGGGGGAGTATAAACTTTACCATTCTGTTTGGGAACTGCCTATAATGTGTGTAGCATGGAAGATATTGCCATCTCTTGGTTGTTATGTTGACAATGAAAGTATACCGCTCAAAATATTATTCACCTCTATTTCAAAACCGAGCTCTGGCACCTCTACAAATCCTTGTTTCCCTCTGCGAAGGGCCAATCTATTTACTTTTATGTTGAGTCATCATCCTCTTATTAAAAAGCACCAGTTGGAGAGCACCGCTGTCATTTGCATTCATTATTGTTAGTTTACATTGAGTATGACTTGACTGGATCTCTTTTACCATGAATTACAATGTCTAGTCAGTCCCTGGTCTTTAAAGGTGCTCTGCATTTATGTTCTGCGGTCTCAGAAAGGGCTAGCGAGATACCACCTTGTTATATCATATTATGATTGTTTTGAGAAAGTGTTGTCATCCGAGATTTATTATTATTGCTCGCTACTTGATTATGCTATTGATATGAGTAAACTTGAGACCTAAGCGTTATTGCGAATGTGGTTAGTTATAATATTTGCTGAAAACTTGAATGCTGGCTTTACATATTTACAACAACAAGAGCAAACGGAGTTTGTAAAAGTTTTTCTTTATCACTTTCAGTTTGTCAACTGAATTGCTTGAGGACAAGCAAAGGTTTAAGCTTGGGGAGTTGATACGTCTCCAATGTATCTACTTTTCCAAACACTTTTGCCCTTGTTTTGGACTCTAACTTGCATGATTTGAATGGAACTGACCCAGACTGACGCTGTTTTCAGCAGAATTACCATCGTGTTATTTATGTGCAGAAACAAACGTTCTTGGAATGACCTGAAACTTCACGGAGCAACTTTTTGGAAAATATAAAAAATACCTGCAAAGATGAAGGCCAGGGGGGCCACCACCTCTCCACGAGGGTGGGGGCGCGCCTGCCCCCTAGGGCGCACCCCCTACCTCGTGGGCCCCCTGGTGCCTCTCCGACTCAAACTCCAACTCCATATATTGTGTTTCGGGGAGAAAAAAAATCAGAGAGAAGAATTCATCGTGTTTTACGATACGGAGCCGCCGCCAAGCCCTAAAACCTCTCGGGAGGGCTGATCTGGAGTCCGTTCGGGGCTCCGGAGAGGGGAATCCGTCGCCATCGTCATCATCAACCATCCTCCATCACCAATTTCATGATGCTCACCGCCGTGCGTGAGTAATTCCATCGTAGGCTTGCTAGACGGTTATGGGTTAGATGGGATCTATCATGTAATCGAGTTAGTTTTGTTAGGGTTTGATCCCTAGTATCCAGTATGTTCTGAGATTGATGTTGCTATGACTTTGCTATGCTTAATGCTTGTCACTAGGGCCTGAGTGCCATGATTTCAGATCTGAACCTATTATGTTTTCATCAATATATGAGAGTTCTTGATCCTATCTTGCAAGTCTATAGTCACCTATTATGTGTTATGATCCGTTAACCCCGAAGTGACAATAATCTGGATACTTACCAGTGATGACCGTAGTTTGAGGAGTTCATGTATTCACTATGTGTTAATGCTTTGTTCCGGTACTCTATTCAAAGGAGGCCTTAATATCCCTTAGTTTCCGTAAGGACCCCGCTGCCATGGGAGGGTAGGACAAAAGATGTCATGCAAGTTCTTTTCCATAAGCACGTATGACTATATTCGGAATACATGCCTACATTACATCAATGAACTGTCACCCTAGGTTATGACTGTTACATGATGAATCGCATCTGGCATAATTCTCCATCACCGATCCATTGCCTACGAGCTTTCCATATATTGTTCTTCGCTTATTTACTTTCCCGTTGTTATTGCTATCATCACTACAAAATACCAAAAACATTACTTTTACTACTGTTACCTTTTGTTACCGTTACCACTACTATCATATTACTTTGCTACTAAGTACTTTGCTCCAGATATTAAGTTTCCAGGTGTGGTTGAATTGACAACTCAGCTACTAATACTAGAGAATATTCTTTGGCTCCCCTTGTGTCGAATCAATAAATTTGGGTTGAATAATCTACCCTCAAAAACTGTTGCGATCCCCTATACGTGTGGGTTATCACGCCCCGCCGTTGGCCGCTGCACATCGCCACTCCCCTGCACCTCGCCCCACCGCGCGCGCTGCTACCTCGGCTCCGCCGCCATCGCGTCGCCGCTCCTACCGGTCGCGCCGTGGCCGGCTGATGGAGTCCTGGATTAGGGGGTCTCCGGACAGCCGTACTATATCCTTTGGCCAGACTGTTGGACTATGAAGATATGAGATTGAAGACTTCGTCCCGTGTCCGGATGGGACTCTACTTGGCGTGGAAGGCAAGCTAGGCAATACGGATATGTATATCTCCTTGTTTGTAACCGACCTTGTGTAACCCTAGGCTCCTCCGGTGTCTATATAAACCGGAGGGCTTTAGTCCGTAGGACAACATACAATCATACCATAGGCTAGTTTTTAGGGTTTAGCTTCTCCGATCTCGTGGTAGATCAACTCTTGTACTACTCGTATTATCAAGAATAATCAAGCAGGACGTAGGGTTTTACCTCCATCAAGAGGGCCCGAACCTGTGTAAAACATCGTGTCCCACGCCTCCTGTTACCATCCGCCTTAGACGCACAATTCGGGACCCCCTACCCGAGATCCGCCGGTTTTGACACCGACATTGGTGGTTTCATTGAGAGTTCCTCTGTATCGTCGCCGCACAACTCGCTTGCCCATCTAGAGCAGATCGAGAGTTACGCCCCTGGCCACCAGGTCAGGTTTGGAAGCTTAAACTACACGGCCGACATCCGCGGAGACTTGAACTTCGACAGATTCGAGCCCTTGCCGAGTGCGCCGCACGGTCGCGATGAGCATGATTTAGCTCTACCATTGGACAGTGTTCAGGAGGGGAACCGCCCCGACCCTCAATTCGGAGCCAATTGCGCCATCCATGGACGGGTGGATAGACCCCGCCACGGAGCCGCATTCGCAGCAGCGATCGAGCCGAGGATCGACCTTACCCTTCACGGGAGCCGTGACGCCGAACTACCGGATTCTTCCCCGGCCACGGACTCTAAACCCCCTGCGCCTGTGCCTGTCAAATCCGACTGGGCGCCGATCATGGAGTTCACCTCCGCGGATATCTATCAGCACTCGCCTTTCGGTGACATACTGAACTCACTAAGGTCTCTCTCCCTATTAGGAGAGTCCTGGCCGAACTATGTTAGGCAGGATTGGGATGCGGATGACGAAGAAATTCGCCGCCCACCCACCACCCACTTAGTAGCCACTGTCGACGATTCGACCGACATGCTCGACTTCGACTCCGAAGACATCGACGGTATGGACGATGATGCAGGAGACGAACAGGAATCACTGCCCACAGGGCACTGGACGCCCACTTCATCATATGACGTATACATGATGGACACACCGAAAGAAAACGACAGTGAGGAACGGAAGGACGCAGCGAAGGGTTGTTCCCTCGAGAAGCAGTCAAAGCGGCAGCGTAGGCGCCGCTCCAAATCCCGCCTTGGCAGAAACAACGATCATATAGACCCAGCGTTAGAGCAGGGTGAACCATCGCCCGACCACGGCAACACAGAGAATCAAACCGAATAACCCGACTCCGTCGAAGATAATAGTCTGGACGACATCACACCAGACAGGCACCCGGAGCAACAGAATGCCCATCAAAGGCTTGTTGCCACTGCGAGGAGTCTGAAAAAGCAGAAGCAAAGGCTCAAGGTTGCACAAGACACACTCAGAATCAGATGGAGTGAAGTACTCAACACTGCAGCAAAGTACGGCGGTAATCGCCACACCAAGAGCTACCCGAAGCAAAAGTTGCTACCTGAATTCGATGAGGAGGCCTTAGATCCCCCGCAATTAAAAAAGCAAAATGGCCATCCGGTTAGATAGACGACCTCGTGACCAACATAGAGCGGCAAACGACGCCGCACATAAACCAGTACGCGATCCACGCGAGGGCTCGCATCAAAAGGACGGCGCAACCAGATCCATATACGGGCCACGCAAGCGCGCTCCAGCATGCAATGCAACACAACAAACATCTGAACACCACAGTACACCCAAATACAAGGGTGCCGCACACCCCCTATGTTTCACCGATGAGGTGCTGGACCATGAATTTCCAGAGGGATTCAAACCCATAAACATAGAGGCGTACGACGGAACGACAGACCCTGGGGTCTGGATTGAGGACTACATCCTCCATATCCACATGGCTCGAGAAGACGATCTCCACGACATCAAGTACTTACCCCTCCAGCTCAAAGGGCCAGCTCGGCACTGGCTTAAAAGCCTCCCCGAAAACTCCATTGGAAGCTGGGAAGAGCTCGAAGACGCTTTTCGGGCAAATTTTCAAGGGACTTATGTCCGACCACCGGATGCAGACGATTTGAGTCATATAACTCAATAGCCCGGAGAGTCAGCCCGAAAGCTTTGGAACAGATTCCTCACTAAAAAGAACCAAATAGTCGACTGTCCGGACGCAAAAGCCTTAGCAACTTTCAAGCACAGCGTTCGAGATGAATGGCTTGCCAGACACCTCGGCCAAGAAAAGCCGAGAACAATGGCAGCATTAACAAGCCTCATGACCCGCTTTTGCGCGGGCGAGGACAGCTGGTTGGCCTGATGTAGCACCAGCGACCCAAGTACATCCGAAGTCAGGGACGGAAACGGGAAATCACAACGCAACAAAAATAAGCGCCGGAATAAAGATGACAGCCCGAAGAGCACGGCGGTAAACGCCGGATTCAAAAGCTCTCGGCCAGGTCAGCAAAAGCCTCCCCCCAAAGGCAACAGAGACGAACTGTCCAGCCTAAACAAGATTCTGGACCAAATATGTCAGATCCATAGCACCCCCGATAAACCTGCAAACCATACCCATAGAGAATGTTGGGTCTTCAAGCAGTCCGGCAAGCTCAACGTCGAACATGAGGGGCAGGATACACCAAGCGAAGACGACGACGAGCCTCGCAAGCAAAGCACTGGGGAACAGAAGAAATTCCCACCGGAAGTCAAAATAGTCAATGTGTTACATGTGATAAAGGGGAAAAACAAAGCGGCACTCCCAGAGACACATGCCCCAGGGCCTATCACCGCGGAGTTCTGCCACTGGTCGTACTAACCGATCACCTTTGATCATCGGGATTACTCGGCAAGTATCCGGCGTGCGGGATGGGCTGCCTTGGCATTAGACCCAATAATTGATGGATACCACTTCACACGAGTCCTGATGGACGGCGGCAGCAGTTTAAACCTGATATATCAGGACACAGTCCGCAACATGGGGATAGACCCAGTAAAAATTAGCCATAGCAATACTACCTTTAAAGGAGTAACGCTAGGCCCAGAAGCCCATTGCACGGGCTCCCTGCTACTAGAGGTTATATTCGGCTTTCCCGATAACTTCCGCAGCGAAAAGTTGACCTTCCACATCGCTCCATTCCAAAGTGGCTATCAAGCACTACTCGGACATGAAGCTTTCGCTCGCTTTAACGCAATACTGGATTACGCTTCTCTCATGCTTAAGATGCCCGGTCCACGCGGCATCATTACAGTAAATGGAAATATTGAGCGCTCCTTGCGCGTGGAAGACCGTGCGGCTGCCTTGGATGCTGCACACTAAACAGCCTCACCAACTAAAGCATCTGACAGGTTGTTAAGACCACGGACGCGGTTAGACGAGTCCGACGCAGCTATATGTAATTGATACAGGTTTGATGGCTATACCCCTATTACAATACAAGGGGCTCAACGCACGCAAACAAGTGGCAATCAGGCTCAACTTTACTCATCTTGAACTGTACATAGTTTATTTAACCTACCTTTTTGCACAACAACTTTCCAACTAAGTTCCTCTCTTTTACAGATGATCATCGTGCTACACCCGTCCAGGATACGGCACAACGGAGACACGGGCGCAGACGTGCAGCAGGGACCCGTCGCAAGGATTCTTTTTAGATTAAGACCCTGCGTAAACCTTTTTTACTATCTCTTGTTGATACACATCCCCCGGATTCTCAGTACAATTGTGAAGGATGCTAACGTATTGGCATGTGGCCATGTCAAAATATTGCACGTACCTGGACACCAGGGGCTTATTACAAACGGCACTGCTTAAGCCCGGTTTCCACCATAAAGACCGAATACCTTAGGGAGTGTTCGGCGTCGCGAGTTTGGCCTTATATGCATCAGCTCCAAATCATGTCTTTGGTCAAATGTTGGGTTTGCCTGGCTCCTGTGTTTTGCTGCCTTACGTTCCACTCTATCGGCTAAGGCGGCACCAGGAGAACTACTACTATTGTGCCCTGGTTCATCCGGACGAGCACCTTAGTAGAGAAAGCCGAAAACTGACTGTCATGATATAGCGTGAGACTGGTCAACCACTCGATGACCTAGCAGAATCTTCGGGATTCCTCCGCTTTAACGAAGGGCCGTTTCCCGGCCAGGAATGTACGCACCCCGAATTCGGATGAGTGCGGAGCCACCAGGGGCTATATAGTAGCCCCACTGTCAAACTCCTCTGGCTAAGTGAAAGTGTTAAAGCATTATAGTCCGGTTGCCTAGTTCGCTGTGCTATCACCTCCTTAATGGACCAAGACGTTGGATGAAGTGTGAACATGCGTCTTCTGCGAACACCCCCGCATTATATGCGTGGGGGTTGAAGCCGACAACTGCAATCTTTCAGGTTATATACATATATACATAAATGGCCGCACAGGAGGCATCATAGAACTTTTGGGCAAAAGTATAAATACAGTCTTGATAAATTCAATAAAAAATTATTTTTACAATGGGAATACATGTCACTCAAACATAATATTCTTCAAGCACTGAGCCTCCATTGAACAAGAGCCTTCAAGAACTTCTTCAAAGTAGTGCTCGGCAGACACTCGGCCTATGGCCGAACCCTGTGCCGCAACAGTGGTGGCATCCATCTCCGCCCAGTATGTTTTGACACGGGCAAGGGCCATCCGCGAGCCTTCTATGCACGCTGACCTCTTTACAGCATCGATGCGTGGCATAGCGCCAAGGAATTGTTGCACTAAGCTAAAGTAGCTATTCGGCCTTGGCCCTCCTGGCCACAAATGATCCACAACGGACCTCATGGCCAGTCCGGACAATCTATGGAGCTCGGCCCAACCGGTCAATCACTCATTCAGCAACATCGGATGGACTGGAGCGTGAAACTGTGACCAGAACAGCTTCTCCACTTCAGGACCCTTCTGATCCTTGAAGTACTCAGTCGCATCCGCAGCACTTGCAGCCAAATACATGTACTCATCCGCAGAACTCCATAGCCGGTCCAGAGGAGCATATTTCGGATCTCCGAACTTAGTCCGCAACAAGAAGGGCTTCCCAGAAACGATATCCGCAGCTTGATTCAGCTCCTCCTTCGTCGCTCTAATTTTGGAGCGGGCCTCCTTGGCAGCCACCCGGGCCTTCTCCAGGTCCATCGCCTTCACCTGGTTTTCTTCTTCAAGAAGTCGGTAATGGTCAGCAGCATCTTTTAACTCCACGGCCATCTTGGCAATTTTTTCTTTGCTCCCACAATGTGCGGCCTGTTCGGCCCTTAACTCTTCGGCCGCCTTTAAAGCGGCAGCATTACTACTCCTTGCTTGCTCCTTGGCTCGGGCAAGCTCCGCCCGAAGGGTCTCCACGATGGCAGCTCCATCTGCAGTCACAACATATTAAAGATACTGGCATCATGCTGCTCTTACTTTGTGACATTCACCAGAAAAATCACCTACCCTGTGCCTCGTCAAGCCGCTTGTTAACAAGCACGATGTCGGCATCTGCCGCATCCAGTTGCCGCTTTAGTTCGGCAAACCCATCAGTCCGGCTAGTCACCAGAGCTTCAACCACCTGCACATAAAGGTGGTCTGGTTATTACCTAGGACTACGATCCTCTGTTTGCCACCGTTCTCGACGAAAACCAGAGTCTCAGGGGCTACTATCTACACAGGGCACACCTAAAAATGTGCGGTACTGTCAAAAATGCACATCATTTCACGTACCTCAAAACCCGTCAGTAGATTCATAAAGGCTTCATGCAACCCGCTTTCGGTGGACGAAATCCTTTCAATCACCGTACCTGTCGGTGTCAAAACCGGCGGATCTCGGGTAGGGGGTCCCGAACTGTGCGCCTAGGCTGGATGGTAACAGGAGACAAGGGACACGAAGTTTTACCCAGGTTCGGGCCCTCTCGATGGAGGTAAAACCCTACGTCCTGCTTGATTAATATTGATGATATGGGTAGTACAAGAGTAGATCTACCATGAGATCGAGGAGGCTAAACCCTAGAAGCTAGCCTACGGTATGATTGTTGATGTGTATGTTGTCCTATGGACTAAAACCCTCCAGTTTATATAGACACCGGATAGGATTAGGGTTACATAGAGTCGGTTACAATGGTAGGAGATCTTCATATCCGTATCGCCAAGCTTGCCTTCCATGCCAAGGAAAGTCCCTCCTGGACGCGGGACGGAGTCTTCAATCTTGTATCTTCATAGTCTAGGAGTCCGGCTGAAGGTATAGTTTGACCATCCGGACACCCCCTAATCCAGGACTCCCTCAGTAGCCCCTGAACCAAGCTTCAATGACGATGAGTCCGGCGTGCATATTGTCTTTGGCATTGCAAGGCGGGTTCCTCCTCCAAGTACTTCATAGAAGATTTTGAACACAAAGATAGTGTCCGGCTTTGAAAAATAAGTTTCCACATATTGCCATAGAGAGAATAATATTTACACAAATCTAATCTGCTGACATATTCCGTAGCGTGACATCACACCACGGCCAAGCTTTTATTCGAACCATTTTACTGTCCCATCTCAGTGCGTTATGCGAGGCGCTTTCCTTGGCACGTCTTGTTAAAGCAGAGATCGTGTCCCCCTTATTCCGGGATTCTCATCAATACGGGCGTGGGTAACCCAACCGCGCCATCGATTACGGCGCTTGGAGATAAGCGAGTTTTATCTGGCTGGTGGGGACATGTAGTTGCGTCCACCCATATAAGGGGATAAAGATCCACCTTTTCACCTATGCCTTCTTCCTCCTTCGCCTATCCATTCTTGCGCACTCGAGCTCCAGCGCCCAAGTCCGCACTCCCAACCTCAACCTTCTCCAGCCATGTCCGGAGCGGGAGGCAAGTGGATGGTCTCCTCCGTCACGGAGGGACATATCAAAAAGCTGAGGAAGGCCGGATACCTGTTTAACGACATCGCGTACCGGCTCCCCGAAAAGGGGCAGCTCATCCCCACCCCTAGGCCCCATGAGAGGGTGGTGTTCCTCCCCCATTTCCTCCACGGACTGGGCTTCCCTCTCCACCCATTTGTCCGGGGGCTCATGTTCTACTACGGCCTGGATTTCCATGATCTGGCCCCGAACTTCGTCCTCAACATCTCGGCGTTTATCGACATGTGCGAGGCCTTCTTCCGCATCCGCCCCCATTTCGGGCTCTGGCTCAAGACTTTGAACGTCAAGCCAAAGGTGGTGCACAGCATCTAGGCGGAGTGCGGAGGCGCCATGGTGGGCAAGATGGCTAACATCCTCTGGCTCGAGGGCTCCTTTGTGGAGACCCTGAAGGGTTGGCAATCGGGGTGGTTTTACATCACCGAGCCGCGCGACGCCGAATGGGTCGCAGCCCCCGAGTTCCGGTCCGGACCCCCAACGCGGCTCACGTCCTGGAAAGAGACGGGCCTGTCGTGGGGTAAAAAGGAGAGCTAACCGGACTCCAAACATGCATCAAAACCCTGGTGGACAAGAAGCTCAAACTTGTCAACGTAGTCCAGGTTATGCTCATCCGCTTGATCCTCCCGTGCCAACAACGGGCTTTTAACATGTGGGAGTTCGGCCCGGCGTGGCACCAAACCCTGAGCAGGCTCTTCGACACGACATACGAAGATGCCTGGAAGGTGCTTTTCAAGGGCGCCGAGGCTCCCGCATCCTCTACTGAGGATCGCGGATTCAGTGCGCAGCGTCATGCTCTCGGGGTAAGCTGTTTTTTTTTCTTTTACAGGGTATCAGCTTTTCATAGTTTGACTCCATGCGGGATCTAAACTCCCTTTACCTTTGACAGGATTGGCAGGTGACCTCCGGACAGATCAACTATCCGGCTCCTTTGCCCAAATGCCCAGCGGATGCTCACTTGGCGAAGCTGCTGGTTCTGGCACCCTATGTGGTGCTAGAGAAGAAGGTCAAGAAGAAGGCCACGGGGACTCGAAAGAGTGCCCGACGCCCGGAGGTGTCGGATTCATCATCCGACGAATCCAAGACGCACTCCTCCCGTGAAGACGAGGAGGAGGAAGAAGAGGCCCCTCCCCCTCTAGCGGGGGAAGGGAAGAAGAGGAAGGCCGCCCCAACTGGGGAGGCCGAAGGGTCCAAGAAGGGCAAAAACCCTTCCTCCGGACTGCTCCACCGACGCCGATGGCGGCAGAGAGGAGTGGGCGCCTAGGGCCAAGCCCCTGGCCAAATCGTAAGTATCTGGATACCAGAGTAATTCATAGTATTCGTTTATTGCACAGCTTTCCTTACGTCGAATATGTTTATGTAGCCCGCCCAAAGACCGGCTCGACGCGTCGTCGAGCGGCTCACTGGACTCGTCGGATGTGAACTCGCTTCCGACGGCTTCCTCCCCCCACCCTACCGACGACACCGAAGTGTTGTCTCAACAGGTTCCAAGCCGGGAGGAGGTGGTCCTGGAGGCGCCGCAAGGCGACCTCTCGGACTCCAGGAGTAAAGGGGATGAAACCCCGCGAGGATCGAAGTCTGGCTCTAGGCCGGACACCACTCCGGAACCTTCAGAGGTTCCAGAGTCCGGCGGGGGACCTCCTTCCAATAGGAGCAAGTCCGCCGTGCCGCTGGCCCCCGTCCAACCGGAGGCGCCGGACAATATGTTGGAGGCACTCCAAGGCGCCTCCATCGACGAGGAGCACCGTGCCATTATGAGTGCGGTGGTCCAAAAGGTTCAGTCCGCCAAGAGCAGACTGACTGAAGCTTGTACTAGCCTTTTGACAGGCTTTGAGGTAAGTAAATAATGTGAAAATAGTTATTACCGCATAGACAGTAGCCCCTGATGCTCTGTTGGGCGTTCATGAAGAAAAGCCGAATAGAGGATCAAAAATTCGCAGGAGTCTAACAAAGGAGTCAATATGTGTATGCAGGCTTCTCTGCTGGCGTCCGCCGCACTGACTGCGGAAGTGGACACGCTGAAGCAGAGCCTCGAGAAGTCCGAGCAAGAGCTCGGGCGTGCCAAGAAGCAGCTCGAGGAGAAGGAAGGTAAGAAATACCTTGTTTGAATAAGTATAAAAAAGGTGCAATTGCAAAAAATGACAGGATTATCGTGGCTATTGTAGGGGCCACGTCTGAGGTGGCGACCCTTAAGCAAGCTCTAGACGAGGCCGAGAAGAGGGCAGCCTCGGAGCACACCGAGCGGGAGAAGTATGAGGCCGAAGTTGGCAAGGTGCGGCAAGAGCTCTCGGCTCTCATGGAAAAGCATGAGAGTTTGGAGCTTGACTCAAAGACGCGAGCGTCCGAGCTCGCGGTGGCTATTGAAAATGCCAAGTCTGCCAAGGCCGAATCCCAGAAGACCCTCCAGGAGTTGGATGAGGTGAAGAAGATAGCGGCGGGTAAGGCATTCTTTATGCAAAGCAAACACATAAACGTGAGTTACTTGTTACTTACCCGAATCCGGAGTTCCCCAGGAGCGTTCGCAGATCTTCCCCGGAGTGTATCCAATGCGGCCGCATTCTATCGAGCCGAGGAGGGCAGCTCGACGGAGAAGGTGTTCTGGTCTCCGTACGCTGAGGCCGGACACCCCGTGCCCCTGAGCGACCAGCTGAAGCAACTGGTCGAGCTCCACAAGGCGGCCGAATAGGCCATGAAGGGCCTCATTGTTCGGCTGTGGCCTGGAGGGGCCCTGCCTGGGAGCTATTTCGGGCTGGTGCGGTGGTTGGTGGAGGCCTTTCCAAGGCTTGAAGTCATCAAGCGCTCCATCTGCATTGAAGGTGCCCGTAGGGCCCTTGCCCGTGCTAAGGTGCACTGGGGCAAGCTGGATGCTGAGAAGCTTGTGAAGGACGGGCGACCGCCGGGGAAAGAGCATCGCAAGCCCGAAAATTATTATAAGGATGTTCTGAAGGGTGCCCGCCTTGTGGTGGATGAATGTTCTAGGGATGTAATTTTTGAGTGAAACTTGCTCGTTTTGTCCTGTGCGCTGAAAACTTGTTTATATGCGCTAAGCAAAGCTGTTGGAATTTAAAATATTACCTTCTGTGCGGCTGTTTATCAATTCTGAGAGATGGCGAGTCGTCGGCTTCTGCCCCCATGCCACTAGTGCTGGGGTGTTCGGGGATAAACCTGAGCGCTCTTTTTCCCATGTTTGGGTCCTTCGAGGGAGGCGCTCAGCCCAACGGACAAGGCAATTGGACTATAATGCATAAACACTCTCACTTAGCCATAGAATTCTATAATTTTAAATTTCGGCGAAGCCCCTGGTATTCGGAAGACCGAGTTCGGGGCGCTATCCACGCCTTGGCCGGACAAAGCCGACTCCTCGCCCTAAGCGGCATAAGTCTTTAGGGACTCGAAAAAACCTCTCGAACAGCGACCAGCTCTCGCTTCATCATGACAGTCAGTTTTAGCTTTCTCCACTGAGGTGCTCGGCCTAGCTCAACTGGGGCACAATCGCAGTGGTTCTCCTAGTGCTACCTTAGCCGATATAGCGGAACGTAAGGCACCAAAACATAGGAGCCGGGCAAACCCAACTATTGACCCAAGACATGATTCGGAGCCGATGCATATAATGCTATAAGTTCGGGGTGCCGCACTTGTGAAAGTGTTCGGACTTCTCACACCATATTGAGGGGTACTGAAGCCCCTGGCGTATTTTGGCCGTACCAAATTGTACGGGTGCAACATGTCGTTAAGGAACATATATTTATAAAAGGATAATGCAAAAATAGACAAAAGCTATGCATTGTTTATTAAAAAGCTGCGATCAAAGCAGAACAATACAAATAATGCGATAAGTGGAAGGTTGGACTAGTTAACATGTCCGTTCCAGGGGCAAGCTACGGAATAGTATGCGGAACGGGTATACTGCTCGTGATAGAGACCACCTGGGAGTTCCGTAGTGCGGCGTGGCTTGTCTGCTTCCCTGGTTCTTGCACCGTTTGTGCGGCAATCGAACTGCCGAACAGGCCTTCCGAAGGATGAAGTCCTGAAAGTAAGAGAAAACTAAAAAAATCGGCAGCCCCTGGTACGGTTTAAGCCGTGTTTTGGGCGTGCCGTGATGGTGCCCCTCCCCCTGTTCCCATGGTATCTCTAGAGCGTAGTTATGTACGCGAAGTACTGGCATCGCCTTTTTGCGAGGGTTGGGGTTGGGGCCGCATTGCTATGCCTGCTCGGATCGTACCAGTAGGTCTTGTTGTAGGTTACTCCGGGCGCGCTTGATGGTGTCCGGTCGTTTAGTGGCCGGACTGGAGAACTGCCTGGAGAGGCTATTTTGTACTTCCGCTGCAAGGGCCGCCGTGTGCTCCTCCGTTCGGAGGGAGCGTTCGGTGTTTCCATTGACCGTAATTACTCCTCGAGGGCCTGGCATCTTTAGCTTAAGGTATGCATAGTGCGGTACCGCATTGAACTTAGCGAATGCGGTTCGCCCGAGCAGTGCGTGATAACCACTGCGAAACGGGACTATGTCGAAGATTAACTCATCGCTTCAAAAATTATCCGGAGATCCGAAGACCACTTCAAGTGTGACTGAGCATGTACAGTTGGCCTCTACACCTGGTATTACGCCTTTAAAGGTCGTTTTGGTGGGCTTAATCCTGGAGGGATCTATACCCATTTTACGCACTGTATCCTGGTAAAGCAGGTTCAGGCTACTGCCGCCATCCATAAGGACTCTAGTGAGATGAAATCCGTCAATAATTGGGTCTAGAACCAATGCGGCGAATCCACCATGACGGATGCTAGTGGGATGGTCCCTTCGATCAAAGGTGATCGGGTAGGAGGACCATGGGTTGAACTTTGGGGCGACTGGCTCTACCGCGCATACGTCCCTTAACGCACGCTTCTGCTCCCTTTTGGGGACATGGGTTGCGTATATCATGTTCACAGTCCACACTTGTGGGGGAAAACCCTTCTGTCCACTGTTGTTCGGTGGCCGGGGCTCCTCATCATCATCGCTATGCAACCCCTTGTCTTCATTTTCGGCGTTTAGCTTGCCTGCCTACTTGAACACCCAACAATCCCTGTTGGTGTGATTGACTGGCTTTTCGGGGGTGCCATGTATCTGGCACGAGCGGTCGAGTATTCGGTCCAAACTGGACGGGCCCCTAGGATTCCTTTTGAATGGCTTTTTCCACTGACCGGATTTAGAGCCTCTGAATCCGGCATTAACTGCCGTATCCTCAGCATTATCGCGGTTAATGCGGCGCTTCTGCTTGTTGCGACGTGACCTGCCACTACTGTCCCTGGTGTCCAAATTACCAGGGTTCTTGGTCATGTTGTTTCTACGAGCAAGCCAGCTGTCTTCTCCCGCGCAAAAGCGGGTCATGAGTGTCGTGAGTGCTGCCATAGATTTCGGCTTTTCCTGTCCAAGGTGCCGGGCCAGCCACTCGTCACGGATATTGTGTTTGAAGCCTGCTAGGGCCTCAGCGTCCGGACAGTCGACTATTTGATTTTTCTTTGTTAGGAACCGTGTCCAGAATTGCCTGGCCGATTCCTCTGTCTACTCAATGAAGTGACTTAGGTCATCGGCGTCTGGGGTCGCACGTAAGTTCCCTAGAAATTTTCGAGGAATGCGGCTTCCAGGTCCTCCCAACAACTGATTGATCCTGTTGGCAAGCTGTTAAGCCAATGCCGAGCTGGTCCTTTAAGCTTGAGTGGGAGGTATTTGATGGCGTGGAAATCATCGCCGCGGGCCATGTGGATATGAAGGAGATAATCCTCGATCCATACCGCGGGATCTGTTGTGCCATCATATGATTCGATGTTTACGGGTTTGAAACCCTCGGGGATTTGATGATCCATTATTTCGTCTGTAAAGCAGAGTGGGTGTGCGGCGCCTCTGTACTGGGCTATATCATGACGTAGCTCCAATGAGCCTTGTCTACTGTGTTCGGCCCAGCCGAATTTGTGGCCGGCATGACGGTTACCGTCTCGAGCCATGGGGCGCCCACGCGATCCATAGATCGATCTTGTTTGCCTTGCCTTGTCCTCCAACATGTCTTGTAAGTCCGGCGCATATTCTCGTGCCTTGGTACGGGGTGCGGCTTGAGTGGAGGGCCGAGAGGCCTCTCTGTCGCAACCACGAGGTGGCCGGTCGGCCGCATCAAGTGCTTCCTCCTCTAATTGGGGTAGCAACCTACGCTTTGGGTAGCTCTTGGAGGGGCGTTCGAGTTTATGCTCTTCGGCCGCAAGGACTTCAGTCCATCTGTCGACTAGCAAATCTTGATCGGCTCTAAGTTGTTGCTGTTTTTTCTTGAGGCTTCTTGCCGTGGCCATAAGCCTGCATTGAAAATGCTTTTGCTCGACGGGATCCTCTGGCACGACGAATTCGTCGTTGTTGAGGCTTGCCTCGTCTTTGGAGGGAGGCATATAATTATCGTCCTCGACCTCTCTATCTGCCGCTCTCTCATGAGGGCTGGTTTCTCCATCCTCCTGTGCTAAATCTTGCTGGAGGGGGTTTTCTTCGGCGCTTTCCGGAGTATTATTATCTCCCGTGCTGGAATCATCGTGTTTGTTTTGGCGGGATTTTGAGCGGCGCCACTGACGCCGGCGCTTAGGCTGTTTCTTGGAGGGGTCATCCTCCGCTGTTCCATCGCCATCTCCCTCTTTTGGGGTGTCCACCATGTATATGTCATATGACGAGGTGGCTTTCCAGGGCCTATTAGGCGCTGGTTCTTCATCATCTCCTTCATCGGCGTCCATACCATCGATAACTTCGGAGTTGAAGCGAGCATGTCGGTTAAGTCGTCGACAGTGGCTACAAAGTGGGTGGTGGGTGGACTTTGAATTTCTTCATCGTCCGTACCCCAACCTTGCTGACCATAGTCCGGCCAGGGCTCTCCTAATAAAGAGAGAGACCTCGGTGACTTCAGGATATCGCCAAAAGGCGAGTGCTGAAAGATGTCCGCGGCAGTGAACTCCATGATCGGCGCCCAATCGGATTCGATCGGCAGGGGCGTGGGGGGCTCGGAGTCTGGAGAGGAGTCCGGCTCCTTGGAGTCACGGGTCTCGCAGAGTACGGGGCTGGTGCTTGGCTCAATCGTCGTTGGGGTTGCAGCCCCCGAGGTGGCGTCCAACCGCCCGTCCTCGATCGGCGCAGTTGGCTCTGAATTAAGGGTCGAAGCCGACGCGGGTGCGGCCTCCAGGGCACTGTTCGGCGGCAGAGCTAGATCATGCTCGTCGTGACAGTGCGGCGCGCTTGGCAGTGGCTCGAATCCGTCGAAGATCAAGTCCCGCGGATGTCAGCCGTATAGTTTAAACTTCCAAATCTGACCTGACGGCCAGGGGCGTAGCTTTCGATCTGCTCCAGATGGCCAAGTGAATTGGCCCGCAGTGCGAAGCCGCCGAAGACGAAGATCTGTCCGGGGAGGAAGGTCTCACCCTGGACTGCATCGCTATCGATGATCGTAGGAGCCATCGAGCCTGACGGCGATGACATAGAGGAACTCTCAATGAAAGCACCAATGTCGGTGTCAAAACTAGCGGATCTCGGGTAGGGGGTCCCGAACTGTGCGTCTAGGCCGGATGGTAATAGGAGACAAGGGACACGAAGTTTTACCCAGGTTCGGACCCTCTCGATGGAGGTAAAACCCTACGTCCTGCTTGATTAATATTGATGATATGGGTAGTACAAGAGTAGATCTACCACGAGATCGAGGAGGCTAAACCCTAGAAGCTAGCCTACGGTATGATTGTTGATGTGTAAGTTGTCCTATGGACTAAAACCCTCCAGTTTATATAGACACCGGATAGGGTTAGGGTTACATAGAGTCGGTTACAATGGTAGGAGATCTTCATATCCGTATCGCCAAGCTTTCCTTCCACGCTAAGGAAAGTCCCTACCGGACGCGTGACGGAGTCTTCAATCTTGTATCTTCATAGTCCAGGAGTCCGGCTGAAGATATAGTTCGGCCATCCGGACACCCCCTAATCCAGGACTCCCTCAGTACCCATCAACGTACGGTGCTCTTCTGAGATAGTCGCTCGCTTTAGCAGATCCCTCAGTACGTCCTACCACATACCAGATGGGGCCGGACTCTTTTGACTGCTCTCTTCAAGAGCTGGATACTGGGGACTTCGGGTGGCCATAGGATTACCTTCTGGCCTTGTCGGATCAGGAGAAACCCTCCGTGACGACACCTCGGGGTCGCCCGCCTCGTGAGGCGGTGTGGCAGGGGGAGGCGTTTCGCTCTCCATCATCTCTGGAAGAAGATCCCCCAAAGACGAGCTCTGCTGAGAAGGGCTAAGATCCGAACTGCAAGATAAATGCTTCGGTTATTTTCCTCAGAAGTAAGGTAGGATATCTTCACTATTAAGTACTTTTTGATTACTTACAGCTTGTTAGAGGGCTGATCCCCGTGTGGACATTGTGCGGCAGGAACACCCTCCGAGGCAGGACCCTCTGGCGGAGATTTCTTCTCCTGTTTGGAAACCTTGGTTTCCGGATCTTCAGAGGTAGTCCTCTTCCTTCCCCGTGAGAGAGAATGTCAGATTCTTCCCCTTGGTTATCCTCCCTCGCGGAGGCACTCATTCCCTCGGTTGGAATAGGTAGCGATGGAGGCCCGCTTTCGCCCTCTTTATCCCCCCCCCTTCATCTTCCTTTGAGGGCACCGGGCAAGGTGCTGGCTTGAGCATCTTTTCCAGCACCGGATTGTCCAAGCCTTCAGGAAGGGGGGGCGAACACCGGATCATCTTCGCCTTTGTTATCCAGTCCTGGTCAAAGAGCGATTCTTCAGAATGATGTCATGATAAGTAAAAGGATAGCGTGTTCGGCCATGGGATTACTTACTTGGGCAGCGGTGTAGTTGCTGCTCAGGCCCACGTCCTCGGTAGTGTCCGGACACTCTATTTGGGGTCCGAAGAACGATTTGTACATCTCCTTGTGCGTCATGCCGAGGAAATTCTGAATAGTGTGCAGTCCTTCCGGGTTGAATTCCCGCAAGCGGAGGGGCCGGCATTTGCAAGGCTGGACCCGACGAACCAGCATAACTTGCATTACCATAACTAGACTGAAATCTCCCTCGAAGAGATCTCGGATACGGCTCTGCAGTATTGGCACGTCCTTGGCTGGACCCCAGCTCAGCCCCCTGCTGATCCATGACATCAGTTGTGGTGGAGGGCCCGAGCGAAAGGTGGGGGCAGCTACCCACTTGGCACTTCGGGGAGCTGTGACGTAAAACCACTCCTGTTGCCACAATCCGGACACCTCTGGAAAGGAACCCTTTGGCCATGGAGCGTTAGCAATCTTGCTTATTAGAGCACCTCCGCACACTGCGTACTGCCCCTCGACCATCTTCGGCTTCACATCAAAGGTCTTGAGCCATAGGCCGAAGTGAGGGGTAATGCGGAGGAAGGCCTCACAAACGACAATAAATGACAAGATGTGAAGAAGGGAATCTGGGGCCAGATCATGAAAATCTAGCCCGTAATAGAACATAAGACCCCTAACGAAGGGATCCAGAGCGAGGCCTAGTCCCCGGAGGAAGTGGGAGACGAACACAACACTCTCATTGGGTTCGGGAGTAGGGATGACCTGCCCTCGGGCGGGCAGCCTATGCGAAATGTCAGTGGTCAGATATCTGGCCTCCCTCAACTTCTTGATATCCTCCTCCGTGACGGAGGAAGGCATTCACCGGCCTTGAAGGCTGGATCCGGACATGATTGAAGGCCTGAAGCACCTGACCTGGGCTTTGGGTGTTAGAACTCGAGGCGGGGGAAGGATTCGATTGAGCACGGGAGGGAAAAAAGTAAAAGCCTTATCCCTTTATAAAGAGGGTGAATATCAAGCGTCCTCCTCGTGGCCATTTGGGACTTGCCTAAAATCTAGGAGTCCTAGGCACGGTTGGGTTACCCACGTCCGTATTAATGAGAATCTCATAATAAAGGGAACACGATCTCTGTTTTGACAAGACGTGTCAAGAAACTGCCTCGCGTTATGTGTGGGGCTGGTTAAAGAAAAATGGTTCAAATAATTACCGGGCCGTGGCGTGATGTCATGCCACCGAAACATGTCAGCAGATTAGATTTGTGGAAATATTATTCTCTCTACGGTGGTATGTGGAACTTATTTTGCAGGGTCAGACACTATCCTTGTATTCAAACTCTTCAGTGGTGTATTCGGAGGGGAACCCGCCTTGCAATGCCGAAGACAACACTGCGCGCCGGACTCATCGTCATTGAAGCCTGGTTCAGGGGCTACTGAGGGAGTCCTGGATTAGGGGGTCTCCGGACAGCCGGACTATATCCTTTGGCCGGACTGTTGGACTATGAAGATACGAGATTGAAGACTTCGTCCCGTGTACGGATGGGACTCTACTTGGCGTGGAAGGCAAGCTAGGCAATACGGATATGTATATCTCCTCCTTTGTAACCGACCTTGTGTAACCCTAGCCTCCTCCGGTGTCTATATAAACCGGAGGGCTTTAGTCCGTAGGACAACATACACTCATACCATAGGCTAGTTTTTAGGGTTTAGCCTCTCCGATCTCGTGGTAGATCAACTCTTGTACTACTCATATTATCAAGAATAATCAAGCAGGACGTAGGGTTTTACCTCCATCAAGAGGGCCCGAACCTGGGTAAAACATCGTGTCCCCCGCCTCCTGTTACTATCCGCCTTAGATGCATAGTTCGGGACCCCCTACCCAAGATCCGCCGGTTTTGACACCGATACCGGCCCTTACTTGCGTACGCGTGTGCACGCCAGCACCTGCTGGCCTCGCCCAGGTCACGACGGCTGTGCCCAGGGCCTCCGTTGAGGCCGTGCGTGGGTGCACACCCACCCCTAATTGTCGGCTAATTAGTGGGGGCTAATCCCCCACTTAACACTAACCCCCTCTCTCTAAACCACAATGACAGATGGGCCCCACAATTAACCAAGCTAAATTAACCTTTCTTTTAACACTTGTGTCAATGATAACTAGGCCCCGCATGTCGGTTTGACGAAGTCAACAGTCAACTTAGTTGACTGCTAACTGGACCTTTGACTGGTCAACTATATGACTGGCCTGCTGACTGGACTCCTGGCCCCCACTGCCATACACTTTGGCTACCACTAGTGGGTATAAAATGTAATCTTCCATATTTAATATTTGAATTAACTAGATAAAGGAAATCCAGAAAATGATTAAAACTTTAGAAAAACATAGAAAATAAACCGTAGCTCCGATGGAAAAACTTTATACATGAAAGTTGCTCAGAACGACGAGACGAATCCGGATACGTAGCCCGTTCGCCCCGCCACGCATCCCTAGCATAGCGAACACGCAACTTTCCCCTCTGGTTCATCTGTCCGAAAACGCGAAACACCGGGGATATTTTCCCGGATGTTTCCCCCCTTCACCGGTACCACCTCATACCGCGTTAGGGCACCCCTAGCACCACTACTTGTCATGTCATGCATCTCTATGCATCTGTTTGCTTAATATTTATTGTTTCTTCCCCCTCTTCTCTCGCTAGACACCGAGACCGACGCCGCTGCTACCCTGTAGGACTACGGTGTTGACGACCCCTCTCTCTCTCTCTTG
>NC_041382.1:715142625-715174398 GCF_002162155.2 Triticum dicoccoides | reverse complement strand
ATATCGCCTACTCTTCTCTCTATTGCTTGCATTAGAGTAGTGTAGCCTGTTACTGCTTTCTGTTAATCCTATTCTGATGCATAGCCTGTCATTGTTGCTACAACTGTTGATACCTTACCTGCAATCCTAAATGCTTAGTATAGGATCCTAGATTATCATCAGTGGCCCTACATTCTTGTCACTCTGCCATGCTATACTATCAGGCCGTGATCACGTCGGGTGTTGATCACAGGTATATGCTATACATACATACTATACATGTTGTGTCTAAAGTCGGGTCGGCTCGTTGAGTACCCGCAAGTGATTCCGATGTTGGGGGCTGAAGGGGCAGGTGGTTCCACCCAGGTAGTGGTGGGCCTAGGTTCCCGACGGCCCCTGACTGTTACTTTGAGGCGGAGTGACAGGGCAGGCGGAGACCACCTAGGCGAGAGGTGGGCCTGGCCCTGGTCGGCATTCGCGGTTACTTCAAAATAACACGCTTAACGAGATCTGGGTATTTGATCTGACTCTGGCTACTGGCCTATACGCACTAACCAACTACTCGGGAACAGTTATGGGCACTCGACGTCGTGGTATCAGTCAAAGCCTTCGTGACGTCAGCGACTGAGCGGCGCACGCCGGGTTGGACTGGAACGCCTGCTCTTGTATAAGGGAGGCTAGGTCTGCTCGCCGGCCGCGTATGCAACGTGCAGGTGTGCAATGGGCGATGGGCCCAGACCCCTGCGCCATAGGATTTAGACCGGCATGCTGACCTCTCTGTTTTTGCCTAGGTAGGGCTGCGACGTGTTGATCTTCCGAGGCCGGGCATGACCCAGAAAAGTGTGTCTGGACAAAGGGGATCGAGCGTGTTGGGAAATGTGGTGCACCCCTGCAGGGAAGTTAATCTATTCGAATAGTCGTGATCTTCAGTAACAGGATGACTTGGAGTTGTACCTTGACCTTATGACAACTAGAACCGGATACTTAATAAAACACATCCTTCCAAGTGCCAGATACAACCGGTGATCGCTCTCTCACAGGGCGACGAGGGGAGGATCATCGGGTAGGATTATGCTATGCGATGTTACTTGGTGAACTTACCATCTACTCTCTTCTTCTGCTGCAAGATGGAGGTTACCAGAAGCATAGTCTTCGATAGGACTAGCTATCCCCCTCTTATTCTGGCATTCTGCAGTTCAGTCCACATATGTTACCCCTTTTCCACTTGATACCAATGCA
The DNA here is from genome assembly GCF_002162155.2 of Triticum dicoccoides. Classification (NCBI taxonomy): domain Eukaryota; kingdom Viridiplantae; phylum Streptophyta; class Magnoliopsida; order Poales; family Poaceae; genus Triticum; species Triticum dicoccoides. The sequence goes on along the minus strand of NC_041382.1, from coordinate 715,173,180 downwards.
TACATATGTAGTGTAGTTCCTTGCTTGCGAGTACTTTGGATGAGTACTCGCGGTTGCTTTGGTCCCCCTTTTCCCCCTTCCTATACTCGATTGCTGCGACCAGACGTTGGAGTCCAGGAGCCAGACGCCACTGTCGATGACGACTGCTACTACTCGGGAGGTGCCTACTACTACGTGCAGGCCGCTGACGACGGCCAGGAGTAGTTTAGGAGGATCCCAGGCAGGAGGCATGCGCCTCTTTCGATCTGTATCCCAGTTTGTGCTAGCCTTCTTAAGGAAAACTTGTTTACTTATGTCTATACTCAGATATTGTTGCTTTCGCTGACTCGTCTATGATCGAGCTCTTGTATTCGAGCCCTCGAGGCCCCTGGCTTGTAATATGATGCTTGTATGACTTATTTTATTTGTAGAGTTGTGTTGTGATATCTTCCCGTGAGTCCCTGATCTTGATCGTACACATTTGCGTGTATGATTAGTGTACGATTGAATCGGGGGCGTCACAACAAGACCACTAGTTTCAAGAAAAGGGAAAAGGGAAGAAGGGGAACTTCAGAAAGAATGGCAAGCAAGTTGTTGCTCCCGTGAAGAAGCCCAAAGCTATACCCAAGCCTGAAACTGAGTGCTTCTACTGCAAAGGAAATAGTCACTGGAAGTTGAACTGCCCTAGATACTTGGCGGATAAGAAGGATGGCAAAGTGAACAAAGGTATATTAGATATACATGTTATTGGTGTGTACTTTACTAGTGTTTATAGCAACCCCTAGGCATTTTATACTGGTTCAGTTGCTAAGAGTAGTAACTCAAAACGGGAATTGCAGAATGAACAGAGACTAGTTAAGGGTGAAGTGACAATGTGTGTTGGAAGTGGTTCCAAGATTGATATATGATCATCATCGCACACTCCCTATACTTTCAGGATTAGTGTTGAACCTAAATAAATGTTATTTGGTGTTTGAGTTAAGCATGAATATGATTTGATCATGTTTATTGCAATACAGTTATTCATTTAAGTTAGAGAATAATTGTTGTTCTGTTTACATGAATAAAACCTTCTATGGTCATACACCCAATGAAAATGGTTTGTTGGATCTCGATCGTAGTGATACACATATTTCACAATATTGAAGCCAAAAGATGAAGAGTTGATAATGATAGTGCAACTTATTTTTGGCACTGCCGTTTAGGTCATATTGGTGTAAAGCGCATGAAGAAACTTCATTCTGATGGACTTTTTGAATCACTTGATTATGAATCACTTGGTACTTGCGAACCATGACTCATGGGCGAGATGACTAAAACTCCGTTCTCCGGAACTATGGAGCGAGCAACAGATTTGTTGGAAATCATACATACCGATGTATGTGATCCGATGAATATTGAGGCTCGCGGCGGGTATCGTTATTTTCTCACCTTCACAGATGATTTGAGTAGATATGGATATATCTACTTGATGAAGAATAAGTTTGAAACATTTGAAAAGTTCAAAGAATTTCAGAGTGAAGTGGAAAATCATCATAACAAGAAAATAAAGTTTCTACGATATGATCGTGGAGGAGAATATTTGAGTTACGAGTTTGGTCTTCATTTGAAACAATGCGGAATAGTTTCGCAACTCACACCACCTGGAACACCACAGTGTAATGGTGTGTCCGAACATCATAATCATACTTTATTGGATATAGTGCAATCTGTGATGTCTCTTACCGATTTACTGTTGGGGAACGTAGTAATTTCAAAATTTTCCTACGCACACGCAAGATCATGGTGATGCACAGCAACGAGAGGGGAGATTGTTGTCCATGTACCCTCGTAGACCGAAAGCGGAAGCGTTAGCACAACGCAGTTGATGTAGTCGTACGTCTTCACGATCCGACCGATCAAGTACCAAACATACGGCACCGCCGAGTTCAGCACACGTTCAGTCCAATGATGTCCCTCGAACTCCAATCCAGCCGAGTGTTGAGGGAGAGTTTCGTCAGCACGACGGTGTGGTGACAATGTTGATGTTCTACCGATGCAGGGCTTCGCCTAAGCACCGCTACACTAATATCTAAGTGAACTATGGTGGAGAGGGGCACCGCACACAGCTAAAAGATCAATTGTTGTGTCTATGGGGTGCCCCCTGTACCCGTATATAAAGGAGCAAGGGGGGTGCGGCCGGCCAGGGAGAGGGCGCACCAGGAGGAGTCCTACTCCCACCGGGAGTAGGACCCCCCCCCCCCTTTTCCTAGTTGGAATAGGATTCGGGAGGGGGAAAGAGGAGGGAGAGAAGGAAAGGGGGGCGCCGCCCCCCTCTCCTTGTCCTATTCGGACTAAGGGGGGAGGGGCGCATGGCCCAGCCTTGGCCGCCTCTCCTCTTCTCTGTAAAGGCCCACTAAGGCCCATTTACCTCCCGGGGGTTCCGGTAACCTCCCGGTACTCCGGTAAAATCCCGATTTCACCTGGAACACTTCCGATATCCAAACATAGGCTTCCAATATATCAATCTTCATGTCTCGACCATTTCGAGACTCCTCGTCATGTCTGTGATCACATCTGGGACTCCGAACAACCTTCAGTACATCAAAACATATAGACTCATAATATAACTGACATCGTAATGTTAAGCGTGCGGACCCTACGGGTTCGAGAACTATGTAGACATGACCGAGACATGTCTCCGGTCAATAGCCAAGAGCGGAACCTGGATGCTCATATTGGCTCCTACATATTCTACGAAGATCTTTATCAGTCAAACCGCATAACAACATACGTTGTTCCCTTTGTCATCGGTATGTTACTTGCCTGAGATTCGATCGTCGGTATCTCAATACCTAGTTCAATCTCATTACCGGCAAGACTCTTTACTCGTTCTGTAATACATCATCCCACAACTAACTCATTAGTGCAATGCTTGCAAGGCTTAAGTGATGTGCATTACCGAGAGGGCCCCGAGATACCTCTCCGACAATCGGAGTGACAAATCCTAATCTCGAAATACGCCAACCCAACAAGTACCTTTGGAGACACCTGTAGAGCACCTTTATAATCACCCAGTTACGTTGTGACGTTTGGTAGCACACAAAGTGTTCCTCCGGTAAACGGGACTTGCATAATCTCATAGTCATAGGAACATGTATAAGTCATGAAGAAAGCAATAGCAACATACTAAACGATCGGGTGCTAAGCTAACAGAATGGGTCATGTCAATCACATCATTCTCCTAATGATGTGACCCCGTTAATCAAATGACAACTCATGTCTATGGTTAGGAAACATAACCATCTTTGATCAACGAGCTAGTCAAGTAGAGGCATACTAGTGACAATCTATTTGTCTATGTATTCACACATGTATTATGTTTCCGGTTAATACAATTCTAGCATGAATAATAAACATTTATCATGATATAAGGAAATAAATAATAACTTTATTATTGCCTCTAGGGCATATTTCCTTCAGTCTCCCACTTGCACTGGAGTCAATAATCTAGATTACACAGTATGGATTCTAACACCCATGGAGCCTTGGTGCTAATCATGTTTTGCTCGTGGAAGAGGCTTAGTCAACGAGTCTGCAACATTCAGATCCGTATGTATCTTGCAAATTTCTATGTCTCCCACCTGGACTAAATCCCGGATGGAATTGAAGCGTCTCTTGATGTGCTTGGTTCTCTTGTGAAATCTGGATTCCTTTGACAAGGCAATTGCACCAGTATTGTCACAAAAGATTTTCATTGGACCCGATGCACTAGGTATGACACCTAGATCGGATATGAACTCCTTCATCCAGACTCCTTCATTTGTTGCTTCTGAAGCAGCTATGTACTCCGCTTCACATGTAGATCCCGCCACAACGCTTTGTTTAGAACTGCACCAACTGACAGCTCCACCGTTCAATGTAAACATGTGTCCAGTTTGTGATTTAGAATCGTCCGGATCAGTGTCAAAGCTTGCATCAACGTAACCGTTTACGATGAGCTCTTTTTCACCTCCATATACGAGAAACATATCCTTAGTCCTTTTCAGTTATTTCAGGATGTTCTTGACCGTTGTCCAGTGATCCACTCCTGGATTACTTTGGTACCTCCCTGCTAGACTTATAGCAAGGCACACATCAGGTCTGGTATACAGCATTGCATACATGATAGAGCCTATGGCTGAAGCATAGGGAACATCTTTGATTTTCTCTCTATCTTCTGCAGTGGTCGGGCATTGAGTCTTACTCAACTTCACATGTTGTAACACAGGCAAGAACCCTTTCTTTGCTTGATCCATTTTGAACTTCTTCAAAACTTTGTCAAGGTATGTGCTTTGTGAATGTCCAATTAAGCATTTTGATCTATCTCCATAGATCTTGATGCCCAATATATAAGCAGCTTCACCAAGGTCTTTCATTGAAAAACTCTTATTCAAGTATCCCTTTATGCTATCCAGAAATTCTATATCATTTCCAATCAACAATATGTCATCCACATATAATATTAGAAATGCTACAGAGCTCCCACTCACCTTTTTGTAAATACAGGCTTCTCCAAAAGTCTGTACAAAACCAAATGCTTTGATCACACTATCAAAGCATTTATTCCAACTCTGAGAGGCTTGCACCAGTCCATAAATGGATCGCTGGAGCTTGCACACTTTGTTAGCTCCCTTTGGATCGACAAAACCTTCCGGTTGCATCATATACAACTTTTCTTCTAGAAATCCATTCAGGAATGCAATTTTGACATACATTTGCCAAATTTCATAATCATAAAATGCGGCAATTTCTAACATGATTCGGACAGACTTAAGCATCGCTACGGGTGAGAAAGTCTCATTGTAGTCAATCCCTTGAACTTGTCGAAAACCTTTCGCAACAAGTCGAGCTTTGTAGACAGTAATATTACCGTTAGCATCAGTCGTTTTCTTGAAGATCCATTTATTCTCAATTGCTTGCCGATCATCGGGCAAGTCAACCAAAGTCCACCCTTTGTTCTCATACATGGATCCCATCTCAGATTTCATGGCCTCAATCCATTTTGCGGAATCTGGGCTCACCATCGCTTCTTCATACTTCGTAGGTTCATCATGATCTAGTAGCATAACTTCCAGAACAGGATTACCGTACCAGTCTGGTGCGGATCTTACTCTGGTTGATCTATGAGGTTCAGTGGTAACTTGATCTAAAGTTCCATGATCATCATCATTAACTTCCTCACTAATTGGTGTAGGCGTCACAGAAACCGGTTTCTGTGATGAACTACTTTCCAATAGAGGAGCAGGTACAGTTATCTCATCAAGTTCCACTTTCCTCCCACTCACTTCTTTCAAGAGAAACTCCTTCTCTAGAAAGGATCCATTCTTAGCAACGAATGTCTTGCCTTCGAATCTGTGATAGAAGGTGTACCCAACAGTTTCCTTTGGGTATCCTATGAAGACACATTTCTCCGATTTGGGTTCGAGCTTATTAGGTTGAAGCTTTTTCACATAAGCATCGCAGCCCCAAACTTTCAGAAACGACAACTTTGGTTTCTTGCCAAACCACAGTTCATAAGGCATCGTCTCAACGGATTTCGATGGTGCCCTATTTAACGTGAATGCGGTCGTCTCTAAAGCATGACCCCAAAATGATAGCGGTAAATCTGTAAGAGACATCATAGATCGCACCATATTTAGCAAAGTACGATTATGACATTCGGACACACCATTACGCTGTGGTGTTCCGGGTGGCGTGAGTTGCAAAACTATTCCTCATTGTTTCAAATGTAGACCAAACTCGTAACTCAAATATTCTCCTCCACGATCAGATTGTAGAAACTTTATTTTCTTGTTACGATGATTTTCAACTTCACTCTGAAATTCTTTGAACTTTTCAAATGTTTCAGACTTATGCTTCATCAAGTAGATATACCCATATCTGCTTAAATCATCTGTGAAGGTGAGAAAATAACGATATCCGCCACGAGCCTCAACATTCATCGGACCACATACATCTGTATGTATGATTTCCAACAAATATGTTGCTCTCTCCATAGTTCCGGAGAACGGCGTTTTAGTCATCTTACCCATGAGGCACGGTTCGCAAGTACCGAGTGATTCATAATCAAGTGGTTCCAAAAGTCCATCGGTATGGAGTTTCTTCATGCGCTTTACACCGATATGACCTAAACGGCAGTGCCACAAATAAGTTGCACTATCATTATCAACTTTGCATCTTTTGGCTTCAACATTATGAATATGTGCATCACTACTATCGAGATTCATCAAAAATAGACCACTCTTCAAGGGTGCATGACCATAAAAGATATTACTCATATAAATAGAACAACCATTATTCTCTGATTTAAATGAATAACCGTCTCGCATCAAACAAGATCCAGATATAATGTTCATGCTCAACGCTGGCACCAAATAACAATTATTTAGGTCTAATACTAATCCCGAAGGTAGATGTAGAGGTAGCGTGCCGACCGTGATCACATCGACTTTGGAACCATTTCCCACGCGCATTGTCACCTCGTCCTTTGCTAGTGTTCCCTTAATCCGTAGTCCCTATTTCGAGTTGCAAATATTAGCAACAGAACTTGTATCAAATACCCAGGTGCTACTGCGAGCTCTAGTAAGGTACACATCAATAACATGTATATCACATATACCTTTGTTCACCTTACCATCCTTCTTATCCGCCAAATACTTGGGGCAGTTCCGCTTCCAGTGACCAGTCTGCTTGCAGTAGAAGCACTCAGTCTCAGGCTTAGGTCCAGATTTGGGTTTCTTCTCCTGAGCAGCAACTTGCTTGCTGTTCTTCTTGAAGTTCCCCTTCTTCTTTCCTTTGCCCTTTTTCTTGGAACTGGTGGTCTTATTGACCATCAACACTTGATGCTCCTTTTTGATTTCTACCTCCGCTGCCTTTAGCATTGCGAAGAGCTCAGGAATTGTCTTATCCATACCTTGCATATAATAGTTCATCACGAAGCTCTTGTAGCTTGGTGGCAGTGATTGAAGAACTCTGTCAATGACACTATCAACCGGAAGATTAACTCCCAGATGAGTCAAGTGATTATGGTATCCAGACATTCTGAGTATATGTTCACTGATAGAACTATTCTCCTCCATCTTGCAGCTGTAGAACTTATTGGAGACTTCATATCTCTCAATCTGGGAATTTGCTTGAAATATTAACTTCAACTACTGGAACATCTCATATGCTCCATGACGTTCAAAACGTTGTTGAAGTTCCAGTTCTAAGCCGTAAAGCATGGCACATTGAACTATCGAGTAGTCATCAGCTTTGCTCTGCCAGATATTCTTAACGTCGTCAGTTGCATCAGCAGCAGGCCTGGCACTCAGCGGTGCTTCTAGGACGTAATTCTTCTGGGCAACAATGAGGATAATCCTCAAGTTATGGACTCAGTCCGTGTAATTGCTACCATCATCTTTCAACTTTGCTTTCTCGAGGAACGCATTAAAATTCAATGGAACAACAGCACGGGCCATCTATCTACAATCAAACATAGACAAGCAAGATACTATCAGGTACTAAGTTCATGATAAATTTAAGTTCAATTAATCATATTACTTAAGAACTCCCACTTAGAAAGACATCCCTCTAATCTTCTAAGTGATCACGTGATCCAAATCAACTAAACCATAATCGATCATCACGTGAAATGGAGTATTTTTCAATGGTGAACATCACTATGTTGATCATATCTACTATATGATTCACGCTCGACCTTTCGGTCTCAGTGTTCCGAGGCCATATATGCATATGCTAGGCTCGTCAAGTTTAACCTGAGTATTCTGCGTGTGCAAAACTGGCTTACACCCGTTGTAGATGGACGTAGAGCTTATCACACCCGACCATCACGTGGTGTCTAGGCACGACGAACTTTGGCAACGGTGCATACTTAGGGAGAACATTTTTTATCTTGAAATTTAGTGAGAGATCATCTTATAATGCTACCGTCAATCAAAGCAAGATAAGATGCATAAAAGATAAACATCACATGCAATCAATATAAGTGATATGATATGGCCATCATCATCTTGTGCTTGTGATCTCCATCTCTGAAGCACCGTCATGATCACCATCGTCATCGGCGCGACACCTTGATCTCCATCGTAGCATCATTTTCGTCTCACCAAACTTATGCTTCAACAACTATCGCTACCGCTTAGTGATAAAGTAAAGCACTATAGGGCAATTGCATTGCATACAATAAAGCGACAACCATATGGCTCCTGCCAGTTGCCGATAACTCGGTTACAAAACATGATCATCTCATACAATAAAATTTAGCATCATGTCTTGACCATATCACATCACATGCCCTGCAAAAACAAGTTAGACGTCCTCTACTTTGTTGTTGCAAGTTTTACGTGGCTACTACGGGCTTAGCAAGAACCGTTCTTACCTACGCATCAAAACCGCAATGATAGTTTGTCAAGTTGGTGCTATTTTAACCTTCGCAAGGATCGGGCATAGCCACACTTGGTTCAACTAAAGTTGGAGAAACTGACACCCGCCAGCCACCTTTGTGCAAAGCACGTCAGTAGAACCAGTCTCGCGTAAGCGTACGTGTAATGTCGGTCCGGGCCGCTTCACCCAACAATACCGCCGAATCAAAGTATGACATGCTGGTAAGCAGTATGACTTATATCGCAAACAACTCACTTGTGTTCTACTCATGCATATGACATCTATGCATAAAACCTGGCTCTGATACCACTATTGGGGAACGTAGTAATTTCAAAACTTTCCTATGCACACACAAGATCATGGTGATGCACAACAACGAGAGGGGAGAGTGTTGTCCCCGTACCCTCGTAGACCGAAAGCGGAAGCGTTAGCACAACGCGGTTGATGTAGTCGTACGTCTTCACGATCCGACCGATCAAGTACCGAACGTACGGCACCTTCGAGTTCAGCACACGTTCAGTCCAATGACGTCCCTCGAACTCCGATCCAGCCGAGTGTTGAGGGAGAGTTTCGTCAGCACGATGGTGTGGTGACGATGTTGATGTTCTACCGACGCAGGGCTTCGCCAAGCACCGCTACAGTAATATCAAAGTGAACTATGGTGGAGGGGGGCACTTCACACGGCTAAAAGATCAACTTGATCAATTGTTGTGTCTATGGGGTGCCCCCCTGCCCCCGTATATAAAGGAGCAAGGGGGGTGTGGCCGGCCAGGGAGAGGGCGCGCCAGGAGGAGTCCTACGCCCATCGGGAGTACGACTCCCCCCCCCCCTCTTTTCCTAGTTGGAATAGGATTCGAGAGGGGGGAAGAGGAGGGAGAGAAGGAAAGGGGGCGCCGCCCCCCTCTCCTTGTCCTATTCGGACTAAGGGGGGAGGGGCACGCGGCCCAGCCCTGGCCGCCTCTCCTCTTCTCCGTAAAGGCCCACTAAGGCCCATTTACCTCCCGGTGGGTTCCGGTAACCTCCTGGTACTTCGATAAAATCCTGATTTCACCTGGAACACTTCCGATATCCAAACATAGGCTTCCAATATATCAATCTTCATGTCTCGACCATTTCGAGACTCCTCGTCATGTCCGTGATCACATCCGGGACTACGAACAACCTTCGGTACATCAAAACATATAGACTCATAATATAACTGTCTCGTAACGTTAAGCGTGCGGACCCTACGGGTTCGAGAACTATGTAGACATGACCGAGACACATCTCCGGTCAATAGCCAATAGCGGAACCTGGATGCTCATATTGGCTCCTACATATTCTACGAAGATCTTTATCGGTCAAACCGCATAACAACATACGTTGTTCCCTTTGTCATCGGTTTGTTACTTGCCTGAGATTCGATTGTCGGTATCTCAATACCTAGTTCAATCTCGTTACCAGCAAGTCTCTTTACTCGTTCTATAATACATCATCCCGCAACTAACTCATTAGTTGCAATGCTTGCAAGGCTTAAGTGATGTGCATTACCGAGAGGGCCCAGAGATACCTCTCTGACAATTGGAGTGACAAATCCTAATCTCGAAATACGCCAACCCAACAAGTACCTTTGGAGACACCTATAGAGCACCTTTATAATCACCCAATTATGTTGTGACGTTTGGTAGCACACAAAGTGTTCCTCCGGTAAACAGGAGTTGCATAATCTCATAGTCATAGGAACATGTATAAGTCATGAAGAAAGCAATAGCAACATACTAAACGATCGGGTGCTAAGCTAACGGAATGGGTCATGTCAATCACATCATTCTCCTAATGATGTGACCCCGTTAATCAAATGACAACTCATGTCTATGGTTAGGAAACATAACCATCTTTGATCAACGAGCTAGTCAAGTAGAGGCATACTAGTGACAATATGTTTGTCTATGTATTCACACATGTATTATGTTTCCGGTTAATACAATTCTAGCATGAATAATAAACATTTATCATGATATAAGGAAATAAATAATAAATTTATTATTGCCTCTAGGGCATATTTCCTTCATTTACTACTATCGTTTTTGGGGTTATGCATTAGAGACAGCTACATTCACGTTAAATAGGGCACCATTTAAATCCGTTGAGAAGACACCGTATGAACTATGGTTTGGCAAGAAACCTAAGCTGTCATTTCTTAAAGTTTGGGGTTGCGATGCTTATGTGAAAAAGTTTCATCCTGATAAGCTCAAACCCAAATGGGAGAAATGTGTCTTCATAGGATACCCAAAGGAGACAGTTGGGTACACCTTCTATCACAGATAAGGCAAGACATTTGTTGCTAAGAATTGATCCTTTCTAGAGAAGGAGTTTCTCTCGAAAGAAGTGAGTGGGAGGAAAGTAGAACTTGATGAGGTAGCTGTACCTGCTCCCTTATTGGAAAGTAGTTCATCACAGAAATCTGTTCTTGTGACTCTTACACCAATTAGTGAGGAAGCTAATGATGATGATCATGTAACTTCAGATCAAGTTACTACCGAACCTCGTAGGTCAACCAGAGTAAGATCCACACCAGAGTGGTATGGCAATCCTGTTCTGGAGGTCATGTTACTTGACCATGACGAACCTACGAACTATGAGGAAGCGATGATGAGCCCAGATTTCGCAAAATGGCTTGAGGCCATGAAATCTGAGATGGGATCCATGTATGAGAACAGAGTGTGGACTTTGGTTGACTTGCCCGATGATCGTCAAGCCATAGAAAATAAATGGATCTTCAAGAGGAAGACGGACGCTGATAGTAGTGTTACTATCTACAAAGCTAGACTTGTCGAAAAAGGTTTTTGACAAAGTTCAAGGTGTTGACTACGATGAGATGTTCTCACTCGTAGCAATGTTTAAGTCTGTCTGAATCATGTTAGCAAATTGCCACATTTTATGAAATCTGGCAAATGGATATCAAAACTACATTCCTTAATGGATTTCTTAAAGAAGAGTTATATATGATGCAACCAGAAGGTTTTGTCGATCCTAAAGGTGCTAACCAAATGTGCAAGCTCCAGCGATCCATCTATGGACTGGTGCAAGCATCTCGGAGTTGGAATATACACTTTGATGAGTTGATCAAAGCATATAGTTTTATACAGACTTGCGTTGAAGCCTGTATTTACAAGAAAGTGAGTGAGAGCACTACAGTTTTCTGATAAGTATATGTGAAAGACATATTGTTGATCGGAAATGATGTCGAATTTTCTGGAAAGCATAAAGGAGTTTTTGAAAGGAGTTTTGCAAAGAAAGACCTCGGTGAAGCTGCTTACATATTGAGCATCAAGATCTATAGAGATAGATCAAGACGCTTGATAAGTTTTTTTTCAATGAGTACATACCTTGACAAGATTTTGAAGTAGTTCAAAATGGACTAGTCAAAGAAAGAGTTCTTGCCTATGTTACAAGGTGTGAAATTGAGTAAGACTCAAAGCCCGACCAAGGTAGAAGATAGAAAGAGAATGAAAGTCATTCCCTATGCCTCAGCCATAGGTTCTATAAAGTATGCCATGTTGTGTACTAGATCTATTGTATACCCTACACTGAGTTTGGCAAGGGAGTACAATAGTGATCTAGGAGTAGATCACTGAACAACGGTCAAAATTATCCTTAGTGGAATAAGGATATGTTTCTCGATTATAGAGGTGAAAAAAGGTTCGTCGTAAAGGGTTACGTCGATGCAAGTTTTGACACTGATCTAGATGACTCTAAGTCTCAATCTGGATACATATTGAAAGTGGGAGCAATTAGCTAAAGTAGATCTGTGCAGAGCATTATAGACATAGAAATTTGCAAAATACATACAGATCTGAATTTGGCAGGCCCATTGACTAAACTTCTCTCACAAGCAAAACATGATCACACCTTAGTATTCTTTGGGTGTTAATCACATGGCGATGTGAACTATATTACTGACTCTAGTAAACCCTTTGAGTGTTGGCCACATGGTGATGTGAACTATGGATATTAATCACATGGTGATGTGAACTATTGATGTTAAATCACATGGCGATGTGAACTAGATTATTGACTCTAAAGCAAGTGGGAGACTGAAGGAAATATGCCCTAGAGGCAATAATAAAAGTTGTCATTTATAATTCCTTATATCATGATAAATGTTTATTATTCATGCTAGAATTGTATTAACCGAAAACTTAGTACATGTGTGTATACATAGACAAACAGAGTGTCACTAGTATGCCTCTACTTGACTAGCCCGTTGAATCAAAGATGGTTAAGTTTCCTAGCCATAGACATGAGTTGTCATTTGATTAACGGGATCACATCATTAGAGAATGATGTGATTGACTTGACCCATTCCGTTAGCTTAGCATTCAATCGTTTAGTATATTGCTATTGCTTTCTTCATGACTTATAAATGTTCCTATGACTATGAGATTATGCAACACCCGAATACCGGAGGAACACTTTGTGTGCTACCAAACGTCACAACGTAACTGGGTGATTATAAAGGTGCTCTACAGGTGTCTCCGATGATACTTGTTGAGTTGGCATAGATCGAGATTAGGATTTGTCACTTCGATTGTCGGAGAGGTATCTCTGAGCCTTCTCAGTAATGCACATCACTATAAGCCTTGCAAGCAATGCAACTAATGAGTTAGTTGCGGGATGATGCATTAAGAAACGAGTAAAGAGACTTGCCGGTAACGAGATTGAACTAGGTATTGAGATATCAACGATCGAATCTCGGGCAAGTAACATACCGATGACAAAAAAACAACGTATGTCGTTATGCGGTTTGACCGATAAAGATCTTCATAGAATATGTAGGAGCCAATATGAGCATCCAGGTTCCGCTATTGGTTATTGACCGGTAACGTGTCTCGTTCATGTCTACATAGTTCTCGAACCCGTAGGGTCCGCACGCTTAAAATTCGGTGACGATCGGTATTATGAGTTTATGTGTTTTGATGTATCGAAGGTAGTTCGGAGTCCTGGATGAGACCGGGGACATGACGAGGAGTCTCGAAATGGTCGAGACGTAAAGACCGATATATTGGATGACTATATTCGGACATCGGAAAGGTTTCGAGTGATTCGGGTATTTTTCGGAGTACCGGGGGAGTTACGGGAATACGGGAGTACATATGAGCCTTAGTGGGCTTTAGGGGGGAAAGAGGAGAAGCCACGAGGGCTGGCCACGCGCGCCCCATAGACCTAGTCCGAATTGGACTAGGGGAGGGGCTGCACCCCCTCTTTCCTTCTCCTCCCCCTCTCCTTTCTTTCCCCTCCTAGTAGGACTAGGAAAGGAGGAATCCTACTCCTACTAGGAGGAGGATTCCTCCTTCCCTTGGCGCGCCTAGAGAGGCCGGCCGACCTCCCCTTGCTCCTTTATATACGGGGGCACCCCAAGACACACAAGTTGATTGTTCCAAGCCATGTGTGGTGCCCCCTCCATCATAATTCACCTCGATCATATCGTAGCGGTGCTTAGGCGAAGCCCTGCGTCGGTAGCAACATCATCACCGTCATCACGCCGTCGTGCTGACGGAACTCTCCCGCGAAGCTCTACTGGATCGGAGTTCATGGGACGTCATCGAGCTGAACGTGTGCTGAACTCGAAGGTGTCGTGCGTTCGGTACTTGGATCGGTCGGATCATGAAGACGTACGACTACATCAACCGCGTTCTCATAACGCTTCCGCTTACGGTCTACGAGGATACGTGAACAACACTCTTCCCTCTCGTCGCTATGCATCACCATGATCTTGCGTGTGCGTAGAATTTTTTTTGAGATTACTACGTTCCCCAACACTATGTTTATCCTAATGTGATTTGGACTTGATGATGTTCAGCAAGGTGTACTGTTAAATTATGCTTATTTTTTATGATGCACTGTTTGGTTGTATTCAGTAATATTCATCGCATTTAGACCTTCTACGATTATGAAAATCTTCTTATAGAAGTCTAGTTCTTTCTTATTTTAGAAAAAGAAGTCTTGCTCTTCTTTCTTGCCGCTACTTGCGTTGCGAGCCAATCTTCAAATTGTTACGGAGAAGTCGTATTGTTCTGTCTTGCCTTGGTATTTTTGTAAGTTTGGACGTTGTGAGTCTGATTGCCAAAGCTTTTGTTTGCGTATCCTATGATAGTTGAATCTTTAATTTGCATAAACCTGATCATGGCAAGATCCATCAGTTTGGTAATTTTGTCCAACGAATTTGCAACCACAGAATCAAACAAAATCAAATTATATTCAATATAGAATATCATGCACCAAAGGATTACATCAGAAATTAGAAGAGATGCATTACAGGGCTGCAACAACAAAAACAAACAGGCTTGGACGGCAGGAACCTCACAGCCACATAACTCAAGAGCTTACGTAATCAGGTGTAGTGCATCAGCAACGTTCTCTGCTAGTACTCTGCTTCAGCTACAGCCCATTGCAAATTAATCAGGGCTGCAACGTTCTCTTCAGTGAAGCAAGCAGCGCCTATGCTGCCAGGTCGCCATCACATCGATCAGCGCTGGGGCTGACTCGCATCAGTGGTGTGACTAGCCCGTTGGTATTCTTTTATAGAAGAAGACTCCGTGAGCGCCTTGCCAACTGAGCTACGCTCAGTTCTCTTTAACGAGACCAACCTGGGCTAGACTAGTGGGCTGGCTGCGAACTTCCGCGCTTTGCCAACTTAATTTAGAGAACTAGTAAGTATGCGCGTGCCACGCACGTCGTGTTAGAATCAACATTTTTTAGGGGATCGGCTAGAGATGCCCTTACAAAGGTATAGAGTGACCCCTAGATAATACAGTACTAGCAATATGGATGAAAGGTTACCACAAACGAGTAGTTCACTTAACCTTTATAAGATGACATCTCAAAGGGCCACAGGTCGAAAGCTCGTCCGTGGTATGTCTGATAGATCTATGCCTCAGCACAAATGACATGATCGCTTCTGGGATAGCAAACAACGCACCGGCATATATTATTATTAGAAGGATAGAGGAGAAATGTCAAGCCGTAAGAGGAAGCCCGACAGAGGTTACAGCTGCGGCAGCCTGCCATGAACAAGCCGCCATGGCAGAGTCGCGAGAGAAAATTTGCAGTCCATGGAGCATCCATTGTTTCTCTTTTGTACACAACCTAAGGGGCCTTGTAGTACTTGGTGGGCACGAAGGGCATCTTGGTGACCACGGCGTCGTACTGCTTACCGCGGACGACCACCTTGAACTCGGTCCCGGCCTTGTGCAGGCCGTTCTTCACGTACCCCATGGCGATGTTCTTCTTCAGGCACGGGCTGAACCCGCCGCTCGTCACCTCGCCGATGTTCTCCCCGGTGCCGCTCACGATCTCGCTGTGGCTCCGCGGGGGTGGCCCCTGCGAGAAGATGCCCACGCGCCGGATCTTGGGGCCTTCCTTGAGCTGCTTCAGGATCACCTCCGCGCCCAGGAAGCCGCCCTCAGCCTTCCTCCGCTTGCCGATCGCCCATGAGAGGCCGGCCTCGACCGGCGTGATGTGCTGCTCCATGTCGTTGCCGTACAAGCAGAGGCCAGCTTCCAGCCGGAGACTGTCGCGGGCGCCCAGGCCGGTCAGCCTCACCTTGCCCTCGGATTTCTCCAGGAGGGCCTTTGCGAGATCAACCGCGTTCTCTGATGGGACGGAGATTTCAAATCCATCTTCGCCGGTGTAACTGAAATGAGAAGAGTTTCAGAGACAGAAGCAAATTGTTCAAAACAACAACATCATCAATTGATAGACACATAAAGGACTGGTGTAAGAAGCTTCACTATAGAATTTGAAAGCTAAAATAAGATGGCACTTTATCGATTGCCTTTAAGCAACAGTAACCAAATAACATCCCATAGACCCACTTTTGGCATGCCAGATTGAACAGTAAAGTGATTTCAGTATTTATGAATTATGATGGACAAGTGATGCTTGGTCAATGTAAAAAAGTTAGTACTGATGCTCTTAAGGAATTGTCCTGGTATTAAAGAAAGGAGTAGAGTCATGATATTATTATTTTTTAGAATCATAATATTGAAACTGGAAGTAATAATAATGGATGAAAAGGATTATACCCAGTTCTGGTGAGGAAGCAAGCAGATCCGTTGATGTCAATCATCTTGAAATCACTGAAGTACATTTTGCTCAAATCTTCCTTTGTCAGCAACTGGAGAGTTGGTGCAGCAAGAGGACCCTGCTCATGTCAAGGAACAGAGTTACAATGGTGTCTTCCTGTAAATTCGGGAAATAGTGCTCCCTCCGTCCCATAATATAATAGCGTTTTTGACACTACTAGTGTCAAAAGCGCTCTTATATTATGGGACGGAGGGAGTACATATGTAGGAGAAGCATATCAAATGTACATAATTGCCATTAAAGTGAAAATGTATTACTTCGACAAAACCACACAAATAGCGCCAAGAAGTTCAGGATAGAAAGATCACTTCCCCCGCAATGTAGAATAAAAAAATCCTACATTGTGAAGATCATTTCTATTTTATGAATAGATGCGCAAACATTAATCCTCCTCTTGCTGAAACTTGAATTGGGTTGTTATGAACTGCTTCTATAATTTCATAGGACCTCGTAGTTTTTTTTTAATGGGACGAAAACTGGCAGGAGCAACTGCCTTTTCTATTAGGAGGAATGTCTGCTGTCACAATCCAATCTAGGCACCACTGGATTACATCAAAGTGAAAACACATAAGAAACTTTAGCTCGAGAGTCCACCAACCGAGAAAAAGACACGCAAACCTGCTCAACTACTACCTCAGAATTCAGATAGAGCATTGCATCTTGTAAGAACTAAGAAGCCAAAACTTGACCAAGCAAGCACAATTGCTAATCAAGAAATCTCACCAAGCAGCAAGATGAAAAAAAAATCCCTAGATTTTGGCGTCTGCACACCATCAAAAGAAAATTCTGCCATATTAGCTGAACTCATAGTCTATACAATATGAACAACAAACCATAAACTGACATCATCAATGATACTAATAATGTCTTTTCCCTAGTAAAGCTAAATGTTACTCTGAACTAATCACATTGAAACTCAATTTCACAAACAATGAACCGAATCGCCATGTGTCAACACTCTATCATATTGTACATTCCAAAACCTTTCCTGGCAGAAATGGGCCATTTATTTATGGTAGTACCCTTGTAGCTCCTCCAAATACTACAGCATTCGCTAATCCTAGAAATAAATATATGTATCCAACCTTGGGAATCTTCAACCCATTGCAGAAATCAATAATTAACCATAAACTGTTCAGAAAACCAATCAAGATGAAGAGAGCAGAGAAGGAAGGGCCAGCTGACCTGCAGGGCGAGGAGGGAGCGCTCGTCGTGGACGTGCCACTTGACGTCGCCGCCCTTCTTCTGGAAGGCCTCCATGTGGGCGCCGATGTGGGCGAGGTCCTTGTCCCGGCAGCCGGCGTTGACGACGAGGTAGACGTGGTGGTCGTTGACCTTGGTGACGACGGAGTCGTCGATGGCGCCTCCCTTGTCGTTGGTGAAGACGGTGAGGGAGCCGGTGCCGTCCTTGAGGGCGGCGACGTCGGCGACGACGAGCGACTCGAGGAAGGGGATGGCCTGGCTGCCCTGCAGGCTGAGGCCGCACATGTGGGAGACGTCGAAGAGGCTGCCGTGGGCGCGGCAGTTGAGGGTGGAGTCCATGATGGTGTCCTTGTACTGGATGGGCATGCTCCAGCCGGCGAAGGGCACCATCTTGCCCCCGTGCGCCACGTGGAAGTCGTAGAGCGCCGTCTTCTTGAGCTCCGCCTCGGCCGCCTCCGCCGCGCCCGCGAGGTGGCGGCGCGCGGCCGTGGAGGCGCCGCCCGTGGAGGAGGCGGCGGCGGCGCGGCGGGCCAGCGTGGCGCACGCGAGGAGGCCTCTCATCGTGGCGGGGTGGGGCTGAGAGGGGGGAGTGGTGGTGGGGGAGTGGGATGGGAAAACAAAAGATGAGATTTTGAGGGGTGGTGGTGGGTGGCGACGGGGAGGCGATCGGCGGATCGGGAGTGGGTGGTGGCTGCCGCTGCCTCGGCGCGAGCTCAGCTCGGAGGGGGTTTGGTGATGATGGATCAGTGAGCGATCAGTGGCGCGTCAGTGCCCGTCTTGTTGGCTTTCGGATTATTTTTTGTTGGGTTTTTGTCCGGCTTTGGTGGTGGATGGTGACGGCTCTCCCTCACCGGGCAAAGATCGTGTGCGAGTCCATAAAAAGAACACTTCACAGATTCTTGCTTTCTAGTGGTAAAACAGTCCAAATCGCAGACAGATTGAGATAAAAACCATTCTGATCTGAACGGCAAAACTGGGCAGAGACTAACGAAAAAATCATTCCGAGGATCCGCGTACGCATTGGCATCATGGCAGGGCAACTGGCCAGGAAGCAACAGCGCTGAGGCCATGCAGATACGGCATCCAAGACTATAGACAAACATAGGAGGATGGCAGCGCCCGACCAGGCTCAGATGCATGTTATTGATTCAGCAGCAGAGGAGGGAGGTAACGTACCTAACCCACAAATAACAATATTCTGGCAACCACTTGACATGGGATCACGAAACAAAAACACACCAGCATTGCCTTTCCAACAACCAAGCGACAGATTCTTCATTCATATCATAGGCCTAAAACCATCAAACCGATGAACCATTCCAAACTGAACTAAGACTTTTGGTGGTCAGATCTAGCAGTTCAAGAAAGCATGCCCATGCCATCCAGGGAGGCTTACAACCAGATCAAAACGCTGCTTCAAAATGCCAGGCGACGACGCGTCTCTATATAGGTATTCACAGGCTTCATCTCGCGGACATGAATTAAGGGTAAAACAGGTGACAACGTCTTGACCGCACATGTGGACGAAAAAGGTCTCGGTAAATTCTGCAAGTACCTCACTACTTAGACCCTGCAGACTTCTTCGAAGATGATTTCTTCTGCTTCTTCGGTTCCTTCTCGGGTATCTTCTCTGCCTCGACCGTCTTCTTCCTGTCCTTCCTCTCCCTCTTCTTCAAAGCATGCATGTGGGCTTTAAGAACCAGGGCATATGAAGCTTGGAATTTCAGATACTCCTTTGCAGACAGCTGAAAGGCATGGCAAGCACGGTAAGATTCACTGATTGGTCCAGAAATGCAATGAAAGTGCCAGGACAGATATGTTCAATAATGCCACCATGAAATGAAAATAAAATAAGTCCTCAGTCCTCATAACCAAAACAATATTGCAGATTACAGTTCTCTGATGACATTTCAGAAAATATTCATAGTATTGCCAACATATCAGAAATATAGCATGAACATTTACCATAAGCCCTAAGTGCACATATTTATCCAGCCTTAAGCAAGCACTTGGCGGAAAAAATGCCCCTACTTAGGTGAGTTGCAAAAATTTGATATGGCTGGGGCCAAATAGGTATGCACAAGGATAAACAGATTAGTTCATGTGAGTATTTATTTTGTGTTGTCAGGATATGAAATGGGAAGGCATGTTTCCAAATTGACAGCAGACATCATTACTAATTAGGATAGCTAGTAACCCTTCTACATGAAAATGAAGGAAATATAAGATAACAGAAATAAACAACAGTTTTGTAGCCATAAATAGGGACGCCTTACATCACCACTTCAACCATCAAAATTAAAAGGAGAAGTAAAACTGTTACCAAAACTTAGGTCATGGGAATTAGGAGTCTTAACATGTCAATTCTCCTTTTTTAGATAGACCGTGATTTCATTACTAAGACTTGCACAGATTGCCAGCAACAGTGTCTTGTGGAAAAAGATGCACATAGTCAATTGTTTCATCGGAGAGCATAAATGCATGGAAAGAAAAATGCATGGGTTCACATCGATGCATATCCTTGTCAATGGTAAATGCTCCTTGATGAGGGCTTTCACAAAAGCTAGATAAGGTGATATCATGAGGTGCTACAACATGATCTTGGGAAAATATCATTCAGGTGTTTGCAAAGTGGAAATAGATTGTATACACTTTGATAAATGGAGTTCAACTGATGTAAGATGAAACAATTAATGCGGGTCGTCACTGGTTCATGCAATTGAAACTTGGCAAGAGCAAGAAAATCTGTCCCATCCTTCAAATTTGCACCAATTGCTGAACCATCTTAACACTGGTAAGTTCTAACTCTTTCCCATTCAGTAATAAGATTGGTAATCAGGACAACTCATTAGTGATGGCCCCCTCTCCCCACTGCCCTATTAGTTTAACTACAGCTGTAGCAATACGAGAGGTTACTGCATAAAAGACTTGCACCACTATGATCAGAATGTACCAAACATAAGTGCTTCAGTCCTAACTTTATACTTGTCATTATGCTACTCAAAGTTACTGCATATCCCCCAGCACTGGGATGATCGCGATATGACACAATGATCATATATACAGTGTATCCTCTCTACATATTCAGGTAATTCTGTTGATTTACCTACCTATCAATTTCTCAATACGAACAAACCATCCTCACCTCGAAGTAACAACCAACAAACATTCTATCAGCATGTGTGCAAACCCGAGTTGTTTCACTTCATATCCAGAGGAAATATGCAAATGTCTGATCTATGATTCACAATCCTAGCAGAACAGGGGCTAATGACAATGACTAACAGCGGCCTGATTACCACCAGGTACAGAATCAATGCAAAACACATCTCACAGCCATAATGCCGAACCAGCAGCAGGAAGAAAGTGAATAGTACCGAGGTGGAGATGTTCCTCTTGCCATCGGAGGCGCGGACAAGGCACCGGTACTCGACAGGCTCCCCCTTACTCGCCATCTTCTTCAACCTAGCCTGACACTTCATCGACGCTGCACACATCAAACAACTCGTCACATCAGACTTGCTGAACCCATCAAATCCACAACCCAAACCACACGAACGAGCCGTAAGGGGAGAGGACTCACATCGCTTCATGGTGACCCACACGGAGCCCTTCTCCGTGCTCCGCTCGTACATGTTGGTCAGCTCGCTCAGGAACGGATCTGCCTGCATCAGCACCTGCACAGACCACGCAATGCCGCGAGTAGACATGGTCAGAACCAGTTCAACAAAGCAGGGCGGAGTTTCCGCTCAGTTTTCCACCATCGATCTGAACTACGCGACGCCCGGGACTGGTGGAAGCGGCCGGATCGGTTCCAAATTCTAGGGCGAAAACACCGGGAGATCTGGTTCTCCGCCGAGCTCTTCTCGCCAGATCGCGATTCTCGGCGGGACGGGCATGAAACACGGCGCGGATCGGAGGAACAGAGCATCGGGCAGGGGATTACCATCTTGAGGAGGGTGGCCTCGCGATCGCCGGGGGAGCGGAGGTCTTCCCCTTGTCCGCCGAGCCTTGCTCTCCTCTTCGTCGGCTCCGCCGCTGGGGTTCGGGTCGGAGATGGGGGAGGGGGAGGGGGAGAGGGGAGGGTGGGGTATTGTGGGAGGACGGACGGGGGAGATCACGGGACGGGAGAGATCTGACGGATAAGGTGGCCGGGTGGGACGGCAGGGGCTGTGAACTTGTGAAGGCAACCTTGGACTGGATGACGGAACGGTGACGCCGACTTTTTTTTTCGACGGGAAACGGTGACGCCGACTTGGAAGAGAGGACCGTCAAAAAAAAACTTGGGAAGAGAGGCAGAAACGCCGTGATTCGGTTCCTTGGGCTTGGGCTGAACGGGATAAGCATGACACTCTTTTTTTTTATTCTCCGTATTTATTGTGTTTTATTTAAATCAAAAAATATAAAATTGGATCAAACCATAAACATTTACATTAACAGATATATATGATGTGAAAATATATTCCGTGAGGAATCTTTGGTATCGTAAAAGTTAATGATGTTTTTTTTATAAATTTGATCAAAACATAGAAAGTTTGACTTATGATAAAGCTATAATATACAGAGTAAATAAAACCGAAGAGTATACTATTCCTTCTTATGTCATTGACTATACCAAACATGTTTAGCAATATTTGGGCAAGAGAATGAGATTTTAAAGGTGAGAGTTTGTTAGAAGATTAGGCTTGAAAAGTTGAATAACTAAGTCGGGCCGGGTCGGGCTTGTCTCATGAGGCGGGCTCGGGCCTTGTTTGCAACCCAAAAGGTAATTCAAATGGGGCTTAGGCTCGGACTTCTATTTTTTTTTAGATTTTTGTGTTGGGCTTTCACACGTAAGCACTTAAAATGCAATCTTCAGACTTTCAAGCTTGATTTCGGGTTGGGCTCACTCGGGTGTCGCCCAAATCCACCAGCACTGCAGCCACGTCGGCACTCCCAATCGACCATCGCAACCCCCGACTCCCACCAAATGGCCAGATCTAGCCGTCGGGGTTCGCCGCTTGTGATTTTATGCGCACAACAGCCCCGAGCACTCACTGGCTCACCTCCTCCCGATCCTTCAGTGACACCCAAGGAGGGGGGGGGGGGGAGAGAACACTGGAAGTAATCGATCTTTCGTGCAATGGCTCCAGCCCATGCACCGTGGACTGGGAGAAAACCCTGGGTGAAAACGACTCTGACGCCAACACATAGTTTAAGTTTGAATCGAGGAAGAAGATTAGTTTTTTTAAGTTTTTATTTTGTTCGAATCGACAAGTTTTAATCTGTATTATGCAATGTAGTTTGAATGGACTTGTGATATCTATGTTCAAATTTATGTGAGAAAAATGTTTTAGGGAGCTAAATTTAAGAGTTCGGCTAGGAACCATATTTTTTAACTCAGTTTAAGTAGGCATATAGGGCTCAATTATAAGCCTTTTGCTAGGGACGCTTTTCAAAATGATAACAATACGAAACACCTCCGTGCCCATCTGCCCCTCTACCTGTCCTGCGGCTCGTTCTTCCGGTAGCTCCTCTTCATGTGATGGTGGTTCCGGCCTACGGTCAGACTTCCTCATCTTCGGATTTTGCCCCGACGGCATGGGATTGCTTAGACTCGGCCAGGCCGAAATCCTTGCTCGACCTTTCAATGCTGGCAGCGGCGACACCTACGGGTGTCGTTCCCTTACTGGAGGCGATGCCATGGTTTCTATCTGTGCCTTTCTTCGAGCGTCAGGGAAAACTCTAGGTCTCTTTTTTTTCAGATCGGACAACGACGGCGCCGTGGCGTCGTTCTTCTCATGAAGGCGTCGTCTTGTTGCTCGTGGAGTCCTCGATGATGGATTTCGAGATGTTGGTCGTCTTATTGGTTTGGTTTGGGCTGCGTCCTGGGGCGGCGAGTTTAGCCGTGTTTTTCTCTATTTGGGTTGAGCATTCCATGTTTTATATGCTCCGAACGCCATGTTCACGCCTCCTGCATTCGATTCATGTGTTGTATCATCACCTAAACTTTTTCTTATTTTTTTTATTAATAAAAAATGGTACGCAAGCTTTGTGTATTGGTGAAAAAAAAACACGACAGACAGGGAGTAGTCGCCAAAATCAGAACGTGATCGACAGCATTTCGTCTCCAATCTTTATTTCTACGAATTTATTGCCCGATACATCGATCGATCAAATGGAGGCGCAAGAACGAGCGGCATCTCAAATCGACCAGCGCGCGCGCACAAGTAGACGTACTACTAGTAGGCCGGATGCAGCGCGCCTCCCAATCTAGAGGCGTGCGCGGCGGATCCTGTCGCCGTCGGTGACGACGTGGGCGCGGGTGATGTCCCGGAGCGACGGGCACCCGCTGAGCGCCATGGCCAGCTCCAGCTCGTCCCGCAGCATCTGCAGCACCTTCCGCACCCCCGCCTCGCCGTCCACCGCCAGCGAGTACAGCACCGGCCTACCGATCTGCACGCCACACCAAACCCACACATCGAGCAAGCGTCAGCATCGCCGGCCAAGAAAGAAACACGCAGATCGAGTGTGTCTGTACTTACGAACACTCCCGCGGCTCCGAGTGCCAGCGCCTTGAACACGTCGGTGCCACGCCGGACGCCGCCGTCCAGGAACACCGGCAGCCGTCCCTTCGCCTCTCTGACCACCTGATTTTTTTTACACACTTTTGGTCAATATGCATGCATGAAGATTTTTTTTACTGAAGCTTCCTGAACTTTATCTGCAGTTTCCCATATTCCTTCTCGTAGTACTACAGGTGCGGCTTGCGACTGGTTGGCACACATACCTCTTCCAGGCAGCTGATGGTTGCAGGGACATAGTCCAGCTGCCGAGCGCCATGGTTGGACACGATGATGCCGGCCGCGCCGTACTCGATGGCAATCCTAGCTGCATTTTGCACAAGTTTCTTGATGGACTGATATGCCGCCACAGCAAAAAGAGATGCAGCATTTTGGGAACGGAGGCGTGCTGAAAAAACTTACTGTCTTCTGCAGTCATGACACCTTTCACCAAGATCGGCAACGAGGTAATTGTCTGCAGCCACTTGACGTCCTGCATTTGTGCATCATCAGTGTTCATTATTCCATTCAGTAGGTGCTACGATACCTTCCAACAGCATTTTAAATTAAAAAAAAATAGAGGAAAAAAAAAGTACCTCCCAACAAAGAGATTGGTCGACTTGGCTAGCAACATAGGAAGCCAGCCCAGAATCATCTGTCTGGCAAGCCACAAAGGACATGGTAAGATGTCTGATAATAACATTCTACTTAGGCTCTCTAAAAAAACATTCTACTTAGGCGATTTCTGCGATACGATTGGCTTGGTTGTCAGGCAATTAACCTTGTCCATCTTGCCGAGGTCCAGCGCCGCAAAGTTCTCCAGCACCAGATGTGGAGGCAAGTTGAACCTGTCAAAAGTAATCATAAATTCAGATTTCAGGGTGCAGATTGTGCAGTTCCTAGTAAAATGGAATAGACCATTTATTGAGTAAATTGGCATGATAATGTGCACATCTGTTGGATTTGGACCTGTTCTTGATATCAGCTTCCCTGCGGCCGAGCCTTGGAGTATCGACGGTGAGGGCGATCGCCTTGAACCCCGCCATTTCAGCCCTTTTCACGAGTTGCCGAACTATATTCCTGTCCTTGTAAACCTGACGAAGACAATGATCCACGCCTTGGTCAGTTGGTCAGGTTAAAGAACAAGAAACAATTTTCACATGTTATTATTAGTCTCATAGTTTGTGAGGCTGAAGATGACACATACATAAAGCTGGAAGAAATGAATCCCGGGTCCTACTGAGTTAACCCTTTCCACACTAGAAGTAGCCCATGAAGACAATGTCTGAAAAAAGCATAAACCATATAAAGCTAGCATCAGCACAGTAATTATTGGGAAAGATCAAAGCTGCTACAAGAGTCAGGTGATCTTCCAAACCATTATGGTCCCTGCAGATGCCGCTGCTCTTGCAGTAGCAAGCTCTCCTGCATATATGGCAGATAAACTTCTCTATGAGAACATTGCTCTGGAAATAGCAAGGAGATGGTGACTGCAAATTTGTTTGAATTAACCTTCAGGGTGAGCCATTTTCTGCATGGCCGTGGGAGCGATCATGATCGGCATGGAGACGTCGAAGCCCAAGATATTTGTGGCCATGTTGATATGGGACACATCAATCAGTACGCGTGGTCGGAACCTGAAACCAAATTGAAATCAAAGTCTACAATAAGATAGATGCGTATGATCCTTAGGGCATCTCTAGTCCATGCCCAAAAATTCTCCAAGTCCCACCCAAAAGATAGAAGTTTGAATTTTGATGAGCTATTTTCAACAGGGGCACTTCTGCCCATGCATGTATGTATGTATGCTGATGTCATTTATCCTCTCTGAGAGTTCCTGACGAAATTGTCATCTACTTTGACCATCAGAACCACATATGACAACAAGACTCGTCTGATCCCTTGTCCTCTACTCAATGCCATGAGATCCAATATTATTTGTCCAGGTCTGCTGCCATCTACTTATATACTAATCAAAATGCAAACCAATCACCTACGCGCAGCCTGTCAGGACTAAACTTGTACTCATAACAGTGGGGTTGTAAATTTTTCCACAAGGGTTCATCTGAGACTTATCCTACGCCATCTCCAAAGATTTTATTATTTTAATAACGCAAAAAGTTTCGATTGACGCCGACACTTGCCATTATACATTGTAAAAGAAGTTTATGTCATCCTTGCAAAAAACTAATGCTGAAGCTCTTTCTACCGCCTTACTTTTTTCTGAATTATTAGTTGCTGATGCCAATAAAAACAAGCACAGTTCATCTAGCAGCATATACTACCAAATAGACACAGCTCAGAAGTTGAAAATACAATAAATAGATACGGCTAAAAGCATGAGACCTGCTACTTTGGAGGATAGCTTACAGGATTCTGGAGAAGGCCTCCCTGTTCTCGTTGAGCGTCCACTGATCCTCTGCGCCGGAGGCGTAGTAGTCGTACACCATCTTGGGCAGCTTCTCCTTGGCCAGCCTCTCGTACTCGGACACATTCGTGATCATCTCCATGCCCCTGCTCGAACAATCTCATTATTAGTCCCCAGTTCAATCTGTCCATGCCTTTATGAACACAGCAAGCAGTCAAGCAGATCCTCTGCTTTTTGTCTCAAAGACAGTACACCATGAATAAACTGAAGACCGCTCTCGCACAGATAATTTGACAGAGATGAATCAACAAAGGCAAGAACAGCACGAAGAAACGAGGAGGCCGATCTATCCGAGGAGGAGTTGATTAGCTGCAGAATCTATCCATGGATTCCTGATTCGGTATCAGTAGTTCGAGATGTTACTTTCGAATCAGTGCTGAAAAATCGAAAGCAAAACGATCCGACGGACGGCCGAGAAAGAAGCGCAAAATCATCCCGAGAGATCACAAGAAAGAGGAACGAGGCGGGTAATCCAAGGGAAATGAGAGGAAAGGAACCAGTGGGACTCACATGGCTCGAAGGGGGAGGAGCGATGAACGGAGGCAGGCTGCGTGCACGAGGAGGGCTGCGCGACGGCGGCTCGTCCGTGTCCTGGAGCGGAAGCGGAACAGGGGAGGAGGTCCCGTGGTGTCACCGGGGTGTGGTATTTAAAGGCTTTTTTTCAGCAAATGAATGTGGTTTGGTGGTGAGACTGGTGTCACTGTTCTGAACTCCTTCTGATGAGGCAGCCCATCTATAGCTCAGAGGCATGTTCAAAAATGGTATTTAAAAAAATCAATAATGGAAGGAAGATAATGATGGTATTGTTTGTGTCATTATACCTACGTACTTAAAGCAGATTCTAGCATGTAAACGTGATCAGCTTTTGTATTATTATTAGTCTTTTGTTAGCATGAAGTGTTTTTTGCAGGTTGAGATGGTGGAATAGGATACTGGTATCAGTCCCTTGAGATATGCCTCATTCTCTATAAATTTTTATTAGGGATGAATAGATTCCATTTTTACAAACAAGTTGTGCCAAAGTGACAATTTTTATATGGAGTTAGAGTACGATGTAGGTTACAAATATGGGGATCTCATGAGTTGGATAGCTGCACTATGGTGGACGAAACTAGGCGAGATGCACTAGACTGATGGGGATAGGATTTACGACTTCAACTTGTGGCTCTCATAAGTTGTGGAGCTTCAGAAATCCAATTCGGCTCTTGTCACGCACCAAAAATGATTTTGTGCAAATGTTGCTTTTTTTTAAAAAAAGACATGTTTATTGTCACACTCAAATGCCATTTGCAAAAATTTAGAAAGAAACTTTAAGCATTTTGACCTGTGCAGAAAAAGAACGAGTCTGTATGCTAAATGTTACGCTTGATTTTGTTTTTTTCATCGGTAAAGCACTGATATCCCGTTTCGCATGAAAATTGTCAAGCACGGTTTTCACACTAACATGAACATCGGCACAAAAGAAAAATCAGAATTTTTAGTATTTATTTACTATTATTTTAAAATTTATTATTCATCCGAGAGCATATGCTCCCCAGAACCAAAACGGCCATTCTGTGGAGTTTGCCTTGTTAAACCTCTCTTTTTTTGTAGGGACCTTGGCCTCCTTATATAGGGGTTGGAGAGGTGGTGTGAGACTTAGGCCATCTTCACCGCGCGACCCCAAATGAACGTCCGGTTTAGCCGGATTTTGTCCCTTTAGGGTGCCGTCCGCGTTTGTCTGATGGATCGTGGGTGCGCCCAACGCGCGGCCGCACCCAAAACCTGTTCGAGGTGGACGTGAATAAAAAAATTAAAAACTTAAATCAAATGACTAAAAAATTAAATAAACGCAATTAAAAAAACATAAAACATATATATAGGGGTTACGGCCACAAAACGGCCCAGTTTATCAGTCCACTTAAACGACCCAGTTCATAATTAACATAAAACCAAAATAAAGAAAAGCCTCCCGCGCGCTCCTGCCGCGCCCGTCGATGCCGTGGTCGTCGCCGTCTTCATTGGCCGCCGGTGTCGTCGTCGTCGCTGACGAGGTCGACGTATTCCGGTGGCGTCCACAGGTGGGCCGGTGGTCCGTGGTGCATGGGGGCGGCGGGCTGCAAGGTGGCCGGTGGTGCCTGCACCACTTCCTCCCGAGGCGAGGCCTCCCGCTCCGGCGATCGCGACGGCGTGGGGCACCAGTTCACGGCCCCCAGGATGGCCGCCATCTGCTCAGCGGAGCACGACTAGCTCCACCCCTGGCCACCAGGTCAGGGTGGAACGCGGCCACCGGCAGCTCCTCCACCACCTCCTCCCGAGGCGCCATCTCCAGCTCGGGGATGGCAACATCGCCGGCCGCGGAGAGGGCCATCGTCGCCTCGAGGTCCGCCCATTGGCGCTCGTCATGCGTGTGCATGGAGTCCTCCAGCACACGCGTCATGAGCCAGGCCTCCTCCTCTGCCGTCATGCGAGGAGGTGGGGGTGGCGATGGAGATGGCGACGGCGACGGCGTGGGCGTCAGGCCGCGCACCCGTGTACGCCCGCGCACCTGGGGAGCCGCTCAGGGCTCACGTGGTCGCCGCGGCCCCGTCGATGTGCCGGTGAAGAACGACGCCCGCCGCACGTCGTGCTCATCACGGAGCCACGTGTCCCACAATGTCGAGTCAGGGGCGTACCTCTCGTCGTAGTAGAGGTCGTCCGGGAGGAGGAGGCGGCGGCGTTCGATCTCCTGGTGGCACGCACGGCCGCTCTGCGGGACGGGCGGGATCGGCACACGGTCGGCCGACAAGTGCCAGTTATTGGGGAGGTGGACGTCGCTCCAGGGTAGCGGTGTCCTTGTCTCCCAATAACGGCGGCAGATGGCCGCCTCGATGTAGTGCCGGTCGCGGTCGCCGGCGGCCGTGGGCGCGATGAAGAACGCGGGCAGCGCGGGGCCCGACGTGGTGGCGATGGCGACACGGACTCCTCCTTCTTCACCGAGCCGCGGCGGCGTCCCGACGAGGAACCAGCCTCGCGGTCGTGCTTGCCTTTGCGGCCATAGTTCCAGAGGCCCATGGCTGTGGGCGGCCGACCGGCGAGTTCTTGGCTAGGGTTTGGGTTCGGCGCTGTCGGATTTCGAGGAGGCCGCGGGGTGGCGTGGGGCAATGTGGACGATGACCCGTCCACGCTTCTCACTTAAAGAAGGACGGCGACCTTTCGATGTGCGGATGATAGGTGGGGCCGCCCGCTCATGGGCATTGATGTGGGCGGGTGGGAGGTAGGTGGCCGCCTGCCACGCGGCCCCGACGCGGACGAGGCGCGCGTCCGTTTGGTGTCCGTCGCGACCCAAACCCGATGCAAGTTTGCGCTCGAAATGGGTCGGCTCAGACACAAAACGGACAAGATGGGTTCAGGCCGTCGCGCGCTGAGCCGCCTCGTTTGTCCGTTTTACCCCAAATGGACGGGGCCGGACAGGATAGGGTCGCGCAGTGGAGTAGGCCTTAGAATCCTCCATGAATATGTGTCTCTGCTTTCCATGGTTGAAGGGAGCAAATCCGAGTATCTGAAAGGTACCTCTTAGATTATGGCTCAATATGAAGACAAAGTCGGTTGAACTCATATGGACCCCCCATTTTCACTAGTCAATATATACATGCAATGTACGTTAATTTAGAAGTATATTAAGTGCATGTAAATATTAAGTAGAATATTATTTGCATGTTTGGCGTGGGAGGTTCATGAGTATTTTTTCCTCCAAAATCATCAAGGTTAGCTTGTGTAGGTTTGGTCCGCTACAATATCTTCATCGAATTCATGGTGGAACGTTGAAATGTAGAAGTTGAAGCTCAAGATGATGATTTCGACTAACCTTGATGTAGCATTTTGTATCACTAATCTTTGTTCTCATTTTTG
>NC_041382.1:715133533-715142374 GCF_002162155.2 Triticum dicoccoides | reverse complement strand
TCCAACAATTTTCGTCTAGCTTCACCACTAGTGTCTGTATTTCCTGATTTGATGTACTTTCTCGCAATATGAGAATTTGAAAGTAGTTAATTAATAGCTGGGTTTGTTTAAAATTAGTATCAAGTGAGTTGATGAGAGCCCAAGTATCCACTATTTCTGTAATAGGCAGACAACTTTCACGCGTTGCATTGTTTCTTTTAAAAATAATCAACATAAAATCTAGCGAACAACACAACAATTTTATAGAAATTTGAATTTGAGAAGTATCTAGTAGTTGACATTTCTTATAATCTAGAAGTGCCCATTTATTCTCACAAAATCTTGATATTCTCGTACTCTAGAAACCTTTGGCAATGTACTTGCAAGATACATACAGTCTAAAAACACTCTATCAGGTTTTGTAGATATCTAGCAATCCTATGAAAAATGATGCGTACAAACATATAATTTGATTGGAACTATTGTAACAACAAAATTTCTTAAACATCCTGAACTAAATGCATTTTTTTGTATAAAACTAGAAATTCTACTTATTGCTAGAAAATATATTTCTAGTGACAAATATTGGAAGCCTACAACAATATTATCTAATATACATGAGAGTGTTTCCATTGTTCATTACGCTTATTATACCAAATAATACTAAGAATAATTTATTTAATGATGTATATAAAAAATCATACTCCCTCCATTCAAATATATAGGGTATAATACATCTTTTGAGGTTCCCTTTGACCACGAGTTAGTGCAACAAATATGTGATGTGTGTGTTACAAAAAAGTATACCATCAAATCGTATGTGAAAGAAATTTTCAAAGACATACGTTTTATATGATACATCTCATATATTATTAATTTTACGAATGGTCAAAGAAACTTTAAAAACAAATTATCATCCTATATGTTTAGATGGATGGAATATATTTAATTATCACGAAGTAAAAATGTTCACTATAAATAAACTAGTAACGTGCACGTGCAATGCACGTATAATCTTTGGAATTTTTTGAGTAAAGTTTTTCGCAATCCCTGAACTTGTAAGGATAGTTTGATCTGAGTCCTAAATAGTCAATCTTGGAATCAGGATAAGAAAATTACTAATCTGAATCATTAGCATATCCCAAGTCACAAAACGGATTGTGCGATTAAAGTCGGCTCATTTCATCAGCATGCCACGGGATACTCTTGGCCAAGTTTATAAGCTCGCTCGAGTCATCCGCGATTCAAATTAGGGGTAATGGTGAACAAAATCCAAGGATTGAGAGTGGAAGAGAAGAGACAACGAAATATGCGCTAAAAGGGAGAGTGATGGTCATCGACGTTCAGAAAGCAGCGGAAGGGTAAAGAGCATCTCTCGACGTCCGTTGCATTTTCCACAAGTGGTGGCCGCCGCCGTTACGGCGGCCACGTTAGCGTCCACACCACAAGGCTAAAGTTGAGGAGCACGTTAGCACGTTTGACCACACCAAGAACACACATGATGTCACTACCGTCAGTGTCCCATCATAACCCTTCCTACACCGAATATGTTGAACAGTGATAAATCAAAATCTGAACTTCATGAAATTACCAAAGCAAAAGGTGGCTTCCAATATAACTCCAGTATATTCCAATAAAAAACTAAGGGTTAGAGAAAGACGTTCTATAGAAAATGGTCGGTAAAAAAAGCAATGCAGAAATAACTCTGTTAAATTTGAACAATTCAGTTGTTTTTCAAACATGTGACTCAACAAAAACAAAGCTACGTGTCGATATATTTTGGTTCCTGTCCTGTTGTCATCTATTCTTGTTCAGTTTGCAACATAAAATTCTACAAAGAACATAATATGAATAAGGGACGCCACTAACAAATACTGTTTCACAAGGAGATCCACATAAAGATTGTCAAGGAAGTAATCGGTGCTGGTACAGCTAGCTTACCATGATTACATGCATATGCGGACCATAAGATGATTCACGTCAACTAATATTTCGGAAATGGGTCCTTACTATTGAGAATCAACATCCACTTTATTTTAGCTGCTCAGATTGTTTACGAATTCCAAAGGAACTGTAGAGCCATGGAAATAGATAAGCTTTAAAATAATGAGAGTAGAAGTAAATTGTATCCCTGGATAAAAAATTGATAAATAAAACAAAAGGATTAAGACATACTTGTACTACTACAATACAGGGCCGTATATAAAAATAAAAGAGCATGCAAACTGATTTATATCAAGCAGGAACATGCATCATAGCATCATCCATGACTGCATGAACGGTTCAGGAAGAGACTACTTTTCTTTTAGGTTCCTGAGTATGACTACTTTCCGCATCATTATTACAGATGAATCCGTTAGGTCCATATAATCAGGGAACAATCCGCTGACACAATCGGATGTGCATCTCAATTATTCTTGCCAAGTTTCTGTGTTTTAAAAGCAAAAATGTTAGATGAGAAAACAAAAGGAGATGGAGTCTCAACCCTGATCAAACATTCGACCAGAGATTTGTGAAATATATATATCTACATAATGTACAATGACAGTAAAGAATTGCAATTTCCATCTATGTCTCTCAGAGCATTCTAGAAATTAATTGGAACAGACATCCTTGAAATGTTTGACCATTCTATAAATTAATCAAACACTGGCCCCCTCCCAATCAAAAATCCTACATACATATAGACTCCAGGTAAGAACCCTGTTAGATTTAGAAAGAGTATTGAGCATAGAAGGGGGTGGAAGTGAAATGTACCTCAGCTCACACATGATGAAGGGAAGCAGTGAAAATAAAACTTCAACATAACACAATAGTATCAGCTGCGACATAGGAGATCCAGGAAAATAAACCTTTATTCTTTGCGTTTTGGATCCAGCTACCAACCATGGCCTTTGTCAAGAGTAGACTTTCTCTGTTGATAAGAGTTGCACTTCTTCTAGCACCCACACCGTTGAACCTATAGCATCACCACCGCCAAATCCACCAGGAAATCATCTCTCAACTCCAAAAGCATGCTAAAAGGTACCAACGATGCATGGAATCATTATTATGAAAAGTTACATTGTACATTTGTGCCGAAAGAACACACATGAAATCAAGATAGCTGCCTCGTTATGGTGATCTTGCAGTCGAAAACTATTACACAAAATTAGCATCTAACAACATAAGATAGAATTAAAGGTACACATTAGATAAAAGGCATCTCACACAAAATCTGACCGAGGAAAAAATATCTAAAAATCTCTACATAACCCGAAAGTCACTCAGGAAAAAGGCCACACAAATATTCCACGTCCACTATAAAACATTTTTTCTTGAGGTTCACCTTGCTATCAATAAGAAGACCAAATCATGCTCTGGATAACCAAATTCAACCTCATCTTTTTGGCACTCATGAGCTATCTATTCCAAAATTACGTTGATGTAGTAGAAATGAATGCAAATCAGGAGCTTAACTTCTGAATGTACTAAACTTTAGCTACCTCTTCACAGAACACATATACATGAGTTAAGAGAGCTGTGAAGACCTTGGAGCTGCAAGTATATTATCAAATAGAAGAGGTAATCAAGTTTGCTGGACCTCCAAAAAGAAAATGCCCATCAACAGAGCAACAAGTTGCTATGTTATCAAATAAGAAGAATGAGCTTGCAGGTACATAGGAGGTGTAAAATAACTTTTTAATGTTTCAGCATTAAAAGCGGCATGGATGCGCTCGCGAGTACACAGATGAAATGCTACAAAAAAAAATCGAATGTCCCTTGCAGAATAGAGCAGGCAAGTAGGTAAAATACATGATGACTTAAAAAATGAGGAATACATACAAATTTGGTTGTTGATGGTAGCGCCAGGCTCAGAGTTTGTCACAATGATGTTGATGGGCTGCACGTTCGACTCCTCATTAAGATCTTCCTTCACTGAATGTAATTTGTTTGAGCACACAAAACTTAAATAAACCATGCAAAAAGGTTTGAAAGCCTGTCATTCAAGAACCAAGAAACCATTGGAATTGGCTATAACCTAGAAATATATATGTTCATCATGAATATACCATAAGAGCAACTGTGTCTTCTTGATTACTCATTTGTATTTCTAGTGAAATAAGCTTGCATGAGTGAACTGTAAATAAGGTAAAAAATTCAAATTGTTACTATTTTCTCGTGTGCAATGAAAAAAATTGAAAAACGCAACCAATTGGAAGATATTTAAGCCTGCGAACAAATATCCACCTAAATCCAAAGAAGACTGAAAGGAAATCTTGAATATTTAAGCAGTCCTAATAAAGTCTAAAAGAAATAATGTACAAAAGGGAAAGATAAAATGATATGTACTAACATGGATACCAGTATTGCTTTAAGAAAATAAACATAATATTGAATTCACATTGGCTAGAAGTTGTACCTTCACATTTGCATTGAAAAGCAGTGGTACCTTCACATTGGCGCATGAACAATAGCCTTCGCCTCTGGAGAAGTGAGGAAATCAGGAACCTAAGTCAAAATATGGCAATCGCCCATAAGTAACATGATCAAGTAAAGAAAATTTAAACACAATATCATGTCAATTTCGGAACCTTGTACCATTCATTACTAATCACACTGTCATTTTCTCTGCAAAAGAGGCTGCGTGGCAGGAGGCCTATCCTATCACATCATATTTACCCGCACTTGCTAACTAAAATTTTCTCCAGAAGTAAATGCTAAAAATTTCATACAAGTTGATTCTCTCCTAGATGCTTGGCAAAAGTATCATTTTGTACATTGCAATCCCTTCAACTCAGTAACAAATTACAGCAGGTACAGGATGAACTAACATAAATGAACGATACAAACATTTTGCAAAAGGAAGTCTATGGGGATTACAAATATAGGCATCATCTATAGAGAAAAAAATTGATAGATCGCACGAAGGTAAGCTTAGGCAGTCGATCTGAACCTCGCTGTTGTAACCACCATTAGAAGCGCCCCAACCACGGTAATATTTCTCGAATTGCAGTTTCCTGCTACTCAGCGGCACCCCAATTCTTCTGAAACTAAAAAGTTGTCCCCCAAAGGGTAACAAGACATCACCAAATACACACACAACAGCCTGGAATCACCAATAAGCACATGGATGATGGATCCAATCCAGGGGGAGCGTGGTAGGTCGTGGGGAGAGGTCGCGAGGTGAGGGCAGATGGAAGAACTCTTAACTCTACATCTGATGAGGCAGAGGAGTTCCTCGAGCAGGGATATCACTGGGAGCCAGGGACGAACGACATGTTAGAAGCGGAGTGGAGGAGCACATTACGGAAGTTTCAGATGCGGAAGGCGCCTCGCGTCCTCGTCGGATTGAGTGGCTCCTGCATCGTCGAAAGCGGCAATCGGCGCAGCACCAGCGGCGGCTCACGCATCACCGGCACGCGCGGCGTACCCTGGCGGTGCGATGGCTGCACTCCCGCGGTGTCCCCTGATGGTGTGGTGGCGGCACTCGTGCGGCCCAACCGGGGACGGGAACGAAGGGGGATGCGGGGAGGCTAGCCCTCGAAGCGGTGGGGGGCAAGTGGTGGGCAGGCGGCGTGTGGCGGGCGGCCGTGTAGAAGGCGAGAGGCCGAGAGGCATAGAAGAGGAGGCCGAGTCGAGGCCGGGTGGGGACCGGGGATGATTTTTCTCGGGAGCGAGTAGGTTGGGGTGAGAGACGTGCGAACGTGTGCGCGTGGGCAGCGGGCAGCGGTTGTTCTTTTTGACGTCGCTGGTGGCAGCGTGAGGCAATTAAGTGTGGCTAAACATGGTTGGTGTTAAACATCGAAGCAACGTGAAGCGTAGGATTTGATGGTCTGAACGGTGAAGATGTTCGGGATCTCCGCCTCTCGTGCTTTTATAGGGGTAGTGGATAATAACATTTTAACTCACCCTAGGCACACAAAAAAAATATTTGTATTGCCGTGGGTCATGAACAGCGAAGTCCAACCTAGCGGCCTTGCTCTAGTTGGCTATTTACCATGACCACCTAACACTCAACCAGATCTCACATATGACACGGTCTCATCGGTATTTGTGCTCCACCATCAAACCAGAAAAACATATTGGAAACATATCGAGAACAAGTATTATAAGCTCATGCCACCCCCATCTATGTGTTAATTAAAATCATTTTAAGCCCGGTGAGATGTGATCAAAAAACAGTGTGGCCGTTGGAGTGGTTGCTTGGAGCAAGTGAGGAATGCACCACAAAGTATTTGCACAATTGATGACTATGTGAGTTTGATGTCATTTTGTTATACACATTTATGGTCTTGTTTGCTTTGATGACAATTTGAGTTCATATATACTTGCCTTTTTTCCAAATGTATGATCGCATTGCACATGAAAGGTTCAAGCAAATGTCGGCTTTCAAAGGCAAACCATTCTTGTTCCAACATTGTTGGAACTTGCTTCACGGAAGTGAGAAAATGGATGTTTAGGGATTAAGAAGCTCCACCAAAGAAAGGTGCACTCATTAATTGAAAGACGATGATGATAGTGACGATGCACCAAGGGGAGAAAGAAACAAGGGAAAGCCCGATGAAAGAAAGTTTGAGAAAGATAGTATGAAGAGGTTCGACGAAGCCTCTAGCTTGAGGGAGCAAATTAGTACAATGGTGAAGTTAAAAAAAACCATGAAGTAGAAGCATTTGGAAAACTAAGGTGGCCTTGGCCGAGAAGAGATCCTATAAAAGGAGACAAAGTGGGAGATAAGATGTGTCTTCGAGGAGCGCAAGATCGCTCTCGAGGAGCAAAAAATAGGAAGAAGACAAGATCACCGAGGAGGACCGGCTCTAGATGATGAAGCTGAATGGCATGGAACCGATGGCAATGGGTTTTGGGAGTTGAAAAGGATGGAGATCATACTTCGGAGGAGGCAAGAGCTTCATGATCTTATGGCCGGTGGTGGTGGTGCTTCGGCCAATGGAAGTGGTGGTGGTGGTGGTGCTTCCGACAATGGCGGGATGCTTCGGCCAATGAAGGTGCTGGTAGTGGTGCTTCCGGCAATGGTGGTGATGGTTTTTCCGCCAATGTTGATGATGGTGGTGCTATGGCCTGTGGTGGTGGCGATGATCTTGTCAACAATGGTGTTGCTTGATTACCTAATTGTGTTTGATTGTGCATTATTTTGGACAAACTTTGCTACCTCTTATATTATGCATGCTTTTGAATGTGAACTATTATCATACTAGTATGGTATGATATTTGTATATTTATTCGGTGTATTGTATCTACTATATAAGTTTGTAGTTGATATCAAAGTTTTTGTCGTGCGAGTTTACGGCATTTGTTCCGACCCGAGCCCGTGTGGCACGCAAACAAATTTTCGGAGGCACCCGAAACTGGTTTTATGGGACGTGTTTTTTTCGGGATCAGCTAGAGATGCTAAGGCTAGAAAGCTAATATTGAAAAATAATCTTGAAATTGTCCACCAACTGTTGTTCCATGTCCGTGCACTGCAATGCAGCAGCAGTCACATGCAAATCGCTTGGTTGAAGCCACGAAAGATCAGTCTCCATCTCAAGTCGTGTTCTTTTGCCCTTGCCTCGGGGAGAAAACATCTTCAGATTTTCGTCCTCACGCAGCCTGCCATTTATGCTGATTGGCACAACCGGGAACAGTATGTTTCTGCAACTTGCAAGTGCATGCATGGAATCTTTATCTGCAGATCAAATGGCGCCAGCTAGAGAACATGAACGGCCTGCAAGTTGTGTCGCGTGTCCCGGAGAGATTGGCTGCTGCGCATCTCATCCGTCAGTGTTTATGCTCCAGTTGACAGACATGCTCAAAACACCGAACTTGTGTCCCAAATTCGAAATGCTAACTTCTGCAGACTGCCGATGAACTTATTTATGGGTTCTGAGCTGTGGCATTCAACTCTCCTTTTGCTCTTTCCATTTCTGCTGTTCTCTCTGATCGTTTTTTTTTCTTTCCAACCAAACAGCTTGAGGACGGGGGATCCAGAAGGAACTGCGCAAAGAACAGCTTCATAATTTAGGACATTTCACCCGCAAAAAAATACTCCCTCTGTCCCAAAATAGGTGACTCAACTTTGTACTAGCTTTAGTACGAAGTTAATACAAAGTCGAGTAATTTATTTTGGGACGGAGGGAGTAATAATTTAAGACATTCAGAAGGAAAGGAACAAACAAATAAACCCAGGACAGTACAGAACATCCACATGTGACCGGCAACCATGAGGAAATACATCCAAATCCAATCTCTGTGTGCTGATACTGCATTGCTGCCTGCGTAAAGGGCAAAGATTCTGCCAATTATTCGGTTCGCATCTCAAATTCTGATCGTAGACTAGGGCATCAAAATAGGCAGGGTGATGATGATTAGTTTAAGCGGCCCGTGTCACTCGAGCTGCCCAGGACTGAGAAATTTTGTACTCTGTTGTGCAGTTGCAGAGTCTCTTCCGGAAAAAAGAAAAAAAAAACAGTTGCAGAGTCTCCTTGACAAACTAGTTAGTTGCATGTGCTTTGCATGTCAATACTTAATCATGCACATAAATAATAAATAACTCGGCAGTGCACGATTCATACAACAATATCCATTTTCAATGAATATTGCAAAAAAGGGCCCTTGGATGTTATAATAAAACTGATAAATAATTAATTTAAAGATTTTTTATATTTATTAGTTGCGTGGAATTGCAAATTAAACCAATCAATTTCACCAAGTGTTTGATGCCGAGACAGGTGTGCTGGTGAGGCTGAAGCCTGGAGTGACTTGGACTCGGGGACGACGCGACAACATTGTTGTCGGTGGAAGGGAGTCATAGGTTGATGGGTTCAGGTGCAATGGGGGTGCTGGGAGCTCGCCGGCTGTAGAATCTGGTGAGATTTAGAAGGA
>NC_041382.1:715065786-715133103 GCF_002162155.2 Triticum dicoccoides | reverse complement strand
AGGTAGAGGGCGGAGCGGTACGTTGTTGATCAGGTGATTGTTTTAGACAGAAGAATAACACCAAAATGAGGAGGAATACGATTTTGTTGCCACTGGGCTTGAATCGGACTTCGGACAAAGCTCACAGAAATAAATCATTTTTAGGACGTGACATGTAGGTTTTCCCTTAATTCAACATCTAAGCTGTAAATTTTCTTTTTGTTGTCATTTTATCTAGAGACATTTTGACCTGTCATTTACCCCAGTTAGCACAATATCAATAAAACCCCGAATAATCCATTCATCTCTTTACCCAATACTTGTGTTACATTCTTTTGATTATTATTTTAGAAAGATTTCCTGCATGTAGACTTGATCCTTATGTTAGGCCCATACAACAGATGATGTGAACGGTACACAGGTTCAACATAACTAAATGCTAACAATATTTACAGAGATTTTCGTCAATATTAAAATAATCACAACTCACTCATCTTGAATATAAACACGAAAATGATTATAAATTAGTTTGAGGCGTTCCCAAATATGTGGTTCACATTTTATCTAAGACACATGTGTTCCTTAATGAAATAATTGTATCATCAACATATATTTGTTCAATTATTGATTTTGATAATAAAAAATCATCCGCTATTCATATTATGCCTATATATATGACGTACGTAGTTTGGAAGGTATGAAACTTAAATAATTTTTCATGAAAATAACACATATTGCTTTAAATATAAATCGACAAGCAATGTAATAGAAGAAAAGTAAACCTATGTTTACTTTAGAGAAGCACATAATCCAAAAAAAAAGAAAAAAGAAATTATATTGGCCGATGGACCAGCAGGACTTATTTTTGCGACCAACACATCAACACAAATAGGTGTGTATCTTTTATTATCCAACCGAATCGTGGAGACTTGAAGCACTTTGAGGTTGATTTATTTTCTGGAGGTTTCCACTGAGCTGGCCTTTTCCTGCCTTTGCGGATTGTGCAGAGAATCGGGCAGAGTAGCTGAGAGTTTTTAATAGAAGGAAATCCTCTGGAGTTCACGGGAAAGGTGCAAGATGGGCCCCATATGTCACATCCTCAGTGCCAGCCTATGCCATGTGAGCATGCAGGCTGCACCACCGCGAATCCCTGGAAAGACAGCCGTAGGATCATTTTTATCCAACGGTACATATTGCACCAGGACCCGAGCAAACAAATGTGAGTCATTCGATTCAAACTATCCAACGGTCCAGATCATAAGTTACTCGTATACTATAGAGTAGTATAGATAGTATAGATAGTATAGATATAGATTTGTGTGCAACAACAATTTTGGGGGGAATCAGGTTAAAAATTGTTTTTTGGGGAAAAAATAAAATGGAGATCGTGCAGTCGTGGGCCGCTAGCAGAAGGCGTGCGGGAACTACTTCTGCAACGATCGACCGGACCGTCGGATCCTAAAAGGAGTGGCCGAGATCGAGCCCCTCTCCCATGCCGCTCTCGCTATGTCATTCCACCCAATGCGGCCATGAGGGCATCTCCAATGGAAGACGCTAGGCCAAGGCACCAGGAAAGGAATCCCAGTAGATCGTCGGTTAGGCTGTTTATTCCCAACGCCTAGTGTGGCATCGATGCAAAGAAAAGCATCGAGTGCTAGGCTGTTTCCTTTCAGAGCTGGGCACTTCTTTTTAATTGGTAATTAGAGCCTGTTATTAGCGCCTCCCATTGGAAGAGAGGGCGGTAGATCCCTTTTTATTTTTTGGATATTTATTTTTCACGCCACAAGCGCCTATATAGGCGTCTAGCATTGGAGATGCCCTGAGTATGAAACCCCACCCCTTTCGTTGCCCACCATCGCCGCGCCCTGCCGCAGCCTAGCGGCGCCGCCGACGCTTCGCCCGCCCCCGCCCCTCCACCTCTCGCGCGCGTCGCTGCTGCCCCCGCCCGGCCCGCGACCTTGGGCATTGGTTTTTCGAGGTACGAGCTTCCATTCATTCACATTCTCCAAGTCCACAAAGCTATACGTCGATTCCCTGGACTGGACCATTCTTGATCTGCGAACAGCATGGTCAATTTTTTTGAGAGGAGAACCGCACGAGGTCCATAATAGATAACGCTCACTTGGATGGATGGTAGGTTGGATGGGTCAGATGCTCTGTTGTTCTATATTGGTACGGTGACATGGTTGTACATTCAGCGACAAGTGAAAGTATGTTTTAAATTAGGACTGTGATATTTGGCACACGTGTGTCATATAAGCAAAACTGCCACATATCTACTTCTTTTATTTTAAAGTATCATACGATCCCCTGTCATTTGACCTCGCCTTCTCCCAAACGATCTCGGAGGCTCACCCGAGAAACCTACTTCTCCCGCACATCTCGCGCCCACCTCCAAGAAAACTGTCACTTCTTCACGTCTACCACATGATTTCTCCTTAGGACAAAGGTATCATGATATTCGTATGCAATTTATCAGGCCTATGTTGCGTAACTTACCATACTATTTACATAGAACGTACCAGGTACTATGCTTCAACAACTACACCCTTCAAAGTCACCGTTGTATTTTGTACACAAGTTAGAAGGTCTTCGATGTGTAAAATACCGCGGTACTTACACATAAGTTATCAGGGTATATCAACATCAACCTCCCCCTGGTCAAAGTTACCATGGGGGATTATACATGAGTTACCGGGTTTACAGTTCGTATATTATCATGTTACTTACACCTAAAAACCTGTGTGTGTTTCGGTACCTTTTTCCATAGGTCAAAAATTACCATGATGTTTTTGCGTAACTTATCACGCCTATAGCACGTGTGCCCCTCATGACACTAAACATTATGTCACTTTCCCGTGGCACGCCATGTGTTGTGTTCATCCAAGAGGCCCACGCGCGAGGCGAGTGTATGTTTTTAACAACTTATTTTCCTTTGGTAAAAAAAGTTACCATCATATTTATATTGCAAGTTATCAGTTATGCGGTGCTTATATTAACATGTTATTTACACAAAAATTATTGGGGATGTTTTGAACAACTTTTTCCTGGGGCAAAAAGTTATCACGGTGATTCTAGGTAACTTATCAAGCCCGTAGTGCTTAAAATATCATACTATTTACACAAAATTTATCAGGGGTATGTTTCAGCAAATTCTCCTCCACGGGTCAAAAACTTATCATGGTGTTTAGTTATCGCAGTGCATATATTTTCATGCTATTTACACATAAAAATGCTAGGGGAGGGAGGTATACTACCGTGCTATTTACACAGAAGATATCGGAGTATCTTTTCAAAAAAATCCCTATGGTCAAAGTTACCATGGTGTTTCTGTTGGAAATATGCCCTAGAGGCAATAATAAAATGGTTATTATTATATTTCTTTGTTCATGATAATTGTCTATTGTTCATGCTATAATTGTGTTATCTGAAAATCGTAATACATGTGTGAATACATAGACCACAACACGTCCCTAGTGAGCCTCTAGTTGACTAGCTCGTTGATCAAAAGATAGTCATGGTTTCCTGACTATGGACATTGGATGTCATTGATAACGGGATCACATCATTAGGAGAATGATGTGATGGACAAGACCCAATCCTAAGCTTAGCTCAAAAGATCGTGTAGTTCGTTTGCTGTAGCTTTTCTGAATGTCAAGTATCATTTCCTTAGACCATGAGATTGTGCAACTCCCGGATACCATAGGAATGCCTTGGGTGTGCCAAACGTCACAACGTAACTGGGTGGCTATAAAGGTACATTACAGGTATCTCCGAAAGTGTCTGTTGGGTTGACACGAATCGAGACTGGGATTTGTCACTCCGTATGACGGAGAGGTATCTCTGGGCCCACTCGGTAATGCATCATCATAATGAGCTCAGTGTGATCAAGTGGTTGATCACGGGATCATGCATTACGGTACGAGTAAAGTGACTTGCCGGTAACGAGACTGAACAAGGTATTGGGATACCGACGATCGAGTCTCGGGCAAGTAACGTACCGATTGACAAAGGGAATTGTATACGGGGTTGCTTGAATCCTCGACATCGTGGTTCATCCGATGAGATCATCGAGGAGCATGTGGGAGCCAACATGGGTATCCAGATCCCGCTGTTGGTTATTGTCCGGAGAGCCGTCTCGGTCATGTCTACGTGTCTCCCGAACCCGTAGGATCTACACACTTAAGGTTCGGTGACGCTAGGGTTGTAGAGATATGAGTATGCAGTAATCCGAAAGTTGTTCGGAGTCCCGGATGAGATCCTGGACGTCACGAGGAGTTCCGGAATGGTCCGGAGGTGAAGAATTATATATAGGAAGTGTAGTTTCGGCCATCGGGAAAGATTCGGGGTCACCGGTATTGTACCGGGACCACCGGATGGGTCCCAGGGGTCCACCGGGTGGGGCCATCCATCCCGGAGGGCCCCATGGGCTGAAGTGGGGAGGGGAACCAGCCCATAGTGGGCTGGTGCGTCCCCCCCCTTGGGCCCCCCTGCGCCTAGGGTTGGAAACCCTAGGGTGGGGGGCGCCTCCACTTGCCTTGGGGGGCACTCCACCCCCTTGGCCGCCACCCCCTTGGAAGATCCCATCTCC
Source organism: Triticum dicoccoides (assembly GCF_002162155.2). Classification (NCBI taxonomy): domain Eukaryota; kingdom Viridiplantae; phylum Streptophyta; class Magnoliopsida; order Poales; family Poaceae; genus Triticum; species Triticum dicoccoides. Next base: position 715,128,533 of record NC_041382.1, on the reverse strand, counting down.
AGGGCCGGCGCCCCCCCCTAGGGGGCCTATATAAGGGGGGAGGGAGGGCAGCCGCACCAAAAAGTCTCGGCGCCTCCCTCTCCCCTGCTACACTCTCCCTCTCGCAGAAGCTCGGCGAAGCCCTACTGCGATCATTGCTGCATCCACCACCACGCCGTCGTGCTGCTGGATCTTCATCAACCTCTCCTTCCCCCTTGCTGGATCAAGAAGGAGGAGACATCATCCGCTCCGTACGTGTGTTGAATGGGGAGGTGCCGTCCGTTCGACACTTGGTCATCGGTGATTTGGATCACGGCGAGTACGACTCCATCATCCCCGTTCTCTTGAATGCTTCCGCTCGCGGTCTACAAGGGTATGTAGATGCACTCTCCTCTCGTTGCTAGTTGACTCCATAGATTGATCTTGGTGAAACGTAGGAATTTTTTTTGTTTTCTGCAACGTTCCCCATCAGTGGCATCATGAGCTAGGTCTATGCGTAGTTACTATGCACGAGTAGAATACAAAGTAGTTGTGGGCGTCGATATTGTCAATTATCTTACCGTTACTAGTCTTATCTTGATTCGGCGGCATCGTGGAATGAAGCGGCCCGGACCAACCTTACACGCACGCTTACGTGAGACCGGTTCCACCGACTGACATGCACTAGTTGCATAAGGTGGCTGGCGGGTGTCTGTCTCTCCCACTTTAGTCGGATCGGATTCGATGAACAGGGTCCTTATGAAGGGTAAATAGAAATTGGCAATTCACGTTGTGGTTTTGGCGTAGGTAAGAAACGTTCTTGCTAGAAACCTATAGCAGCCACGTAAAAACTTGCAACAACAATTAGAGGACGTCTAACTTGTTTTTGCAGCAAGTGTTTTTGTGATGTGATATGGCCAAAGGTTGTGATGAATGATGAATGATATATGTGATGTATGAGATTGATCATGTTCTTGTAATAGGAATCACGACTTGCATGTCGATGAGTATGACAACCGGCAGGAGCCATAGGAGTTGTCTTTATTTATTTATGACCTGCGTGTCAACATAAACGTCATGTAATTACTTTACTTTATTGCTAAAGCGTTAGCCATAGTAGTAGAAGTAATAGATGACGAGACAACTTCAAGAAGACACGATGATGGAGATCATGGTGTCATGCCGGTGACAACGATGATCATGGATCCCCGAAGATGGAGATCAAAGGAGCAAATGATATTGGCCATATCATGTCACTATTTGATTGCATGTGATGTTTATCATGTTTTACATCTTATTTGCTTAGAACGACGGTAGCTTAAATAAGATGATCCCTCGTAAAATTTCAGAAGTGTTCCCCCTAACTGTGCACCATTGCGAAGGTTCGTTGTTTCGAAGCACCATGTGATGATCGGGTGTGATAGATTCTAACGTTCGAATACAACGGGTGTAAGACAGATTTACACACGCAATACACTTAGGTTGACTTGATGAGCCTAGCATCTACAGACATGGCCTCGGAACACAGAAGACCGAAAGGTCGAGCATGAGTCGTATAGAAGATACGATCAACATGAAGATGTTCACCGATGTTGACTAGTCCGTCTCACGTGATGATCGGACACGGCCTAGTTAACTCGGATCATGTCATACTTAGATGGCTGGAGGAATGTCTATCTGAGTGGGAGTTCATTGAATAATTTGATTAGATGAACTTAATTATCATGAACTTAGTCTAAAATCTTTACAATATGTCTTGTAGATCAAATGACCAACGTTGTCCTCAACTTCAACACCTTCCTAGAGAAAACCAAGCTGAAAGACGATGGCAGCAACTATACAGACTGGGTCCGGAACCTGAGGATCATCCTCATAGCTGCCAAGAAAGATTATGTCCTAGAAGCACCGCTAGGTGACGCACCCGTCCCACAGAACCAAGACGTTATGAACGCTTGGCAGACACGTGCTGATGATTACTCCCTCGTTCACTGCGGCATGCTTTACAGCTTAGAACCAGGGCTCCAAAAGCGTTTTGAGTGACACGGAGCATATGAGATGTTCGAAGAGCTGAAAATGGTTTTTCAAGTTCATGCCCGGGTCGAGAGATATGAAGTCTCCGACAAGTTCTTCAGCTGTAAGATGGAGGAAAATAGTTCTGTCAGTGAGCACATACTCAAAATGTCTGGGTTACATAATCGCTTGACTCAGCTGGGAGTTAATCTCCCGGATGACGCGGTCATTGACAGAATCCTTCAGTCGCTTCCACCAAGCTACAAGAGCTTTATGATGAACTTCAATATGCAGGGAATGGAAAAGACCATTCCTGAAGTATTTGTAATGCTGAAATCAGTAGAGGTAGAAGTCAAAAAGGAACATCAAGTGTTGATGGTGAATAAAACCACTAATTTCAAGAAAGGCAAGGGTAAGAAGAACTTCAAGAAGGACGGCAAGGGAGTTGCCGCGCCCGGTAAGCAAGCTGCCGGGAAGAAGCCAAAGAATGGACCCAAGCCTGAGACTGAGTGTTTTTATTGCAAGGGAAGTGGTCACTGGAAGCGGAACTGCCCCAAATACTTAGCGGATAAGAAGGCCGGCAACACTAAAGGTATATGTGATATACATGTAATTGATGTGTACCTTACCTGGGTATTTGATACCGGTGCGGTTGCTCACATTTGTAACTCAAAGCAGGAGCTGCGGAATAAGCGGAGACTGGCGAAGGACGAGGTGACGATGCGTGTCGGGAATGGTTCCAATGTCGATGTGATCGCCGTCAGCACACTACCTCTACATTTACCTACGGGATTAGTTTTAAACCTCAATAATTGTTATTTAGTGCCAGCTTTGAGCATGAACATTGTATCAGGATCTCGTTTAATACGAGATGGCTACTCATTTAAATCCGAGAATAATGGTTGCTCTATTTATATGAGAGATATGTTTTATGGTCATGCTCCGATGGTGAATGGTTTATTCTTAATGAATCTCGAGCGTAATGCTACACATGTTCATAGTGTGAATACCAAAAGATGTAAGGTTGATAATGATAGTCCCACATACTTGTGGCACTGCCGCCTTGGTCACATAGGTGTCAAACGCATGAAGAAGCTCCATGCAGATGGACTTTTAGAGTCTCTTGATTACAAATCATTTGACACGTGCGAACCATGCCTCATGGGTAAAATGACCAAGACTTCGTTCTCACGAACAATGGAGCGAGCAACCAACTTATTGGAAATCATACATACTGATGTGTGCGGTCCAATGAGCGTGGAGGCTCGCGGTGGCTATCGTTATGTTCTCACCCTCACTGATGACTTGAGTAGATATGGGTATGTCTACTTAATGAAACACAAGTCTGAGACCTTTGAAAACTTCAAGGAATTTTAGAGTGAGGTTGAGAATCAACGTGACAGGAAAATCAAGTTCTTGCGATCAGATCGTGGGGGAGAATACTTGAGTCACGAATTTGGCACACACTTAAGAAAATGTGGAATAGTTTCACAACTAACGCCGCCTGGAACACCTCAGCGTAATGGTGTGTCCGAACGTCGTAATCGCACTCTATTAGATATGGTGCGATCTATGATGTCTCTTACCGATTTACCGCTATCATTTTGGGGCTATGCTTTAGAGACTGCCGCATTCACTTTAAATAGGGCTCCATCGAAATCCGTTGAGACGACACCGTATGAATTATGGTTTGGGATGAAACCTAAGCTGTCGTTTCTAAAAGTTTGGGGATGCGATGCTTATGTCAAGAAACTTCAACCTGAAAAGCTCGAACCCAAGTCGGAAAATGCGTCTTCATAGGATACCCTAAAGAAACTGTTGGGTATACCTTCTACCTCAGATCCGAAGGCAAGATCTTTGTTGCCAAGAATGGGTCCTTTCTAGAGAAAGAGTTTCTCTCGAAAGAAATAAGTGGGAGGAAGGTAGAACTTGATGAAGTATTACCTCTTGAACCGGTAAGTGGCGCAGCTCAAGAAAATGTTCCTGAGGTGCCTGCACCGACTAGAGAGGAAGTTGTTGATGATGATCATGAAACTTCAGATCAAGTTGCTACTGAACTTCGTAGGTCCACAAGGACATGTTTCGCACCAGAGTGGTACGGCAACCCTGTCTTAGAAATCATGTTGTTAGACAACGGTGAACCTTCGAACTATGAAGAAGCGATGGCGGGCCCGGATTCCGACAAATGGCTGGAAGCCATGAAATCCGAGATAGGATCCATGTATGAAAACAAAGTATGGACTTTGACTGACTTGCCCGTTGATCGGCGAGCCATAGAAAATAAATGGATCTTTAAGAAGAAGACAGACGCGGATGGTAATGTGACCATCTATAAAGCTCGGCTTGTTGCTAAGGGTTATCGACAAGTTCAAGGGGTTGACTACGATGAGACTTTATCACCCGTAGCGAAGCTAAAGTCCGTCCGAATCATGTTAGCAATTGCCGCATTCTATGATTATGAGATATGGCAAATGGACGTCAAAACGGCATTCCTTAATGGTTTCCTTAAGGAAGAATTGTATATGATACAACCAGAAGGTTTTGTCGATCCTAAGAATGCTGACAAGGTGTGCAAGCTCCAACGCTCGATTTATGGGTTGGTGCAAGCATCTCGGAGTTGGAACATTCGCTTTGATGAGATGATCAAAGCGTTTGGGTGTATGCAGACTTATGGAGAAGCCTGCATTTACAAGAAAGTGAGTGGGAGCTCTGTAGCATTTCTCATATTGTATGTGGATGACATACTGTTGATGGGAAATGATATAGAATTCTTGGAAAGCATAAAGGCCTACTTGAACAAGTGTTTTTCAATGAAGGACCTTGGAGAAGCTGCTTATACATTAGGCATCAAGATCTATAGAGATAGATCGAGACGCCTCATTGGTCTTTCACAGAGTACGTACCTTGACAAGATATTGAAGAAGTTCAAAATGGATCAGTCAAAGAAGGGGTTCTTGCCTGTATTGCAAGGTACGAGATTGAGCATGGCTCAATGCCCGACCACGGCAGAAGATATGAGTGTCGTCCCCTATGCCTCGGCCATAGGGTCTATCATGTATGCTATGCTGTGTACCCTCATGTAAACCTTGCCGTAAGTTTGGTAGGTAGGTACCAAAGTAATCCCGGCATGGAACACTGGACAACGGTCAAGAATATCCTGAAGTACCTGAAAAGGACTAAGGAAATGTTTCTCATTTATGGAGGTGACGAAGAGCTCGTCGTAAAGGGTTACGTCGATGCTAGCTTCGACACAGATCTGGATGACTCTAATTCACAAACCGGATACGTGTATATTTTGAATGGTGGGGCAGTAAGCTGGTGCAGTTGCAAGCAAAGCGTTGTGGCGGGATCTACATGTGAAGCAGAGTACATGGCAGCCTCGGAGGCAGCACAAGAAGCAGTCTGGGTGAAGGAGTTCATTACCGACCTAGGAGTCATACCCAATGCGTCGGGCCCGATGACTCTCTTCTGTGACAACACTGGAGCTATTGCCCTTGCCAAGGAGCCCAGGTTTCATAGGAAGACCAGGCATATCAAGCATCGCTTCAACTCCATTCGTGAAAGTGTTCAAAGTGGAGACATAGAGATTTGTAAAGTACATACGGACCTGAATGTAGCAGATCCGTTGAATAAACCTCTCCCTAGAGCAAAACATGATCAACACCAGAACTGCATGGGTGTTCGAGTCATCACAATGTAACTAGAATATTGACTCTAGTGCAAGTGGGAGACTGTTGGAAATATGCCCTAGAGGCAATAATAAAATGGTTATTATTATATTTCTTTGTTCATGATAATTGTCTATTGTTCATGCTATAATTGTGTTATCTGGAAATCGTAATACATGTGTGAATACATAGACCACAACACGTCCCTAGTGAGCCTCTAGTTGACTAGCTCGTTGATCAAAAGATAGTCATGGTTTCCTGACTATGGACATTGGATGTCATTGATAACGGGATCACATCATTAGGAGAATGATGTGATGGACAAGACCCAATCCTAAGCTTAGCTCAAAAGATCGTGTAGTTCGTTTGCTGTAGCTTTTCTGAATGTCAAGTATCATTTCCTTAGACCATGAGATTGTGCAACTCCCGGATACCGTAGGAATGCCTTAGGTGTGCCAAACGTCACAACGTAACTGGGTGGCTATAAAGGTACATTACAGGTATCTCCGAAAGTGTCTGTTGGGTTGACACGAATCGAGACTGGGATTTGTCACTCCGTATGACGGAGAGGTATCTCTGGGCCCACTCGGTAATGCATCATCATAATGAGCTCAATGTGATCAAGTGGTTGATCACGGGATCATGCATTACGGTACGAGTAAAGTGACTTGCCGGTAACGAGACTGAACAAGGTATTGGGATACCGACGATCGAGTCTCGGGCAAGTAACGTACCGATTGACAAAGGGAATTGTATACGGGGTTGCTTGAATCCTCGACATCGTGGTTCATCCGATGAGATCATCGAGGAGCATGTGGGAGCCAACATGGGTATCCAGATCCCGCTGTTGGTTATTGTCTGGAGAGCCGTCTCGGTCATGTCTACGTGTCTCCCGAACCCGTAGGGTCTACACACTTAAGGTTCGGTGACGCTAGGGTTGTAGAGATATGAGTATGCAGTAATCCGAAAGTTGTTCGGAGTCCCGGATGAGATCCTGGACGTCACGAGGAGTTTCGGAATGGTCCGGAGGTGAAGAATTATATATAGGAAGTGTAGTTTCGGCCATCGGGAAAGATTCGGGGTCACCGGTATTGTACCGGGACCACCGGATGGGTCCCGGGGGTCCATCGGGTGGGGCCACCCATCCTGGAGGGCCCCATGGGCTGAAGTGGGGAGGGGAACCAGCCCATAGTGGGCTGGTGCGCCCCCCCTTGGGCCCCCCTGCGCCTAGGGTTGGAAACCCTAGGGTGGGGGGCGCCTCCACTTGCCTTGGGGGGCACTCCACCCCCTTGGCCGCCGCCCCCTTGGAAGATCCCATCTCCAGGGCCGCCCCCCCTAGGGGGCCTATATAAGGGGGAAGGGAGGGCAGCCGCACCAAAAAGTCTCGGCGCCTCCCTCTCCCCTGCTACACCTCTCCCTCTCGCAGAAGCTCGGCGAAGCCCTGCTGCGATCATTGCTGCATCCACCACCACGCCGTCGTGCTGCTGGATCTTCATCAACCTCTCCTTCCCCCTTGCTGGATCAAGAAGGAGGATACGTCATCCGCTCCGTATGTGTGTTGAACGCGGAGGTGCCGTCCGTTCGGCACTTGGTCATCGGTGATTTGGATCACGGCGAGTACGACTCCATCATCCCCATTCTCTTGAACGCTTCCGCTCGCGATCTACAAGGATATGTAGATGCACTCTCCTCTCGTTGCTAGTTGACTCCATAGATTGATCTTGGTGAAATGTAGGAATTTTTTTGTTTTCTGCAATGTTCCCCATCAGTTTCTACCTCAGTTATCATATGTGCGCTGCGTATATTACCATCTATTTACACATAAATTATCGGGTATCTTTTCACATTTATCTTCCCCAATGGTTAAAGTTACCACGATATTTGTATCTAAATTATCAGGTCTATGGCGTGAATGTTATCATGCTATTTACAGGAATTACCGAGGGGCGGGTTCAACAAATTTATTCCCAATGATCAAAGTTACCATGATGCTTGAAACAAAAAGTTTTTCAGTGCTAACATATTAAAGGCAAGAACATGTCAAAAATAGTATTTCCCTTAGCTTGTTCAACAATCAGTGTCATAAGTGAGGTGGTTAGTTCCCTTTGTTGATTACCTGCAAACCAGAGATCAAATCCTAGTCCAACCATTATTTTTGCCCGAAAATTGGGAAGTCCCATGGGGCCATAATTGACGATTGCGAAAATTAGAAAGTCACGAGCAGGTGTGCCCGCGGGAAAGGAAGGAGATCGGGAGGCGTGCAGAAAAGGAAAGAAATCGGGAGGGAGATCGGGAAGGACGTGCGGGAAAGGAAGGAGATCGGGAGGCGTGTCGCAGTTTCGCAATCTGACACACGGTTGCCATATACATATTTCGTTTAAATAAATACATACTCCCTAAGTTCCATAATTGTTGTTGTGCTTTTAGTTCGTCAAAAGTACATATTTTTTCCTTTCAAGGATACTAAAAAGTACCCCATCCGTATCAAAATATAACGCGTTTTTGCAGTTTAATTTAAACTGCAAAAAAGTCTTATATTTTGGTACAGAGGTAGTACATAGTTTTAGGTTCCATTCAAAATGGTATATTTGGATCTATGGGCTGTCTTTTAGATGTCGTGTATCTTTCATCTGCCACATTAGAGCTGGCAGTTTCGACATCAAACTGTCCGACCTGACTGATATCAGAATTGAAAGATTACATTTCGTGCTTTCCAGCTTAAAACTTTGGTGCTGTGAAACCAACTCATTGGCTCTTTGCTATCTACTCTTATATAGGGTTGTTTTATTGATGCAGGCGTTTGATGTGGTTCATCTAAGCCACAGGACGTCCACTCTGTTTGTTAATATCTAAGCACGCTTCTGACACGCAAAATGGCATTGCTTCTTCGCTTCAATCAACTGAGGAACAGCATATGGAGTAGTTGTCCTGCCAGGTTGCTTATGCCACATGCTGGATTGTCATCTGGAAAGTTGCTTGATCCAAAAAGCTATGAGAGGCGCCTTTTCTCAACAAGGGTTCAAGAGACAGCTAGTTTGGACAGAACATGTATTTCCCGGATTCAGCCATTAGAGTTTCAACAGACTTCTGAACATGAGAAATCTGGGCCTCTTCTTATCTTTGATATTAAGACCACTGATTTTTTTCCAGAAGCGTAATAGAATCACTGAGTTTGCAGTCCATGATCTTTGGGCAGGAAAGAATAACACATTTGAAACTCTCCTTAATCCTGAGATGGATGTTCCTAAGTACATTGCAGCTGTCACTAACATCAACAATGATTTGGTCTGCCGACCTGATGTCCCGAGGTGTGTTTCTCTTCCAATGCATTCATGTTATTTCCAATTCCATCACGACACCCCATCCCTTCACATTAGTCGGCGAGCCTGAATGTAAAGAAATTGTCACTAATTAGGATGCACTCACACTCGCACGCCTGTATGCATGCCCAACCTTTTCATTCCTCAACATGGTGCTGTCACAAAGACCATATGGAAGTAAGTCTATTTGTGCAGTAAATTTCTTTGTCGTGTTTTGATAACCATCCATACTACTAGTATGGTAGGCGTTTCTAAGTCTTTATTTTTAGGAATCTTGTGCACTTCGCAAGTTTTTAAAATGGAAATTTGGTTCTTTGTACATCTGACTCTGTTAACACTGAACTTACTCTAAGTGTTATCTTAATCTGAATAATGTAGGTTCAGTGATGTACTTCCATTACTACTGGCGTTAGTTCGAAGCCGCCAAACTCCTGGCAAACCAGTTATATGGGTTGCTCATAATGTAAAACAATTTGATGGCCCTTTCTTGGCCCAAGAGTTTGACCGTTGTTCAGCTCAGATGCCCGAAGATTGGCTGTTTGTTGACACCCTTTGTTTGGCAAGGAAGTTGCCGAAGCTTTCGGCATCAAATGGTACATCATTTTTACTCCAGAGCTGTTGGGTATAAAAACACTTCATATCATCGTGTTTAGGGTATAACACTTTTGCTTGCAAGGGTGGTTTTCTGTCTCTCACTTTTCAAAGTACAATTTTAGCTAAAACCTTGTTTTGGTAGTTCTTTCTTTTACTCCATGTTATTTGTAATGCAACTCCATTTCCCATGTTTGTGCTGTTATTTAGTAGTATTTACTTGTTGGCCTTTGGTTCTGTGAATGCGAAGACCTTTTTTGTTGAAGTGGCTAAGTTTATTTGCTTTTGTCGTTATGTCGATATCATTTTTGCAGTCCCAGTTTGTTACGTAGCTTGTACCATTTGGTAAATCCACAACAGAAATAACCATAATTACAGAGTTCTACTGTTATCTGCAGATAAGAGACATCTCCATGACTTGGGGTCACTATGCAAACGCTATGGGATCTCTGTGGAAGGCCCTCCTCATAGAGCAATGCAAGAAGTGATGAAATTATGTCAAGTTTTCCAGAAAATGAGTTTGATCTAAAACTGACATATGAAGGCCTAATGGATGAGGCCATCAAGGCTAGTTATTTCAGCAAGTTTCTTAAGTAAATACGTAGTATTTGTTGTTTCCAGCTTCCTTGTTTTAGTGGTCGAATTTATTTGACTTTCCCCAATAGGATTAGCCTGTCCTTCACATTGCTGGATATTGTTGCCTTCGCTGTAGGATCTCAAGAATCATGACTTCTTTTTTTATTGAGAAATAGCCGCATTTGTCACTCAAAGCCTCCGTTGAGCTTTATTGATGTGCTTTACTTTCCAAACCTTATCGTTCCTGCCCACATCAACAGGCACGTCAATTCAACTGGCCGCAACTCAAGTACTCATTTTTACCATATCTGCAACGTCTGAAGTAAATTATCCATTTCACCTGGAATGTCACACCCTCTATGGTTGTAATAAAAACAAGTACAACTCATCTAGCAGCATACTACCAAATACATTCTGCTAAGAAGTTCAAATCAAAATCAATGGATGCAGCTAAAAGCATGAGACCTTCTACTTTGGATAGCTTACAGGATTCTGGAGAAGGCCTCCCTGTTCTCGTTGAACGTCCACTGATCTTCTGTGCCGGAGGCGTAGTAGTCGTACACCATCTTCGACAGCTTCTCCTTGGCGAGCTTCTCGTACTCGGACACATTCATGATTATATCCGTGCCCCTGATCGAACAATTCATTGTCAGTTTGCAGTCCATCTGTCTGCCAAGCAGTGAAATAGATTCTCTGTTTTTTCTCTGAAGAGTGAAGACGCTTCAACATGAACTGAATATCGTCCGGATAGTTTGATAGGGAATATGAGAAATCAAAAAAGGTAACAAGACATGAACTGATCAAGTGGCTGATCTATCTGGGGAGGAGTTGATTAGCTGCAGAATATATCCATGAATTCCTGATTCAGTATCAGTAGTTCGAGATGTTACTTTCGAATCAGTACTGACAAAATGAAACGGAACGACCCGACGGCTGGCCGAGAAAGAAACGCAAAATCACCCAGAGAGATCACAAGAAAGAGGAAGGAGGTGGAAAGTGCTACTGTAATCTCGAATACAAATGCGCTCGCATCGACAATAAATTTCAAAAAATAAAGTAAAACAATCAAAAATTCTGACTGTTTTTGCGGTTGAACATCAACAAATTTTCTAACATTCTGCAAAATTTCGCCTCGAAAAAACATCTGTGGAGGTACGTTGTAGCGCCCCGAGACCGATGTGTCAGGTGTCCTCCAGTTATTCGTTGTTGTTGCCTTGTCATTGCTTGCATGTCATGCATCCCATTTTATGTCATCATGTGCATTGCATTTACATACATGTTCGTCTCATGCATCCGAGCATTTTTCCCATTGTCCGTTTTGCAATCCGGCGCTCCTATGTCATTCGGTGTCCCTTTCTACCTCTTTTCGTGTGCGGGTGTTAAACGATTTCGGATTGGACCGACACTTGTCATGCGGCCTTGGTTTACTACCGGTAGACCGCCTGTCAAGTTTCATACCATTTGGATTTCGTTTGATACTCCAACGGTTAACCGAGGGACCGAAAAGGCCTCGTGTGTGTTGCAGCCCAACACGCTTCCAAACTGGCCCAAAACCCACCTAAGACCTCTCCATCATCTAGAGTGTTCGATCACGATCGCGTGGCCGCAAACCGCACCTCATTTGGAGCTTCCTAGCTCCCTCTACCTATAAATATGTGTTCCCCTCCAAAAATTCGCGGATGAAACCCTAACTTCGTCCTCCTCGCGCCACTGGACACTTCTTCACCGCACCGGACATGTCCGCACCGCCCTCAACAGCCAACCACGTGTCGCCACGTCACCGCCGGCGGCCCCTCTCTCTCTCCTCCTCCGCCGCGGCACACAGAGCCCGTCGCGGGCCCGCGCAGGCCCAGATCCGCGCCGCCGCCTGGCCTGTTCGCCGCCCCGCGCCTGGTCTTCCCCGCCACCGCCAGGTGCTCGCCTCCCTGCCGCGCCCCGACCGGCCGGCCGCGCCGCTCGCAAGCTCGCCGCCGGCGACCTCCACGCGGCTGCCGGACCGCCTCGCCTCCCTGCCGCGCCTCGCCGCTCCGGCGCGCCTCCCCACCGCCGTCTCCCTCCGGCCTCGTCCTCCTCCGCCGCCCTCGAGCCTGCCGGCGTCCTCCCCGTCTCTCTCCGGTCCCGGTTCCGGCAAAGCCTCTGGCGAGATCCAGATCCGTTTTCGAGGTTGACCTAACTTTTGCCCTAATTTCCAGTAACTTTTTGCTATCTTCATCGCATCATAACTTTCTCATCGTGGCTCCGTTCGTGCGTGTAGCATATCAAAATGTTCATCTCGACGAGTACATCATTTCATCTCATTGCATCATTTCCATTTGAGCTCATCTTGATGCCCGAAATGCTATTGGAAGAGGGCTATGTGATGATTATGTCAGATCTGTTTCAACAAATGCACTTTTGTCATTTTTGCCATGATTAATGTGTGCATGCTATGATCCTGAGCCCTACATGTGTTTTGAAATATGCCATGCCATCTTTACAGGGGTGTATGCCATGTATTTTTGTGATCTTTGTGGTGACTAGCACAAGCATGCAAAGTAGCTTACTCAATGATGTTGTTTTCAGGGACTTAGAATTTCACTAAGTCCTTGTCCTGTTATTATTTTTATGACATATGTTCATGTTGTTTCCTAGTGATCTATGCCTCTTTTGAGGATGATCAGTAAGGATGTTTTGTAAATATGCGGTGCTCTATCCATCCATGTCTTTGTTTGCATTTATGGAGCAACCTAGCTTGAGTCAATCGAGATCTACTTTTTCTATAAAATGTTCCTGGCAGATTGTTAACATGTTTAGCGATTTTGCCGAGGTTGTTGCTATTGATCCGTGCATGCTATGTTGTTGTTGTTGCCATGTCTAGCTTCTATGTCATGTCTATTTGATGGGTGTATGCTTAGTTTGTCATGCAATGCCTCGTAGTGAGTGCATCAAGCTCGTAAACATGCCTACTTGTTAATCTATTTTGCATGCTCCAGTTTTTCACTAAGTCTGAATCTGTTTATGTTTTTGCTATGTTCACATGCTTGCAATTGTATTTTCTAATCCCTTTTGGCTCATGGTCACTAAGGGACTTCTGTTATATGCTCTGAGTGGCTTCATGCCATGTCTTGCTTTGCCATGATATCTTCCTGTAGCATGTAGTTATCATGCTCGTAAGATTGCTTCCTGATGATAAATTCCTGACTTCTTGTTATTTCACTAAGTCTGTAACCTGTTATCATTTGCACTTTTGCCATGATTGTTTGAACCTGTTAATGGACGAATTAGCTGTAGCTCAGTGTTCATCTTTTGTCAAGCATCATGAGTGGATCCATGCCATTTATTTTGTTGCTATGTTTGAGTGCTGTAGCATATTTGTCTTGATGCATTTAGATGGTCTCGTGCTGATTATCGCAGACCGGTGCCATATTTATTTTGCTTGCCATTTCCAAACCGTGCATCCGATTCCGGTGATCCTTATATCGATTTCAACCGAAATAACCTCACCTTTCCAGTGGCACTCTTGGTTTTCCATGTTGAGTCCAAGTTCAATCATTCCTTTCCAAATCATGCATATGCATCATATGCCACATCCCGCATCTCATGCTATGTTCATGTGTTGGTTGTTTACTATGTTGTGTGCTTCTTTCCGGTGTTGCTTCTTCGGATTGATTCTGATAACGTCGCGCTTGTGAGGAATCGTTCGACTTCGTCCGTTTGTCTTCTTCATGGACTCGTTTTTCTTCCTTGCGGGATTTCAGGCAAGATGACCATACCCTCAAAGGCGGAACCAAGATTTGTCAAAGCCCAGGGCTAAAACTAACTGACCAAATATAATGTCAAATATCACGCACATCAATGTGCGTTATATGTATGCCATAAAATCACATTCAAAAACAAATATAAATTCATTATTATCATGAGAGAAAATTCCATTAAACAAATAGTTTAACAAAGTGCATCATTGCAAAAATTGTTTGGTACCAAATTAGTGAAGACTTGCTTAATTCAAGGTCATCTATTCTTCACCAAAAATAGCAGAAGGACCTGGACCTGCAACCATAAAATAAAGTATTTAAAATCAAGAAAGTGCAGTGGACATAGAATAAATCAATTGTTCATATGAAATTTTGAAAAAGAACACATTATATACCATTAACACGAAGTCCACGAGGTAGTAGCCCCTTGCGTTTCCTCATTTTTTGATAGCACTGTATAATCTTAATATCATAAATGCTTCAATTATACGGGTCCTCTTCATCTTGGTTTCTAATCTCCTTATGACAGTGAAATAAAACTGACTAAGCAATATAATTTAACACCACCAATTCACTGAGTTTGCCTGATATAAAGAAACTTGGGAAAAGAATTAGATGATACAGAGTTACATATTACTTATTATCTGTGCGTGCACTGTAGTTTAGGAATAGTTTGAGAAGATCGGAAGGAGACTAGGAGAGGCAGGTGGTCAGGATGCTGGATCCGGCAAACGGCGCGGCGGGGAATCGCGACTTGAGGACTGAAGGCGGCGGCAGCACAGCCGCGCAGCGCATGGGAGCTCCGTTTGAGAGAGGCGAGGGTTTCTCTGCCGATCGGGAGAGGGATTCTTTTTTCTTGGCGAACGAGCGAGCGACAGATCGAAGCGTCAATGTGTTCTCGTCGATAGATTTTCTGGCTGCGCGATTGATTTTCTGTTCTGATCAATCCACTTGAGTTGGGCTAATGGGCTGAAGCATTGTACACTACGTGAAGCCTGGGGCTAATCTTCCCCGTATCCCAAATTCTCAAATATTTGCTACTATATGTATAAAGGCTAGTTGGGCCATGCCTGGGGCTACAGCCCCAGTTGCCCCAGGCCCAATTTCGCCCCTGCATACCCTCGAAAACACTTCTATCTTTGCTTGCTAGTTGCTCGCTCTTTTGCTATGCCTATGCTGCGATACCTACCACTTGCTTATCTTGCCTCCCATATTGTTAAGCCAAGCCTCTAACCCACCTTGTCCTAGCAAACCGTTGTTTGGCTATGTTACAGCTTTGCTCAGCCCCTCTTATAGCGTTGTTAGTTGCAGGTGAAGATTGGAGTTTGTTCCTTGTTGGAACATGGTTATTTTGTTGGGATATCACAATATCTCTTATTTAATTAATGCATCTATATACTTGGTAAAGGGTGGAAGGGTCGGCCTTATGCCTGGTGTTTTGTTCCACTCTTGCCGCCCTAGTTTCCGTCATATCGGTGTTATATTCCCGGATTTTGCGTTCCTTACACAGTTGGGTTATAATGGGAACCCCTTGACAGTTCGCCTTGAATAAAACTCCTCCAGCAAGGCCCAACCTTGGTTTTACCATTCACCACCTAGCCTTTTCTTTCCCTTGGGTCAGCCAGCCCAGGGGACATCTCTATTTTAACCCCCTGGGCCAGTGCTTCTCTAAGTGTTGGTCCAACCCAGAGCACCGTGCGGGGCCGTCCCTTGGCAACTTGGGTTACGTTGGCTCTCGTACGTTTAGCTTATCCGGTGTGCCCTGAGAACGAGATATGTGTAGCTCCTATCAGGATTTGTCGGCACAACGGGTGGTCTTACTGGACTTGTTTTACCATTGTCGAGGATGTCTTGTAACCGGGATGCCGAGTCTGATCAGATTGTCTTGGGAGAAGGAATATCCTTCGTTGACCGTGAGAGCTTGTGATGGGCTAAGTTGGGACACCCCTGCAGGGATTTGAACTTTCGAAAGCCGTGCCCGCAGTTATGGGCGGATGGGAATTTGTTAATGTCCGGTTGTAGAAAACCTGAAACTTAACCTTAATTTAAAACGCATCAACCGCGTGTGTAACCGTGATGGTCTCTTCTCAGCGGGGGCCGAGAAGTGAACACGGTGTTGGAGTAATGCTTGACGTGGGTTGTTCTAGGATCACTTCTTGATCATAGATTCTCGACCGTGCTTTTGCCTTCTCTTCCCGCTCCCATTTGCGTATGTTAGCCACCAAATATGCTAGTCGCTTGCTGCAGCTCCACCTCATACCTTTTACCTTACCCATAAGCTTAAATAGTCTTGATCGCGAGGGTGTGAGATTGCTGAGTCCCCGTGACTCACAGATACTTCCAAAACCAGTTTGCAGGTGCCGATGTTATCGAGAAGGTGACGCAACCGAGTTCAAGGAGGAGCTCGTTGAAGATCTCATTCATAATGTTGTTTCCGTCTCCAGTTGATCAGTAGTGGAGCCCAGTTGGGGTGATCGGGGATCTGTGTAGCATTTGGGGTAGTCTTCTTTTATTTTGGTTTCGTAGTCAGACCTTGAGTGTATCTGGATGATGTAATGTTTTATTCATGTATTGTGTGAAGTGGCGATTGTAAGCCAATTATGTATCTCTTTCCCTTATGTATTACATGGGTTGTGTGAAGATTACCTCACTTGTGACATTATTTTCAATGCGGTTATGCCTCTAAGTCGTGCTTTGACACGTGGGAGATATAGCCGCATCGAGGGCGTTACATGCGGGCAACAAAAACGCTCCAAAATGCGTCTTTTGAGTCACGAATTTTGTTCTTTTGTACAGGCCTCCACAGATGTCTTTTCAAAGTGAAATTTTACCAGGCTTCTTTTGAGAAGGCCGTTTTGAGGGAGCATATGATGTCGAATGAACAGTAAATTCAAAATGAATAGTAAATAAATTTTAAAAATTCTGTTTTTTTGTGTGGATGTTCATGATAGTCTAACAAAGTGTGCTTGAAAAGTTTTATGCGGAACGGGATAGCAGTGCTTCATCGCTGAAAAGAATGATTTAAGTATAACATTTGGTGTTCGATTTGTTTTTTTCACACAGGTCGAAATGCTTAACCTTTTCCACTAAAAATTTGCAAGTAGCATTTGAGTGTGACAATGAACACAGCTAATTTTTATTTATTTTTTTGCAAAAAAAAAATTGACGGTCAGAAGCATATGCTCCGAAGAGAGCCGAATTTGGTTTCTGTTTTTTTTAGCCGATGAATGTGGTTTGGTGAGACTGATGTCAATGTTCTGAACTCCTTCCGATGAGGCAGCCTACCTAAGTGCACGTGAGCATATGCCATGTAGTTTAGCTCAGAGGCATGTTGGTGTGGTCTTGAAAAAGGGAAAAAGTGGCATGTTCGAAATGAGTGCAAGTGTTTACCAATCAATAATGGAAGGAAGATAATGATGGTATTGTTTGTGTCATTGTGCCTATGTACTTAAAGCAGATTCTAGCATGTAAACATGATCGCCCTTTGTATTAGTTTTTGCCAGCATGATGTGTTTTTGCAGATTGAGATGATGGAATATGATACTGGTATATCAGTCTCTTGAGATATGCCTCTTTCATGAAAATTCCATTAAGATGAGTAGATTCCATTTTTACAAAGAAGTTAAGCCAAAGTGATTAATTTTACTCCCTCTGTTTTTATTTACTGCACATATTAGGTTTGTCTAAAGTCAACCTTAAATATTTTCAACGAGTTTGTGAAAATATATACTAACATATACACCACCAAATTAATACCATTGGATTCTCATTGCATATATTTCACATCATAGAAATTTGTTACTGTAAATGTTCATATTATTTTCTACACACTTGGTCAAACTTTATGCTACAACTATATTATTTTGAGTGAATCAATAAATTTGTTACTGTAAATATAATTGACCAATGTGTAGAGCAACAGAAAGCAAAAATTACGATCTTCGTTTTTGACACACCCGATGGCAATATTCTCTCCACTTGTGCGACCGCACCAAAATACTTCTGGCGAAGTTTGAGATGGTGTACCAGTGATGGGTTAGCGGCTTCAATTTGCGATTATGGATCATTTGCAAATTGTAAGGTGGGAAGTGCTTTTGCTTATAAAACAAAGAATACACATTTAGCCAAAACACATGCCCCCTTGCCTCATGTCTACAAAATCCGCACTTCTGGCCAACCACGCATCGCAAACAACTCATCCTCCCTCGTCGTGTACCCCGCTATCGTGCTTGCTCGAAGAAATAACAAAAACATAAAAAAAAACTCAATAGCATTTGGTTGAATATTTGTCGGGCTTGATGTCCGCCATGGACGGTGTTGGCTGGGGTGAAGGATACCCGACTGCGGACAAATCCAAGGTGGATGGTGGCGGGACACCCGACAAGGCATGGGCGGCTGCCGGAGTGGTAGAGCGGCGTCATCGGGCTGGGAGGTTGCGCATACAAAGAAGGGGGAAGGGGCGGAGTGGGAGAAAAATGGTTCGAGAAAGGGAATTTGAATGGACCGTGGGCGTCGGAGTCCTACGTGGTAGAGGTCCGGACTCTTGCAAACCTTCCCCGTGGCCGGTTTGCGAGAATTCAAACGCCCATATGCGTTTGTGGGCATTTACAACATATCATTGGATGGCAAAAAAGAGTTAACACTTCAGTCTAAACGGTTGCAAGCGATTTGAGAGACCATGTTAGGATGCCTAAAGGCTACAAAGCTAATCTCGAAATTGTCCACCAACTTTTGTTCCATGTTCGTGCACTGCAATGCAGCAGCAGTCACATGCAAATCGCTTGGTGAAGTCACGAAAGATCAGTGTCCATCTCAAGGTGTGTTCTCTTCCCCTTGCCTCTGGACAAAACATCTCCAGACTTACGTCCCATGCAGCCTGCCGTTCCTGCTGATTGGCACGACCAAAAACAATATGTTTCTCCAACCTGTAAGTGCACCATGGAATAGGGAAATATCAGCTGCTCCCATCTTTGGGGTGCTCCCCATGCTTCAATTTCAAAACATCAATTTTAGATGTTAAAAAATTCTTAAAAAAATGAATGTTCACAAGAAATGTGACTACAACCCCTAAAACTTCCAAGTCCAAACTCAAGATGTACATTAAGAAATAAAAAAGACAAATTTAGATATGCAGCTATTTTAAGCATGTGGACTTAAAATAAATTGGTGATGAATATTGAGTCAGGTTTGAATGGCCGGCTCCCGTATTAGTGTCCGCGGGTGGTTTAGGGGTTGGTGTTAGAGATGCCCTAACACCACATCACAGTGACCAGTAACCCTAAGAAAATAGATCCAATCTCTGTGTGTTGATGCTGCATTGCTGCCTGTGTAAAGGGCAAAGATTCTGTCAATTATTTGGTTCGCATCTCAAATTCTGATCCTTGGGTATCAAAGTACTTCCTTCGTTTCTTTTTAGTTTGCATATAAGAGCATCTCCAGCCGCGCCCCCCAACAGGCCCCTCTAGGCGACTTTTTTCACGCTGGCGCCGAAAAAACGCCCCAGTCGCGTCCCTATAGGACGCTGAAATCCGCCGGCTCGACCCTTTTCTGGCCCGGCGATCGCAGGCCGAACCCGGCACACTGGAGGTGCTCGGGGGCTCTGGCGCAAGGGAAAAGCACGTCTGGCCCACATCATCGGGTGAAAAGTCAAGCCTATCGTCCAGATTCGCCCCCCTCCCCCCTCCCGCGCGCTCGGCCGCCACCCGGCTGATCCCGGCGCAGCTCACTGCCCACCACCACGAGATAGGCCATTCCCCGCCAAAAAAAGAGTAGAGGTTTCGCCGAGGCAGCCTCTCCACCACCGTCTGGGCGATTTTTCCGGCGTTCCGACCGTGGAGGGGCTGTTGGGGATCGTAGCAGAAATTTGAAATTTTCTACGCATCACCAAGATCAATCTATGGAGTAATCTAGCAACGAGGGGAAGGAGAGTGCATCTTCATACCCTTGAAGATCGCTAAGCGGAAGCGTTACAAGAACGCGGTTGATGGAGTCGTACTCATGGCGATTCAAATCGCGGAAGATCCGATCTAGCGCCGAACGGACGGCGCCTCCGCGTTCAACACACGTACAGCCCGGGGACGTCTCCTCCTTCTTGATCCAGCAAGGGGAGAGGAGAAGTTGAGGGAGAACTCCAGCAGCACGACGACATGGTGGCAATGGAGCTCGTGGTTCTCCAGCAGGGCTTCGCCAAGCACTATGGAGGAGAAGGAGGTGTAGGAGGAGGGAGGGTTGCGCCAGGGAAGAGGTCACGGCTGCCCTCCCACCCCTCCACTATATATAGGGGCAAGGGGAGAGGGGGAGGCACCCTAGGGTTTCCCCTAGGGGGCGGCGGCTAGGCAGATTGGATCTTCCTAGGGAAAATCCTAGGGAGACTTGCCCCCCAAGCCAAGCAGGTGGAGGCTTGCCTCCCAAGCCAGGTGGAGGCGCCCCCCCAAGTAACGTGGGAAAGGGTGTGGGGGGCGCACCACCCCTTAGTGGGCTAGTTTTCCCCTTCCCTTTGGCCCATGAGGCCCTCCCACACTTGCCGGGGCTCTCGAAACACCTTTCGGTCATGCTGGCCATAGCCTGATACCCCCGGAACACTTCCGGACTCCAATACCCTTCATCAATATATCGATCTTCACCACCGGACCATTCCGGAACTCCTCGTGATGTCCGGGATCTCATCCGGGCCTCCGAACTACCTTCGGTAACCACATACTATTTCCCATAACAACTCTAGCGTCACCGAACCTTAAGTGTGTAGACCCTACAGGTTCGGGAACCATGCAGACATGACTGAGACACCTCTCCGGCCAATAACCAACAGCGGGATCTGGATACCCATGTTGGCTCCCACATGTTCCACGATGATCTCATCGGATGAACCATGATGTCGGGGATTCAATCAATCCCGTATTCAATTCCCTTTGTCTATCGGTATGTTACTTGCCCGAGATTTGATTGTCGGTATCCCGATACCTTGTTCAATCTCGTTACCGGCAAGTCTCTTTACTCGTTCCGTAACACATCATCCCATGATCAACTCCTTGGTCACATTGTGCACATTATGATGATGTCCTACCGAGTGGACCCAGAGATACCTCTCCGTTTACACGGAGTGACAAATCCCAGTCTCGATTCGTGCCAACCCAACAAACACTTTCGGAGATACCTGTAGTGTACCTTTATAGCCACCCAGTTACGTTATGACGTTTGGCACACCCAAAGCACTCCTACGGTATCCGGGAGTTGCACAATCTCATGGTCTAAGGAAATGATACTTGACATTAGAAAAGCTTTAGCATACGAACTACACGATCTTTGTGCTAGGCTTAGGATTGGGTCTTGTCCATCACATCATTCTCCTAATGATGTGATCCCGTTATCAACGGCATCCAATGTCCATGGTCAGGAAACCATAACCATCTATTGATCAACGAGCTAGTCAACTAGAGGCTTACTAGGGACATGTTGTTGTCTATGTATCCACACATGTATCTGAGTTTCCTATCAATACAATTCTGGCATGGATAATAAATGATTATCATGAATAAGGAAATATAATAATAACCAATTTATTATTGCCTCTAGGGCATATTTCCAACAGTCTCCCACTTGCACTAGAGTCAATAATCTAGTTCACATCGCCATGTGATTAACACTCACAGGTCACATCGCCATGTGACCAACATCCAAGAGTCTACCAGACTCAATGATCTAGTTCACATGACTATGTGATAAACACTCAAAGAGTTCTGGGTTTGATCATGTTATGCTTGTGAGAGAGGTTGTAGTCAACGGGTCTTGCCATATTCAGATCCCTATGTACTTCGCAAAACTTTATGTCATATCGTAGATGATGCTACCACGTTCCACTTGGAGCTATTCCAAATTGTTGCTCCATTATACGTATCCGGTATCTCTACTCAGAGCTATCCGGATAGGTGTTAAGCTTGCATCGACGTAACTCTTTACGTCGAACTCTTTATCACCTCCATAACCGAGAAACATTTCCTTATTCCTCTAAGGATAATTTTGACCGCTATCTGGTGATCCATTCCTAGATCACCTTTGTACCTTCTTGCCAGACATGTGGCAAGGCACACATCTGGTGCGGTACTCAGCATGGCATACCGTATAGAGCCTATGACAATAGCATAGGGGACGACCTTCGTCCTTCCTCTTTCTTCTGCCGTGGTCATGCTTTGAGTCTTACTCAACTTCACACCTTACAACTCAGGTAAGAACCCCTTCTTTGACTGATCTGTTTTGAACTCCTTCAAAAACATGTCAAGGTGTGTGTTCTTTGAAAGTACCATCAGGCGTCTTGATCTATCTCTATGGATCCTGATGCCCAATATGTAAGCAGCTTTATCCAGGTCTTCCTTTGAAAAACACTCTTCAAACAACCGTTTACGCTTTCCAGAAATTCTACATTATTTCGGATCAACAATATGTCATCCACATATACTTATCAGAAATGTTGTAGTGCTCCCACTCACTTTCTTGTAAATACAAGTTTCTAGCAAACATTGTATAAACCTAAAAGCTTTGATCACTCCATCAAAACATATATTCCGATTCCGAGATGCTTTCTCTAGTCCATAGAAGGATTGCTGGAGCCAGCATACCTTTTAGCATCCTTAGGATCGACAAAACCTTTTATTGTATCACATACAACTTTTCTTACGAAAACTGGTAAGAAAACTTGTTTTGACATCCATCTGTAAGGTTTCATAATCGAAAATATAGCTAATGCTAACATGATTCCGACGGACTTAAGCATCGCTACGGGTGAGAAATTCTCATCGTAGTCAACTCCTTGAACTTGTGAAAAGACTCTTTCCCACAAGTCGAGCTTCATAGACGGTAACATTACCGCCCACGTCCGTCTTCTTCTTAAAGATCCATTTATCTCAATGGCTTGCCGATCATCGGGCAAGTCCACCAAAGTCCATACTTTGTTTTGATATATGGATCCTATCTCGGATTTCATGGCTTCTAACCATTTGTCAGAATACGGGCCCACCATCGCTTCTCCATAGCTCGTAGGTTCATTGTTGTCTAACAACATGATATCTAAGATAGGATTACCGTACCACTCAGGAGTAGTACATATCCTTGTCGACCTACGAGGTTCGATAGCAACTTGATCCGAAGCTTTATGATCACTATCATTAACTTCCTATTCAACAAATGTAGGCTCCACAGAAAATATCTTTCTGTGTTGCATCACTCTCTGGTTGAAATAAAGGATCGACAACCTCATCAAGTTCTATCTTCCTCCCACTCAATTCTTTCGAGAGAAACTCCTTCTCGAGAAAGGACCCGTTCTTAGCGACAAACAATTTGCCCTCAGTTCTGAGATAGAAGGTATACCCAACTGTCACCTTTGGGTATCCTATGAAGATGTGTTTGTCCGCTTTGGGTTCGAGCTTCTCCGGCTGAAGCCTTAAGCATCGCAGCCCCAAACATTAAGAAACGACAACTTTGGTTTCTTGCCAAACCAATGTTCATACGATGTCGTCTCAACGGACTTAGATGGTGTCCTATCTAAAGTGAATGCAGCTGTCTCTAATGCATAACCTCAAAATAATAGCGGTAGATCGCTAAGAGACATCATAGATCGCACCATATTTCATAAGGTTCGATTACGACGTCCGGACACACCATTACCCTGTGGTGTTCTAGGTGGCTTCAACTTTGAAACAATTCCACAATGTCTTAAGTGTTTGCCAAACTCATAACTCAGAAATTCTCATTGATCAGATCGTAGGAATTTGATCTTCTTGTTATGACGATTCTTAACTTCACTCTGAAATCGCTTGAACTTTTCAAACGTTTCAGACTTGTGCTTTATTAAGTAAATATACCTATATCTACTCAAATCGTCAGTGAAGATGAGAAAATAGCGATATCCACCGCACGCTTCAATTCTCATTGGATCACACGCATCAGCATGTATGATTTCCAACAAGTCACTTGCCCGTTTCATTATACCTGAAAACGGGGTCTTAGTCATCCTGCCCATGAGGCATGGCTCGCATGTATCAAGTGATCAAAGTCAAGTGACTCCAAACATCCATCGACATGGAGTTTCTTCATGCATCTTACGCCAATATGACCTAAGCGGCAGTGCCACAAGAAAGTGGTTGTCACACCCCGATTTTCATGCCACAACACTTAAGCTAATAAATCATGACAAAATGTGGTTTGACAAAAACTTTTGAGTGTTTTGGACCTTGCCTTGTTTGGATTTTGTCTGTTGTTTGCAAGTGCTCTAAAAATCAAATAAATCCTCCAACTCCTATACTTCATCTCCTTGCTCCAAACTCTTGAACCAATGATCATGCCATGTGTATAGAGCAATATAGTATTTTCTTACAAAAATAATTTGGCCAAAAAGTATTTTCAAAAATTAGTTTTCCAAAAACCCCTGAATTAAGATTTGTACTCCAAGTACTTAATTCAGGGCAGTAAAAATCTTTCCAAAAATATGTTTGACTCCTATTAGATATAGGATACCCAGAAACCACAAAAATATAATTTTAAAAGTTATTTTCCTATTTGATTTAAAGGCTTTTTCTTAAGGCCATAAATGGTCTTTAATAGGTGAAAATTATTTTAAAGCTTTAAATTTTTTTTAGAAAAATTATGGAGACTCAATGGACATATATTTTCCATATATATATGAGTTTCAACACATGGTCATGATCAAAATATTGGACAAAACCTCCCAAAACCATTTCTGCTCATTTCAAGGATTTGAAATATTTCTACAGGAAATATTTTCATAAAAATCCAAGAAAATTCTAACATGTCACATATGACATTCTTGATGATCTTGCCAAGTACCATGTCATGGAGAATAGTATAACCCCATGAAACCCTCTCAAAACCACTTCTGTCCTTTTTCAAGTTTGAACATTTTTGCACTGTCAAACATGTCCAAATGCTCTCAAACTTGGTGCACATGCTCAAATGGTGTAATAATCTGCCCTAGACCAAATGGCACAAGTTGGAGAGAATGTTATCTTGATCAAAGTACCCCAAAACCCTTTCTGTCCAGAACCAAATTTGAACAACTCTACATTGCCAAGTGTGTCCTTTTGATCTGAATTTTTGTGCACATGTTCAAATCCTCAAATGATGACACTACACCAAGTGGTGCATCAAGGAGAATAGATTTGCATGACTAAATCTTGGTAAAGCCATTTCTGCTGATTTCTAGGGTTTACAAAAGTTGCATTGGTAACTTTCTTAAAATGGACTCAAACTTGGTGGTCAACCTCAATTCTGTGTGACACTTGATCCTGTTAATTCTCATGTCAAGTGGAGTTAATTTACTTGCCCAAACCTACAACAAACACCTTCTGCAAAATTTCCAAAAACACCTTTTTGACCACTTCCACTAATCTCCATGACCCTATCTTTTTACCACAGCCCCTCCTAGTCTTCTCCTACCTCCAGTAACTCTCCCCTGGCCATTGCTCAATGTTGAGGGGTAAAATACCCCCATTTACCTCCCTGGACAGCCCCTCTCTCCCTCTTCTTCTACCTCTCTCCTCTCCTAGTGGTTCACCAGGGCATCCAAGGCCACCTCCCCTTTGTTTACTCACCCCACAAAGACCCAGACACTAGTGGACATGCCCTGGCACATAAACAATGCCATGGCGTGCAGAGCTCGCGCTCTGGAGCATGCTACAGTGCTCCCCGGCACTGTAGCACGCCCATTCCAAGGCCTCCCGTCGACCTTGGGCGCCGGAATCGTGTCCCCCGAGGCCGCCTCGGTGTCCACGACATGCAACACTGTTGGGACCCTCCTATCTCGCCCTCCGTATCCCTCCACGAGCTCACCCGAGCACGTCCATGGACGCTGCCCATGGTGCACCGCGGCCTCGCCCATTTTAAGCTACCCCCGAGCTCTCTCTCGCCTCGGTTGGGTCCCCCTCTCTCCCGTGCACCTCCCAGACATCCTCCTTCTCCTCCCTCATGCCCTCCAGCACCTTCCATGGTCGGAGTGCCGCCGCCGGACTCCACTCCGATTCGGGCAAGGGCAGGCTTCTCCCCTCCTCCTCTCCTCACCAGGAAAGCATCCAGGGTCCGGCGACCCTTTTCCCCCATCTCCCTGACCGTCGGGGCACTGTGCCCCTGCCCATCATCGCCTGGGTGTCGGCCCGCCTTGGCCAGTGCCCGCCACGCCTCGGCCACCCTCCCTGCCATCCCCGGGGAGCCCCTGATGCGCCGCTCCTTGGCGACCCCTCCGGTGGCCGCGGCTTGGCCAGGGGTGGCCTGTGTTGCCGGTGGAAGGCGCCGGCCGGCGCACAGACGGGGCTCGATCCCCTCCTGCCGCGAGCGCGGGAGGAGGAAAAAGACCCTGCGGGTGGGCCCCGCAGGTCAGTGACCCTGCCGGCTGGCCACGTCATTTAAGTGGAGACAGGCCAGCTGTTCTACGCTTCCCTTCGGCGAAAGCGTCACCGCGGAATACGCCTTCGGCGTGGCCTCCCATCGGGTGTCCGCGAGGAGCTGGGCCAGGCCCAGTGCGCTGCCCAGCTAAATTACGCTCAGCGCATGAGATTAGGTATAAAACCCTTTTTCTCATTTTCTTTATCCAGTGAACTTCAAAAATCTCTAAACAAGTCAAACAGTGTCCAAATTTGATGATTCAAATTTCTAGTAGTTTCTAAATTCATTCCCTATCGCATGGTGCTACTTGCACATTTTTTTACAGAAATATTTCTTTCACAAATAATTAGCAAATCCTATTTTTCCATTTCTGTGATAAACTTTAGAAAATCACAGAGAGCCCATTTTTTATCCAAATTCCATGATTCAAAATCCTAGATGTCTATAAGTTCAAAACTTAGTTTTTGAACATTTTATTAATACTTTCTGTATCACCTCAAATAGTGGTCTATTCCTTCATATATAGCCAACTTTGCAATTCATAGAGAAATCATTTGAACTCCAAATCCAGTGAAACCAACTCCTAGATGCTTCTAAAATCATGCCTTGTTAAATGGGTATCCTTGCTCATTTTTCAAGATAATATTTCTGTACACCTCTTGCAAATCTATAAACCCCTTGATTCCATCATATCCAAATGTTTAGAAATATCCACTGACCCAATTCCAATGAAACCACTCTAGTTAATTTTCATATAACCAGAGATGTCCTAGAAAAGTCAAATCAATATTTTTAGAGCACTTTCATTTCCTGCCTTGTTGTGTTTCTTATTATGGTTGCTTTCGACGATAGTTGACGAAGTAGACGAAATGCTTGGAGTTGGACCAGAGATATTTGAAGACCTCGAAGACTTTGTTAAAACAGGCAAGCAGCCCTTTGACCATATTTATGAAACCCTTTTTATGCATTTCATATAGCACTTTATTATTGTTGCATCGGAATCATGATGAGATGCTAACCACTTTGATGGGTTGCCTCTGTTACCTCCTCGTTGATACTTGCATTGTGCATGACCCTACCTACTTATGAGGGTTATGCCGGTGGGAGTAGATAGGATGCTAAGTAGTGCTACGCAAAAGGGATGGGAATATGCATGGTGATGGAGACAAAGTATTTTCAAAAGACTTTTCGAAAACCCCCACCGGGTGCCACTTATGCCCGGGGGAGATGATGAGTTGGGTAACCACTTGATGACAAAGTGGTGTACCGAGGCAAGTGTGTGTGTTGTTTTTCAAAACGGATTGGTTTAAGTTGCGACCGTTATTCCAACCTTACATGCGCAACCACTCTACCCTTGTATGGGAAAGGGCATTATTGATTACCTAGGCCGATACTAGCTTGGAGCCTGCATTACTAGTGACGGGAGAGTTGTTGGTGCGATTTCTCGGGACGGGGTCGTGCCAGGTAGGGTGGCCAAGAACATTTTTATGGGGCACCGGACACACCGTTGGTACCCCGTGCCAGTGGTATGTGATGAATATGGGAGCGAGGCTCCATAATTTTAAGTTGTGAAATGTTGGGCACGGGGGTTACTACCAATCGATTGGACTCCATGTTAGTGTCGTCTAGGGAAAGATAGTGATTGGGTGCTTACCCCGGGTACTTGGGGTACCGCGGGTCGTGGATGACACGGAAGTTCCCCGGATCTTGTGGGTAAAGTGTGCAACCTCTGCATAGTGTAAAACTATTCGAATAGCCGTGTCCACGGTCAAGGATAGTTGGGTAACCGCTCTTGGGCTACGTCCACTTGTTTACAAACCAGTGTGTGTGGGAAGAACTACTTGGGTCAAGTCAAAGGACTTGACATGATTGAGTTGGGTTGGAGCCCACTCCCTTTGTGTTGATATCTGTAACCTGTCCTCCTGGTTACTTGAATTCTCCTGATGCAAGTCTTACGAGTTGTTGAACATGTCATTGCACTCAAAAACTAGCTTTCCGCAAAAAAAATTACATATATCATGCATTGTTGTATCTTGAACCAAAACATGGGTTGCTTGCGAGTACATTCAAAGTACTCATTGGCTTGCCACTAGTTATTTTATTGGCCAGGCATGAAAGAACATGATATGAAGAAGAGTACCTCGGTGACGAACATGCGAGCTAGGACGCTTCCCAGTCAGAATGCCTATAGGGTTAAGGCAGATGGCATGGGTCCAAGTTATCGACAAAGATTTCCGCTATGATGTTATACTCAAGACTTGACCATAATGGTCCTACTTGTGTAATATGGTATGTATGGATGTAAGACTCTTGTTATTCAGCTTCTGTGTGTTTAGTGAGCATTGATCTCTGGGATCACTGTACACGTGCATTCGGTGACCACGACTTATGAGTCGGGGTCCCCACAGAGCTGGTATCAGAGCCATCCTGACTGTAGGAAGCCTTAGTTAGCATGGTCGTTAGTTAGGGTAAAACTATTTCCAAAACTATTACTAGTTTTCAAAACTATCTATACTTCTCTTCCCTTCTCAGTTTTTTTCGAAAACTAAGGTATACTTTCCCTATCGATCTCTTCCCTTCAAAACTATTGCAAACGGTCGCTAGCACCCTCAAGCCCCTGACCACGGGATTCCTTGTAATCCTCGTGGGTAGCCTAGAAGGATTACATCTTGCCAAACACTCACCCACCTCTTCTGAACACAAGATTGGCAACACCACAGCAAGACGATGCCAACAGAAGATACGCCTTTGAAGAATGAGGACATGAAGACCCAGAGGACGGTGACACCTTTGAATTTACCCAGGATGATGCAACATTAGCCTATGATGATCATGGCATAGAATATTCAAGATCATGATATACATCGCTAATAGAGTAACCCTGTCACTACCATTGTTGTATCGGCAACCACCGGTGGATGAGAACCTCACCATTTGGTCCGCCTCACTATAGTGAGCAGGAAAATGGTTCTCTTCATCCCCCGCTCTTGGTGTCGATGTTGTCATCAACGTAACCGACATGTTGGACCTCTACTATGCCTTGTTAATGTCATTGCATAAAGGATTACCTACCTGGTACCATCGACGCCTTAGAAGACAAAACGGGATCGTCATGAATAAGAAGACAACAGAAGACCGAGTCAATGCCTGCTATGAGGAGCCACCTTCACCCCATCACTTCAACATGCAAGAAGTTGTTGAAGAATCTTCAGGCTCAACCTGGATCGTTTCATCGAACAACTAGAAGAGACGTAGCAACACCTGAGGAAAACTCAGAAGACTGCACGAGGCTCAAGGCACGATTACTGAGTCCGAGAACCCCTAGGGTAGGATGAGTCGTGTACCCCCTATGCATAATCGAGTCTGTATGATGGTTCGAATATAACCATGATTGTGTGTTTCTTGTTTTTATTTGTTTGTGTTTTGATATAGGTCGCACTTTTGCCCTAGGCAACAAGTATGCGACTATATCACCTTCCTTACCTTGTTTCTTTTGTTTGGCCCTTTTTGCCACCCGTTGTTTGCACCTGCACTATAGAACCTCCGTTTAGGCATCCCCCTTTATGCTACTTATCCCTCTCATCTCTCTCCTCAACTGAAGACCAGCAAGACAAGATGCACCAAGGAGTCTACTTCGGCGACCAACTAGCACTGAAGAACTTTTCTATAGCCTCCTCGACCAAGTAAAACCCCGTAGAGTCATGTTTAACCCCCAGACTAGAAACCCATTCTTAGACCCTTCGAGACTTCACGAGATACCCCAGTTCGAGTCCTTAACCATGTGCTTAACCCATAGAATTGCAAGAGAACCAGTTAAGCCTCTGTAAACCTTGCACAACACTGGGTTCATTATGGAACTAGTGGACATAGTGAACAAGCACATTATCATCCTAATATAGCACCAGAACTGACGATGCCATAGGGAAGACCAGTTTGAGGATATAGGAATAGAGGACAAATGACTTGATGAGTTTGTATCAATGACTTGGGGGAATAGATAGGAATTCTCGTTGGACATGAGATTTGGATTCAATACGTTATCCTAGTGGAGTATGGATGCAGAGTAATTCTACATGGTTCGGAGTAAATTGGATTTAGACTCATGATCTCGATCATGATACCATGTTTCTTGGAGGACAATAAACTAGGAGATTGGATTAATTGTCGGAGTTGATATAAGCTTGACCTTGGAGTTTACTTGACCATGATAATGGAAATTGGTGGACTTACTATGGTAAAGACAAGCCTTTCAAGTATTTGGGGACTATAGGACATTAGAAGATTCGTGTGAGACACCATAGACATTGGATTTGTAGAATTAATGGATTATGTAGTGATTAATGAAAGTTAATGGGCTATTGGAGTTGATTCATAGGAAGGAAACAAGATCTTGGAGTGGCTTACGACGTGTTTCCTTAGGATAGAGATGCTTTATCATGGACCTTGGATCAATAGACTGAGCACTTGGATTGTGGTGATTAAATTCAAGCTTAGCAGCTTATATGCTCTACCCATGGATTTTTAGGGGTAGCCATACATATGAGTTTGGGGATAGTTGACATGTATATGATTTTGTTAGACCTCCCCTCGGGGAGTCATGAGGATATGAATAACATGAGTGATGATTGGAGTTGACCTATACGGGATGATTCTTTCGGTAACATGGTGTGATTGTTTGGAAGACTAGATAGAACGATTGGCATCTTAGAAACTGTGCTCAAGGATGGTATGATAAACATTCACTCGCACACTAGAATCCTTGAAACCCTTACACCCTACCAAGCCACAACATGGTCGGATCCTGACCTTGGGCTTTGGCTCTAGATCGATAAGACCTTGGCCAATGCTCAACCGGGTCCATCACCAATGCCTCAGCCCACTTTACGTACCCCATAGACTTCATGGAGTGCTTGGACAAGTTAGTTGTCATCTTTCTTTGATGACATACTTGTCTACCCGAAGACGGAAGAAGAATCGTTGAGCTGGTCAAGGAACATGTGAAGATCGTCATGTCTAGGAGGAAGAACTACACCAACCACCATCTTCAAGAAGTATACCTCCGCATCAAAGACCAGGCATATCTGCAAACCACTTCTCTCAAAGGAACCAAGCATTTCCATGTCAAAGGGAAGCTCACACCAAGATTTATCGGCCCTCTCCAAGATCACTTCAAGGCGAAGAATAGACGGCTACCAGCTAGAGTTATCACCTGAGTCACCCACTGCGCACAACGTTTTTCCACACGACACCACTCCGGAAACGTTTCCAACTTCCTAACTAGCCCGGTCTCTACAAGGACATCGACCACGAGCCATCGACCTCCAGCCCAATATGACCTACGCGAGAGATCCCAATTGCAATCTGGATCAAGCAAGATGACAAACACGAAGCCATGCCATCGAGTACTTCAAGGTTCAATGGAGCACCAAACGGAAGCAGAAGCAGTATGAGGACGTGAAGACTACCCCAAATCCAAGTTTCCGTATTCCTTTCCGCGCCTAGTCTGGGAATCTCGGGGACGAGATTCTTGTAAGGGGGGTAGGTCTGTCACACCCTGATTTTCATGCCACAACACTTAAGCTAATAAATCATGATAAAATGTGGTTTGACAAAAACTTTTGAGTGTTTTGGACCTTGCCTTGTTTGGATTTTGTCTGTTGTTTGCAAGTGCTCTAAAAATCAAATAAATCCTCCAACTCCTATACTTCGTCTCCTTGATCCAAACTCTTGAACCAATGATCATGCCATGTGTATAGAGCAATATAGTATTTTCTTACAAAAATAATTTGGCCAAAAAGTATTTTCAAAAATTAGTTTTCCAAAAACCCCTGAATTAAGATTTGTACTGCAAGTACTTAATTCAGGGCAGTAAGAATCTTTCCAAAAATATGTTTGACTCCTATTAGATATAGGATAAAAAGAAACCACAAAAATATAATTTTAAAAGTTATTTTCCTATTTGATTTAAAGGCTTTTTCTTAAGGCCATAAATGTTCTTTAATAGGTTAAAATTATTTTAAAGCTTTAAAAAAATTGGATAAAAATTATGGAGACTCAATGGACATATATTTTCCATATATATGAGTTTCAACACATGGTCATGATCAAATTATTGGACAAAACCTCCCAAAACCATTTCTGCTCATTTCAAGGATTTGAAATATTTCTACAGGAAATATTTTCATAAAAATCCAATAAAATTCTAACATGTCACTTATGACATTCTTGATGATCTTGCCAAGTACCATGTCATGGAGAATAGTATAACCCCATGAAACCCTCTCAAAACCACTTCTGTCCTTTTTCAAGTTTGAACATTTTTGCACTGTCAAACATGTCCAAATTCTCTCAAACTTGGTGCACATGCTCAAATGGTGTAATAATCTGCCCTAGACCAAATGGCACAAGTTGGAGAGAATGTTATCTTGATCAAAGTACCCCAAAACCCTTTCTGTCCAGAACCAAATTTGAACAACTCTACATTGCCAAGTGTGTCCTTTTGATCTGAATTTTTGTGCACATGTTCAAATCCTCAAATGATGACACTACACCAAGTGGTGCATCAAGGAGAATAGATTTGCATCTAAATCTTGGTAAAG
Source organism: Triticum dicoccoides (assembly GCF_002162155.2). Taxonomy (NCBI): domain Eukaryota; kingdom Viridiplantae; phylum Streptophyta; class Magnoliopsida; order Poales; family Poaceae; genus Triticum; species Triticum dicoccoides. Next base: position 715,095,690 of record NC_041382.1, on the reverse strand, counting down.
CCATTTCTGCTGATTTCTAGGGTTTACAAAAGTTGCATTGGTAACTTTCTTAAAATGGACTCAAACTTGGTGGTCAACCTCAATTCTGTGTGACACTTGATCCTGTTAATTCTCATGTCAAGTGGAGTTAATTTACTTGCCCAAACCTACAACAAACACCTTCTGCAAAATTTCCAAAACCACCTTTTTGACCACTTCCACTAATCTCCATGACCCTATCTTTTTACCACATCCCCTCCTAGTCTTCTCCTACCTCCAGTAACTCTCCCCTGGCCATTGCTCAATGTTGAGGGGTAAAATACCCCCATTTACCTCCCTGGACAGCCCCTCTCTCCCTCTTCTTCTACCTCTCTCCTCTCCTAGTGGTTCACCAGGGCATCCAAGGCCACCTCCCCTTTGTTTACTCACCCCACAAAGACCCAGACACTAGTGTACACGCCCTGGCACATAAACAATGCCATGGCGTGCAGAGCTCGAGCTCTGGAGCACGCTACAATGCTCCCCGGCACTGTAGCACGCCCATTCCAAGGCCTCCCGTCGACCTTGGGCGCCGGAATCGTGTCCCCCGAGGCCGCCTCGGTGTCCACGACACGCAACACTGTTGGGACCCTCCTATCTCGCCCTCCGTATCCCTCCACGAGCTCACCCGAGCACGTCCATGGACGCTGCCCATGGTGCACCACGGCCTCGCCCATTTTAAGCTACCCCCGAGCTCTCTCTCGCCTCGGTTGGGTCCCCCTCTCTCCCGTGCACCTCCCAGACATCCTCCTTCTCCTCCCTCGTGCCCTCCAGCACCTTCCATGGTCGGAGTGCCGCCGCCGGCCTCCACTCCGATTCGGGCAAGGGCAGGCTTCTCCCCTCCTCCTCTCCTCACCAGGAAAGCATCCAGGGTCCGGCGACCCTTTTCCCCCATCTCCCTGACCGCCGGGGCACTGTGCCCCTGCCCATCATCGCCTGGGTGTCCACCCGCCTTGGCCAGTGCCCGCCGCGCCTCGGCCACCCTCCCTGCCATCCCCGGGGAGCCCCTGATGCGCCGCTCCCTGGCGACCCCTCCGGTGGCCGCGGCTTGGCCAGGGGTGGCCTGTGTCGCCGGGGGAAGGCGCCGACCGGCGCGCAGACGGGGCTCGATCCCCTCCTGTCGCGAGCACGGGAGGAGGAAGAAGACCCCGCGGGTGGGCCCCGCAGGTCAGTGACCCCGCCGGCCGGCCACGTCATTTAAGTGGAGACGGGCCAGCCGTTCTACGCTTCCCTTCGGCGAAAGCGTCATCGCGGAATACGCCTTCGGCGTGGCCTCCCATCGGGTGTCCGTGAGGAGCTGGGCCAGGCCCAGTGCGCTTCCCGGCTAAATTACGCTCAGCGCCTGAGATTAGGTATAAAACCCTTTTTCTCATTTTCTTTATCCAGTGAACTTCAAAAATCTCTAAACAAGTCAAACAGTGTCCAAATTTGATGATTCAAATTTCTAGTAGTTTCTAAATTCATTCCCTATCGCATGGTGCTACTTGCACATTTTTTTATAGAAATATTTCTTTCACAAATAATTAGCAAATCCTATTTTTCCATTTCTATGGTAAACTTTAGAAAATCACAGAGAACCCATTTTTGATCCAAATTCCATGATTCAAAATCCTAGGTGTCTATAAGTTCAAAACTTAGTTTTTGAACATTTTTACTAATACTTTCTGTATCACCTCAAATAGTGGTCTATTCCTTCATATATAGCCAACTTTGCAATTCATAGAGAAATCATTTGAACTCCAAATCCAGTGAAACCAACTCCTAGATGCTTCTAAAATCATGCCTTGTTAAATGGGTATCCTTGATCATTTTTCAAAATAATATTTCTGTACACCTCTTGCAAATCCATAAACCCCTTGATTCCATCATATCCAAATGTTTAGAAATATCCACTGACCCAATTCCAATGAAACCACTCTAGTTAATTTTCATATAACCAGAGATGTCCTAGAAAAGTCAAATCAATATTTTTAGAGCACTTTCATTTCCTGCCTTGTTGTGTTGCTTATTATGGTTGCTTTTGACGATAGTTGACGAAGTAGACGAAATGCTTGGAGTTGGAACAGAGATATTTGAAGACCTTGAAGACTTTGTTAAAACAGGCAAGCAGCCCTTTGACCATATTTATGAAACCCTTTTATGCATTTCATATAGCACTTTATTACTGTTGCATCGGAATCATGATGAGATGGTAACCACTTTGATGGGTTGCCTCTGTTACCTCCTCATTGATACTTGCATTGTGCATGACCCTACCTCCTTATGAGGGTTATGCCGGTGGGAGTAGATAGGATGCTAAGTAGTGCTACGCAAAAGGGATGGGAATATGCATGGTGATGGAGACAAAGTATTTTCAAAAGACTTTTCGAAAACCCCCACCGGGTGCCACTTATGCCCGGGGGAGATGATGAGTTGGGTAACCACTTGATGACGAAGTGGTGTACCGAGGCAAGTGTGTGTGTTGCTTTTCAAAACGGATTGGTTTAAGTTGCGACCGTTATTCCAACCTTACATGCACAACCACTCTACCCTTGTATGGGAAAGGGCATTATTGATTACCTAGGCCGATACTAGCTTGGAGCCCGCATTACTAGTGACGGGAGAGTTGTTGGTGCGCTCTCTCGGGACGGGGTCGTGCCAGGTAGGGCGGCCAAGAACATTTTTATGGGGCACCGGACACACTGTTGGTACCCCGTGCCAGTGGTATGTGATGAATATGGGAGCGAGGCTCCATAATTTTAAGTTGTGAAATGTTGGGCACGGGGGTTACTACCAATCGAGTGGACTCCATGTTAGTGTCGTCTAGGGAAAGATAGTGATCGGGTGCTTACCCCGGGTACTTGGGGTACCGCGGGTCGTGGATGACACGGAAGTTCCCCGGATCTTGTGGGTAAAGTGTGCAACCTCTGCAGAGTGTAAAACTATTCGAATAGCCGTGTCCACGGTCAAGGACAGTTGGGTAACCGCTCTTGGGCTACGTCCACTTGTTTACAAACCAGTGTGTGTGGGAAGAACTACTTGGGTCAAGTCAAAGGACTTGACATGATTGAGTTGGGTTGGAGCCCACTCCCTTTGTGTTAATATCTGTAACCTGTCCTCTTGGTTACTTGAATTCTCCTGATGCAAGTCTTATGAGTTGTTGAACATGTCATTGCACTCAAAAACTATCTTTCCACAAAAAAAATTACCTATATCATGCATTGTTGTATCTTGAAACATGGGTTGCTTGCGAGTACATTCAAAGTACTCATTGGCTTGCCACTGGTTATTTTATTAGCCAGGCATGAAAGAACATGATATAAAGAAGAGTACCTCGATGATGAACATGCGAGCTAGGATGCTTCCCAGTCAGAATGCCTATAGGGTTAAGGCAGATGGCATGGGTCCAAGTTATCGACGAAGATTTCCGCTGTGATGTTATACTCAAGACTTGACCATAATGGTCCTACTTGTGTAATACGGTATGTATGGATGTAAGACTCTTGTTATTCAGCTTCTGTGTGTTCAGTGAGCATTGATCTCTGGTATCACTGTACACATGCATTCGGTGACCACGACTTATGAGTCGGGGTCCCCACAGTGATACTATCATTATTAACTCTACATCTTTTGGCATGAACATGTGTATTACCACGACCGAGATTCAATGAACCATTCACACAGGGTGCATGACCATGAAAGGTATTATTCATGTAAACAGAATAACCATTATTCTCTAACTTAAATGAATAACCGTATTGCAATGAACATGATCTAATCATATTCATGCTCAACGTAGACACCTGATAACATTTATCTAGGTTCAATACTAATCCCGAAGGCTGATGGAGCATGCGATGGCGATCTCATCAACTTTGGAAACACTTCCAACACATATCGTCACCTCGCCCTTAGCTAGTCTCTGTTTAGTCCGTAGCTTTTGCTTCAAGTCACCAATAATAGCAACTGAACCGGTATCCAATACCCAGGTGCTACCAGGAGTACTAGTGAGGTACACATTAATAACACGTATATACTTTGAAGTTGCTAGCCTTCTTATCTACCATGCATTTGGGGTAATTCCGCTACCAGTGACCGTTCCCCTTACAATAGAAGCACTTAGTCTTGGGTTTGGGTTCAACCTTGGGTTCCTTCACTGGAGCGGCAACTGGTTTGCCATCCATGAAGTTTCCCTTCTAGCCCTTGCACTTCTTGAAACCAGTGGTCTTGTTAAACGATCAATACTTGATGCTCCTTCTTGATTTCTACCTTTTGCGGTCTTAAGCACCGCGAACAGCTCCAGGATCAACTCCATCCCTTGCATGTCATAGTTCATCACGAAGATCTAGTAGCTTAGTGGTAGTGGCTAGAGAACTCTATCAATCACTATCTTATCTGGAAGTTTAACTCCCACTTGATTTAAGTGATTGTAGTACCCAGACATTCTGAGCACATGCTCACTAGCCGAGCTATTCTCCTCCATCTTGTTGGCAAAAGAACTTGTCAGAGGTCTCACACCTCTTGACACGGGCATGAGCCTGAAATCCCAATTTCAGCTCTTGGAACATCTCATATGTTCTATGGCGTTCAAAACGTCATTGGAATCCCGATTCTAAGCCATAAAGTATGGTGCACTAAACTATCAAGTAGTCATCAGGATGTGTCTGTCAGGTGTTCACAACATCCACAGATGACGTTGTAGGGGTTTGCACATCGAGCGGTGTATCAAAGACGTAAGCCTTCTGTGTAGCAGTGAGGACACTCCTCGAATTACGGACCTAGTCCGCATCATTGCTTACAATATCTTTCAACTTAATCTTTCTCTAGGAACGTATTGAAACAGGGAGCTACAACGTGAGCTATTTATCTACAACATATTTGCAAAGACAATTTAGACTATGTTCATGATAATTGAGCTCATCTAATCAAATTATTTAATGAACTCCCACTCAGGTAGACATCCCTCTAGTCATCTAAGTGAAACATGATCCGAGTCAACTAGGCCGTGTCCGATCATCACGTGAGACGGACTAGTCAACATCGGTGAACATCTTCATGTTGATCGTATCTTCTATACGACTCATGCTCGACCTTTCGGTCTTCTGTGTTCCGAGGCCATGTCTGTACATGCTAGGCTCGTCAAGTTAACCTAAGTGTATTGCGTGTGTAAATCTGGCTTACACCCGTTGTATTCGAACGTTAGAATCTATCACACCCGATCATCACGTGGTGCTTCGAAACAATGAACCTTCGCAACGGTGCACAGTTAGGGGGAACACTTTCTTGAAATTATTGCGAGGGATCATCTTATTTAAGCTACCATCGTTCTAAGCAAATAAGATGTAAAACATGATAAACATCACATGCAATCAAATAGTGACATGATATGGCCAATATCATTTGCTCCTTTTGACCTCCATCTTTGGGGCTCCATGATCATCGTTGTCACCGGCATGACACCATGATCTCCATCATCATGATCTCCATCATCATGTCTTCTTGAAGTTGTCTTGTCATCTATTACTTCTACTACTATGGCTAACACTTTAGCAATAAAGTAAAGTAATTACATGACGTTTATGTTGAAACGCAGGTCATAAATAAATTAAGACAACTCCTATGGCTCCTGCCGGTTGTCATACTCATCGACATGCAAGTCGTGATTCCTATTACAAGAACATGATCAATCTCATACATCACATATATATATCATTCATCACATGCTTTTGGCCATATCACATCACACGGCACATGCTGCAAAAACAAGTTAGACGTCCTCTAATTGTTGTTGCAAGTTTTTACGTGGCTGCTATAGGTTTCTAGCAAGAACGTTTCTTACCTACGCCAAAACCACAACGTGATATGCCAATTTCTATTTACCCTTCATAAGGACCCTTTTCATCAAATCCGATGCGACTAAAGTGGGAGAGACAGACACCCGCTAGCCACCTTATGCAACTAGTGCATGTCAGTCGGTGGAACCAATCTCACGTAAGCGTACGTGTAAGGCCAGTCCGGGCCGCTTCATCCCACGATGCCGCCGAATCAAGATAAGACTAGTAACGGCAAGTAAATTGACAAAATCGACGCCCACAACAACTTGTGTTCTACTCATGCATAGAAACTACGCATAGACCTAGCTCATGATGCCACTGTTGGGGATCGTAGCAGAAATTTGAAATTTTCTACGCATCACCAAGATCAATCTATGGAGTAATCTAGCAACGAGGGGAAGGAGAGTGCATCTTCATACCCTTGAAGATCGCTAAGCGGAAGCGTTACAAGAACGCGGTTGATGGAGTCGTACTCATGGCGATTCAAATCGCAGAAGATCCGATCTAGCGCCGAACGGACGGCGCCTCCGTGTTCAACACACGTACAACCCGGGTACGTCTCCTCCTTCTTGATCCAGCAAGGGGAGAGGAGAAGTTGAGGGAGAACTCCAGCAGCACAACGGCATGGTGGCAATGGAGCTCGTGGTTCTCTAGCAGGGCTTCGCCAAGCACTATGGAGGAGGAGGAGGTGTAGGAGGAGGGAGGGCTGCGCCAGGGAAGAGGTCACGGCTGCCCTCCCACCCCTCCACACTTGCCGGGGCTCTCGAAACACCTTTCGGTCATGCTGGCCATAGCCTGATACCCCTGGAACACTTCCGGACTCCAATACCCTTCGTCCAATATATCGATCTTCACCGCCGGACCATTCCGGAACTCCTCGTGACATCCGGGATCTCATCCGGGACTCCGAACTACCTTCGCTAACCACATACTATTTCCCATAACAACTCTAGCGTCACCGAACCTTAAGTGTGTAGACCCTACGGGTTCGGGAACCATGCAGACATGACTGAGACACCTCTCCGGCCAATAACCAACATCGGGATCTGGATACCCATGTTGGCTCCCACATGTTCCACGATGATCTCATCGGATGAACCACGATGTCGGAGATTCAATCAATCCCGTATTCAATTCCCTTTTTCTATCGGTATGTTACTTGCCCGAGATTCGATCGTCGGTATCCCGATACCTTGTTCAATCTCGTTACCGGCAAGTCTTTTTACTCGTTCCGTAACACATCATCCCGTGATCAACTCCTTGGTCACATTGTGCACATTATGATGATGTCCTACCGAGTGGGCCCAGAGATACCTCTCCGTTTACACGGAGTGACAAATCCCAGTCTCGATTCGTGCCAACCCAACAAACACTTTCGGAGATACCTGTAGTGTACCTTTATAGCCACCCAGTTACATTGTGACGTTTGGCACACCCAAAGCACTCCTACGGTATCCGGGAGTGGCACAATCTCATGGTCTAAGGAAATGATACTTGACATTAGAAAAGCTTTAGCATACGAACTACACGATCTTTGTGCTAGGCTTAGGATTGGGTCTTGTCCATCACATCATTCTCCTAATGATGTGATCCTGTTATCAACGACATCCAATGTCCATGGTCAGGAAACCGTAACCATCTATTGATCAACGAGCTAGTCAACTAGAGGCTTACTAGGGACATGTTGTTGTCTATGTATCCACACATGTATCTGAGTTTCCTATCAATACAATTCTGGCATGGATAATAAATGATTATCATGAACAAGGAAATATAATAATAACCAATTTATTATTGCCTCTAGGGAGTATTTCCAACAGGGGCAGTGTATCAGCGGGTGCGCGCCCACCACGCCTGCATGGTGTTCGGTGATTTGCCTGCCTCAGCAATGGACTCAGACGACGAGGAGGCGCTCGCCGCGCTGCTGGAGGAGGAAGCCGATGCCGACGTTCGGGAAGAAGAACATATCATGGTGCTCGCCGCCCTTGCCGGCCTGCTAGCGAGCAATGAAAAGCCGTGGCGAGGTGGCTCGGTGCCGGGGCGGATGAAAGTAAAGAACTGGCATCGTCTCGAAGGCTACTACATGCCGTACTCCGACTACTTCGTCTATGCTCCATTGCACGACGACAAGAGTATTTCGGCGCCGTTATCGGATGAGCCGAAAGCTTTTCCTCAGGATTGTGAATTCCATTCGGGAGTTTGACAGCTACTTTAAGTGCAAGAAGGATTGCACCGACAAACTTGGATTCACCTCAATCCAGAAGTGCACGACAGTGATGAGGATGCTTGTATACGAAGCTCCCGGGGATTCACTCGATGACTATGGATGCATGGCCTAGTCCACCACCATTGTGTGTTTCTACAAGTTCTGTAGGGCAGTGGTGGCAGTGTTTGGACTGCAATACTTGCGAACACCCAATGCGGAAGACACTGCTCGGATCCTAGCACAAAATGCAACAAGAGGATTTCCTGGGATGCTTGGAAGTATCGACTGCATGCATTGGAAATGGAAGAACTACCCGTTTTCTTGGCAGGGGATGTACAAAGGCGCCAAAGGCGGTTGCAGTGTGGTACTTGAGGCGGTGGCCACACAGGACCTCTGGATTTGGCACTCCTTCTTTGGTATGCCAAGAACTCACAATGACATCAATGTGCTGTAGTGCTCCCCTGTCTTTGCCAAACTTGTTGAAGGTCATTCTCCTCCGATGAACTTCGAGGTCAATGGGCGGCACTACAACAAGGGGTACTACCCACCTGATGGCACCTATCCGAGATGGTCTACATTTGTGAATACTATCTCAAACATTGTGCCAAGAGGCAAGAAGTCCCACTTTGCAAAGGATGCAGGAGGCTTGCAGGAAGGATGTCGAGCGGGCATTTGGTGTGCTCCAATCTCGATTTGCTGTTGTCCGCTACCCTGCTCAGACCTGGTCGAAAGATCAAATGTGGGAGATCATGACTTGTTGTGTCATCTTGCAAAACATCATCATCGAGAGCGAGGAGGAAGAGCTAGTGTTTGACACTGAACCATACTACAGCCAGGGTCCTCTAGCCGAAGTTGATCACCAGCTACCGACAACCTGGATTGCCTACCTCAATATGTGTCAGGAGATTCGAGACCCACAGGTGCATCAACAACTGCAGCAGGATCTGGTGGAGCACCTATGAAGGATCAAGGGTGATGCCTTGTGACGCCCGTTGTTGTTGCCTTGTCTTTTGCTTGTGTGTTGTTTTTCATCATGTCATCATGTGCATTGCATCATCATGTTTTCAAAACTTGCATCCGTCCGGGTTCCCCAGTTCCGTCTGTTGTCCGTTTCGAGCCCTACCACACTTGCACGCGCCCGCGGCATGTTCGAAATATTATTTTATAAGTGGCCGGAAAATGTTCTCGGTTTGGGATGAAAGTTGGCGTGCGGTGTGGTTATAGTGTTAGTAGGTCACCTGCCAAGTTTCATCGCATTCGGAGTTTGTTTGATAGCCCAACCATTAAACTATAGCGGCAGTATAGCCGGTCTATCGTCGGACGTTTTCGGTCTCCGAAAACAGTCGTCGGGCCTCCCTCTCTTCTCTTCTCTCAGCTCGAGACCATCTACACAACTCTCTACGTACCGCCAGGCCAATCCAAAGCTCTCTCGTCAGCCCGCGGACCTCCTCGTGCTCGCGTCCGAAAGCTGTCCCGGACCTGACCCGGACAGTCGTCACCGTTGTGTCTCGATCATCCCCGAACGTCTACAAAACATCACCGTTTCTTTGTTTGGACTCCCTAAGCCATTCATCTCCGACCGTCCAATTTTGATTGGATGATCCAAAATACTCCTCCTATCTATATTCTGGTATTTATAGACGACCCCTAACCCTAAATCCTAGGACATTTGTCCCCCTAGCCGCCGCCACCCACTCACCATTTTCCCCTCGGGATCCATCCCCGCCTATCAGCATCTAACCCCTGATCCCCTCCTCTCGATCTCGTTCGGATCGAGGCCACCACCTCCTCCGCTCGAGAGCCACCAGCAGGACCCCGTTAAGCCCCCGCCTCGTCGAGTTTTCCTTGCCGCCCAGATCCTTTCCCCTACCGTCGGACCTCCCTGCAAGCGCTCGCCCGCCTCCATGCTCGTTTTGGTTCAGGAGAGGAGCTCCTGACCATGCCTCCCACATTGCCGCCTGCTCGCCGGAGCACCGTCGCCGGTGACCACCTTCAGCAAGACCCCCGCGCCCCTGCCTCTCTTTTTCTTCTCCGCTGAAGCCCTCTCTCTCTTTCCCTCACGATCTCTCTCTCTGTGTGTGTGTGTCTTCGCAGCATCGCCAGGGATGGCCTCCCGCACATCCGCCAGGTCGACCCCTCTCGGGATTTCGCTGCTGCTCCTCCCGCCGGAGAGCACCACCAGCAGCGCCGCCAGGCCTATGATCCATTCCTTTTTCCTTCCCTCTGGCCTGAGCAGAGCTCCGCCTCCGCTTGATCTGCTGCCCTCCGTCTATGATTTGCCCCGCGCCCTGGGTCCTACCGGGAACCGGCTCCCCGTCGTCGGGACTTCTCAGATCCGCGTTGTTGCCTCGTGATGCCCCGACCTCGAGCTCTTCCCGCTGCCGCCTGCTTCCTTCTGTCGAGCGCCGGGTCGAACGAGAATAGCTCCAGCCTCGCCTCGCCTCCATCCGTCGCTGCCGCCTCGGCCTCGGACCTGCCGGGTCCCTCGCCCTCGCCGCTCCCTGCTGACTTCGCCGGAGCCGCGCCTCCCCTTGCCTGAGAGTGCCGGCCATCTCCCTCGTCGGAGTCGCGTCCTGCTTCCGGTCGAGCAGTGCCTTGTCATGCGCCTCCTCTACCTCTGTTCGAGAGGAGATGATGCAGACGCGCCCGGTCGCTCGCGTTGACCGCGACCTGCCCTTCTCCTTCGCCTCGTGGGCCACCAGGAACCTCCCCAACTCGGCCTGCTTCGGCCTCCCTCCACCACCGGACCGACCTGGCCCTCTGGTGAGAAGCCCAGTCCGCCTAAGATGCAGCCCAGTTTTTGTTTTTTTACAGATCTGCGAATTTAGTTATTATTCCAGTAAAACAGTTTTGCAGAAAACCCCCCAAGCATCATGCATTTAATAACTGTTGAACCGTGCATCGGATTAAAACAAACTTAATATGAAAGTTGTTTAGAATTTCATCTAGTTTCATAATATGCCATTTTCATGCATGTTTAAAATGCTCTTTGTTTAAATTTGCTCCTATGCCATGTTAAAATGATTTAATTCATAACTAGTTAACCGTAGCTCCATTTTAAATAAACTTTATATGTAAATGGGGTAGAATTTTGCCTAGTTTAACATGGTGGCTTTACTTTGCATGTTTAACAACCCTAAAATTGTGTTTAGGGCAGATCAGTACCAAACCTAATATATGCATATGGGGATTTACCGGAATTGTTGTTTTGTTGTTCCGGCCTCATTTAAACTTGACTAGATAGGTAGTTTTACTTTGCTTCACCCTCTTGCCATGTTTTAACAACATTTAATATTGTTGGGTACATAAACGAGATCAAACTAAATAACTTGAATGTGGTGTTTCGCCAATATGCAATGGAGTTGCATATTGAGCTCCACTTAATTTGTAGTGTTGTTTGTTGCATTTTACCATGCCATGCCCTCTTTAAACTGGACATGCATCATACTTGTTGTGCATCATGCCATGTTGTTGTAGTGGTTGTTTACTATGTTGTTTGCTTCTTTCCGGGTTGCCTTTCTCGTGAGCTTCGGTTCCATTCCGGAGTTGTGAGGAACCGTTCGGCTACGTCCGTTTGTCTTCTTCATGGACTCGTTCTTCTTCCTTGCGGGATTTCAGGAAAGATGATCATACCCTCGAAATCACTTCTATCTTTGCTTGCTAGTTGCTCCCTCTTCTGCTATGCCTATGCTGCGATACCTACCACTTGCTTATCATGCCTCCCATATCGTGAAACCAAGCCTCTAACCCACCTTGTCCTAGCAAACCGTTGTTTGGCTATGTTACCGCTTTGCTCAGCCCCTCTTATAGCGTTGTTAGTTGCAGGTGAAGATTGAAGTTTGTTCCTTGTTGGAACATGGAGATGTTGTTCCTTGTTGGAACATGTTTACTTGTTGGGATATCACAATATCTCTTATCTAATTAATGCATCTATATACTTGGTAAAGGGTGGAAGGCTCGGCCTTACGCCTGGTGTTTTGTTCCACTCTTGCCGCCCTAGTTTCCATCATATCGGTGTTATGTTCCCGGATTTTGCGTTCCTTACGCGGTTGGGTTATAATGGGAACCCCTTGACAGTCCGCCTTGAATAAAACTCCTCCAGCAAGGCCCAGCATTGATTTTACCATTTGCCACCTAGCCTTTTCTTTCCCTTGAGTCGGCCGGCTCAAGGGTCATCTTTATTTAACCCCCACCCCCCCGGGCCAGTGCTTCTCTAAGTGTTGGTCCAACTGAGCGATGTCCGAGGCTACCAGGGGCAACTCTGGGCTGGCTTACCCGACGTCTTGCTCATCCGGTGTGCCCTGAGAACGAGATATGTGCAGCTCCTATCAGGATTTGTCGGCACATCTGGGTGGCTTTGCTGGTCTTGTTTTACCATTGTCGAAATGTCTTGTAACCGGAATTCCGAGCCTGATCGGGTCTTCCAGCTAGAAGGAATATCCTTCGTTGATCGTTAGAGCTTGTAATGGGCTAAGTTGGGACACCCCTGCAGGGTTTTGAACTTTCGAAACTCGTGCCCGCGATTATGGGCAGATGGGAATTTGTTAATGTCCGGTTGTAGAAAACCTGAAGTTGACCTTAATTAAAATACATCAACCGCGTGTGTAACCGTGATGGTCTCTTCTCGGCGGAGTCCGGGAAGTGAACACGGTGTTGGAGTTATGTTTGACGTAGGTTGTTCTAGGATCACTTCTTGATCATAGTTATTCGATCGTGCTTTTGCCTTCTCTTCTCGCTCTCTTTTGCGAATAAGTTAGCCACCATATATGCTAGTCGCTTGCTGCAGCTCCACCTCATACCTTTTACCCTTCCTATAAGCTTAAATAGTCTTGATCGCGAGGGTGTGAGATTGCTGAGTCCCCGTGACTCACAGATACTTCCAAAACCAGTTTGCAGGTGCCGATGAACCCATGCAGGTGACGCAACCAAGCTCAAGGAGGAGCTCGATGAAGATCTTGGCCGTTGTGTCGTTTCGTTCTAGTTGATCAGTAGTGGAGCCCTGTTGGGGTTGATCGGGGATCTGTGTAGCTTTTGGGGTAGTCTTCTTTTATTTTGGTTCCGTAGTCGGACCTTGATTGTATCTGGATGATGTAATGCTTTATTCATGTAACTGTGTGAAGTGGCGATTGTAAGCCAACTATGTATCTCTTTCCCTTATGTATTACATGGGTTGTGTGAAGATTACTTCACTTGCAACATTGCTTTCAATGCGGTTATGCCTCTAAGTCGTGCTTTAACACGTGGGAGATATAGCCGCATCGAGGGCGTTACAAGTTGGTATCAGAGCCTTCCCCGACCTTAGGAGCCCCCTGCTTGATCGAATAGTTGGCGTTGTTGAGTCTAGAAAAATGTTTTGAGTCATTTAGGAATTATAAATCGGAGAGTTTAGGAATTCTTTTTACTCCTCAGTCCCTTCGTCGCTCTGGTGAGGCATCCTGACGTAGAGTTTTGACTCTCTTCTCAAATTTCACTAAAATTTTTTTAGGATCACGCGGGTATCTTAGAATTGTTCCGATGGTTTTGTGACGAGAACATTGTTTTTGGTGCCTCCTGTCATTTAGGGGTTGTGGCAGTGTCCCGGGGAGTTGAGCTCCGAGGTGTTGTCGTCACAATTTTATCGTTGTAGTTCTGGAATACCTGAGTTTAGTTTCGCCGACATCGAAAATCTCTTTTATGCAGTTGTTGGTGAGATAACCTCGACGCCACCCAGTACTGGGGCGGGAGTTCGGTAGTATTGCCATAACTCGTATAATGGATGCTTTTCGAAGGTTGAGGTAAATGATTTCCGAAGTTTTCTTGGTTATGTGTTGAAGGATGGATACAGCTGGATGTAGGATTTGCTAGCTTTGGGTGAGATATTATGCTTCCCCTGTTTCCCCAACACCTGATTGCATAACCGGAAAATTTCGGGAGTTTATAAGTGGGAATTCAAGTAGCTCTTAGGATATCTTTCCGACAGATGTATGATATGAAATTGGGGTTCGACGTCTAGTGGTCCGCCTATCCACGGTTGGTTTTACAGTGGTCTCGTTGTGTCTTAAAGAGTCCTTGGCTATGCCGACTCGGGGACGCTTCGTATGTCATGTGCACTGCCTTGTACATGATGGTGCTGTACGATTGAGCCCGTATAGGCCCCACCACGAAAACTTCGGACGAAACCTCTATCATATGTTTGTTCCGGCTTATTTTGCAAGCCAATCCTTGTTTTGTTTTGAGTTGTGGTATTCGAGTTGCTTCAATGGCAAGTGTTGATTCCATACCTTTCCTAAACGGTGTTCTCATATTCCTATGTGAATACCAAACCCCTTCATATTAATCAAGATTGTCTTTCCAATCCTTTTCAACCGGCGTGTTTTCTCTTCTAGTGGATCCGATCACTTCAACATTCACAAGATCAATTATCAGTTCTTCTCGATGGTGTTTTCTTCATCCGTTCCAAGTTGTCTTTGTTTTCCCACCCACCCACCCTTCTTCTTCGAGGACTCAGATTTCTTCATCAGGTATCCATTTTATTCTTGTGAAGTCTCTCCATCCTTTTCCGTCAATGTTCTTATCCGGTGATTCTCATGAAGATACTAACGGAGCCTCAAGTTCATCATTATTTGCTCTTTTTCTTCTCCGGTGGAACCAATTCAAGCTTTTGGTGTTGATCATATCCCTTTTCCCTCGTTTCTAATGCTTTCTCATGCCGGTGCACCTCGTAATCATTCACCTCTCGCTATTCAATTGTTCCGGAGTGCTCAAGATATTTCAAAGATTCATGTTTCCACTCTGCATTCATTCAAGATCTTTCGAGGTTGTTATCTCATTCTAGTCATTTAATTCAACCAGTGCAATCTTCCTTTTAAATAGTTCAACGGTGTATCTTTTCAGTGGGCCCTAACCCACAGGTCTTTTCCCAGGATCTTACCTGACTCTTCTTGTTTTCTCGGAGCTATCCTCAAATTTCTTTTCGAAGTTTGACGTAAGAATAATTTATCATCAGTAAAATGTCTTTCTCCAAGATCTTCCAAATACTTTTCATCATTGGCTCAACTTTTCTATTCTTCTTTATTCCGGAGTGTCTCAACAATTCACGATGGTGTTTCTCGTCGTCATTCTCAGATTTTGAAGACCGAAGAAGAGTTCCTCTTAAATCCTTATCCGCTCTCTTGAAGATTCGTGATTCTAGCTTGTTGTCGTCCTCTCATAATTGTTTTGATTGTGAGAATTCTTTTCACCCTTCCGAATCATTTCAGGAACCTTTGCCGGTTTGATTCTCTGAAGACCATCATCTCAGAATTATTCATTTTCAGATTTCAGCTATTGTTCTCCAATCTTACGGGTGCATTATTCAAATATCCTCTAGTCAGCTCGTGATATTTTCATTCACTTGCGTCTAAATTCTCTCAAGTTTCTTCGTTCATTTCATAATTCTTCCCGGTGTTTCTTTACCTTTTCTTCAATCTTTTTTTTTCAATTTTTACGGTGGTTCGTTCAAGATTTCTATTCCTTCATTATCATATCAATTTATTCGTTGGTTAAATCCTACCGGTGGTCCATTGAGTTTATGCTATATCTTTCTTAATCCTTTGCAACGAGAATAAGTAGTATGCCAAATCCGTTGCTTGTCATCAATTTAATTAGTGAAGGATAAGCATAATGTAATTCTCATTCTTGTTTCATCGAGTGAATTTAATTCCTTATTCCGGAGTGGTTCATCATACATATTCTTGGTTTCAAGTGCTCATCTTTATTTCCCGGAGTTCCAAGCTCTCGCAATTATGTTATCACGGAGATCTATCTAAATCTTTACAAGGTTCCACCTTGTGTTTTCAAATACCCTTTCTTTCCGTTTGATCATTCTTTTGTTTAACGGAGTTCTTCATGGAGGCTCTACATAATGGTTCATCAAGGACTTAATCCGTGCTCGAAATGTTCATCAAGATTCTTTTCAAAGGAGCTCAAGCATTCTTCATTTTGCAATCCGGAGTGCAATTCTTTTCTTCCGTATCATTGTAGGTGGTATTATGTCATTCTTGGTAATCTGAGTTCATGTTCCATGATTCACATGTTGTTAAGAATGAGATACTTTAAATCCATCAATCTCTTCATTGGAGTTATCTTGGGTTATATTTCACCTAAAGCCTTCCCTAAGGATTGTTGCTATCTATGGTGCTTATAAAGGACCCAAGTTCTTCGTTATCCTCCCGGTGAATTACTTTCTCGTCTCCTAAGGATGCCTTCTCAAGCTCTTTTATGCCATAAGATGGCATTTTCTTCTCCAATCTTTTATTTCAATTGTCTATATTCTATTCTTTCTTCCGGAGGCCTTGTGATGTTGCTCTTTTCAATCATCATCTCGAATTGTGAAGATCATGTTTTTCTTTTCGTGCTTATCCGCTTAACCGGAGTGTCGTTCCCTCTTATCAAATTCTTCCCATTCTGCCAAGTTTTGCCTCCCTTCTCAGACGGAGTGCTGCCCAAATTATATAATCTTTATTTCCTCTCTACCTTGTTCTAACCGGAGTGTTGTCTCTATTATTCCCCTTCTAACCGGAGTCTCATCCAAGTGCTTTCATTTTGCAAAGCCCATATTCTGTACCTCCATTTCCAACCGGAGTGCTGTTCGAATTTGTTCTTCCTTGTTCCTCTTTTCTAACGGAGTGTTTTCAACTTCGTCCATCTTCGTTGTTTTCTTCTTTAAATTTTTTCAACCTCGCAACGTTCTTTGGTTTCACTCATTTGTCAAAGAAGCAATTAGTTTTACCTCTCCTCTTCCTCTTCCGTTTTCCCTCCGGCGCCATTCTAGACCTCGGGACGAGATCCTCTCGTAGTGGTGGAGTGTTGTGACGCCCCGAGACCGTTGCGCCAGGTGTCTTCCAGTTATTCATTGTTGTTGCCTTGTCTTTTGCTTGCGTGTTGTTTTTCATCATGTCATCATGTGCAATGCATCATCATGTTTTCAAAACTTGCATCCGTCCGGGTTCCCCAGTTCCGTCCGTTGTCCGTTCCGAGCCCTACCACACTTGCACGCGCCCGCGGCATGTCCGAAATATTATTTTATAAGTGGCCGGAAAATGTTCTCGGTTTGGGATGAAAGTTGGCGTGCGGTGTTTTTATAGTGTTAGTAGCTCGCCTGCCAAGTTTCATCGCATTCGGAGTTCATTTGATAGCCCAACCACTAAACTATAGCGACAGTATAGCCGGTCTATCATCGGACATTTTCGGTCTCCGGAAACAGTCGCCGGGCCTCCCTCTCTTCTCTTCTCTCAACCCGAGACCGTCTACACAGCTCTCTACCTACCGCCAGGCCTATCCGAAGCTCTCTCGTCAGCCCACGGACCTCCTCGTGCACGCGTCCGGAAGCTGTCCCGGACCTGACCCGGACAGTCGTCACCGTTGTGTCCGGATCATCCCCGAACGTCTACAAAACATCATCGTTTCTTTGTTTGGACTCCCTAAGCCATTCATCTCCGACCGTCTGATTTTGATTGGATGATCCAAAATACTCCTCCTATCTATATTCTGGTATTTATAGACGACCCCTAACCCTAAATCCTAGGACATTTGTCCCCCTAGCCGCCGCCACCCACTCACCATTTTCCCCTCGGGATCCATCCCCACCTATCAGCATCTAACCCCTGATCCCCTCCTCTCGATCTCGTTCGGATCGAGGCCACCACCGCCTCCGCCCGAGAGCCACCAGCAGGACCCCGTCAAGCCCCCGCCTCGTCGAGTTTTCCTCGCTGCCCGGATCCTTTCCCCTATCGTCGGACCTCCCTGCAAGCGCTCGCCTGCCTCCATGCTCATTTTGGTTCAGGAGAGGAGCTCCTGACCATGCCTCCCACATTGCCGCCTGCTCGCCGGAGCGCCGTCACCGGTGACCACCTTCAGCAAGACCCCCGCGCCCCTGCCTCTCTTTTTCTTCTTTGCTGAAGCCCTCTCTCTCTTTCCCTCACGATCTCTCTCTCTCTCTCTGTGTGTCTTCGCAGCATCGCCAGGGATGGCCTCCCGCACATCCGCCAGGTCGACCCCTCTCGGGATTTCGCTGCTGCTCCTCCCGCCGAAGAGCACCACCAGCAGCGCCGCCAGGCCTCTGATCCATTCCTTTTTCCTTCCCTCTGGCCTGAGCAGAGCTCCATCTCCGCTCGATCTGCTGCCCTCCGTCTATGCTTTGCCCCGCGCCCTGGGTCCTACCGGGAACCGGCTCCCCGTTGTCAGGACTTCTCGGATCCGCGTTGTTGCCTCGCGATGCCCCGACCTCGAGCTCTTCCCGCTGCCGCTTGCTTCCTTCCGTCGAGCGCCGGGTCGAACGAGAACAGCTCCAGCCTCGCCTCGCCTCCATCCGTCGCTGCCGCCTCGGCCTCGGACCTACCGGGTCCCTCGCCCTCGCCGCTCCCTACTGACTTCGCCGGAGCCGCGCCTCCCCTTGCCTGAGAGCGCCGGCCATCTCCCTCGCCGGAGTCGCGTCCTGCTTCCGGTCGAGCAGCGCCTTGTCATGCACCTCCTCTGCCTCTGTTCGAGAGGAGATGATGCAGACGCGCCCGGTTGCTCGCGTTGACCGCGACCTGCCCTTCTCCTTCGCCTTGTGGGCCACCAAGAACCTCCCAAACCCGGCCTGCTTCAGCCTCCCTCCACCACCGGCCCGACCTGGCCCTCTGGTGAGAAGCCCAGTCCGCCTAAGATGAAGCCCAATTTCTGTTTTTTTACAGATCTGCGAATTTAGTTATTATTCCAGTAAATTAGTTTTGCAGAAAACCCCCCAAGCATCATGCATTTAATAACTGTTGAACCGTGCATCGAGTTAAAACAAACTTAATATGAAAGTTGTTTAGAATTTCATCTAGTTTCATAATATGCCATTTTCATGCATGTTTAAAATGTTTAAAATGCTCTTTGTCTAAATTTGCTCCTATGCCATGTTAAAATGATTTAATTCATAACTAATTAACCGTAGCTCCATTTTAAATAAACTTTATATGTAAATGGGGTAGAATTTTGCCTAGTTTAACATGGTGGCTTTACTTTGCATGTTTAACAATCCTAAAATTGTGCTTAGGGAAGATCAGTACCAAACCTAATATATGCATATGGGGATTTACCGGAATTGTTGTTTTGTTGTTCCGGCCTCATTTAAACTTGACTAGATAGGTAGTTTTACTTTGCTTCACCCTCTTGCCATGTTTTAACAACATTTAATATTGTTGGGTACATAAACGAGATCGAACTAAATAACTTGAATGTGGTGTTTCGCCAATATGCAACGGAGTTGCATATTGAGCTCCACTTAATTTGTAGTGTTGTTTGTAGAATTTTGCCATGCCATGCCCTCTTTAAACCGGACATGCATCATACTTGTTGTGCATCATGCCATGTTGTTGTAGTGGTTGTTTACTATGTTGTTTGCTTCTTTTCGAGTTGCCTTTCTCGTGAGCTTCGGTTCCGTTCCGGAGTTGTGAGGAACCGTTCGGCTACGTCCGTTTGTCTTCTTCATGGACTCGTTCTTCTTCCTTGCGGGATTTCAGGCAAGATGATCATACCCTCGAAATCACTTCTACCTTTGCTTGCTAGTTTCTCGCTCTTCTGCTATGCCTATGCTGCGATACCTATCACTTGCTTATCATGCCTCCCATATCGTGAAACCAAGCCTCTAACCCACCTTGTCCTAGCAAACCGTTGTTTGGCTATGTTATCGCTTTCTCAGCCCCTCTTATAGAGTTGTTAGTTGCAGGTGAAGATTGAAGTTTGTTCCTTGTTGGAACATGGAGATGTTGTTCCTTGTTGGGACATGTTTACTTGTTGGGATATCACAATATCTCTTATCTAATTAATGCATCTATATACTTGGTAAAGGGTGGAAGGCTCGGCCTTACGCCTGGTGTTTTGTTTCACTCTTGCCGCCCTAGTTTCCGTCATATCGGTGTTATGTTCCCGGATTTTGCGTTCCTTACGCGGTTGGGTTATAATGGGAACCCCTTGACAGTTCGCCTTGAATAAAACTCCTCCAGCAAGGCCCAACATTGGTTTTACCATTTGCCACCTAGCCTTTTCTTTCCTTGAGTCGGCCGGCTCAAGGGTCATCTTTATTTAACCCCCCCGGGCCAGTGCTTCTCTAAGTGTTGGTCCAACTGAGCGATGTCCGAGGCTACCAGGGGCAACTCTGGGCTGGCTTACCCGACGTCTTGCTCATCCGGTGTGCCCTGAGAACGAGATATGTGCAGCTCCTATCGGGATTTGTCAGCACATCTGGGTGGCTTTGCTGGTCTTGTTTTACCATTGTCGAAATGTCTTGTAACCGGGATTCCAAGCCTGATCGTTTCTTCCCGCTAGAAGGAATATCCTTCGTTGACCGTGAGAGCTTGTGATGGGCTAAGTTGGGACACCCCTGCAGGGTTTTGAACTTTCGAAAGCCATGCCCGCGGTTATGGGCAGATGGGAATTTGTTAATGTCCGGTTGTAGAAAACCTGAAGTTGACCTTAATTAAAATACATCAACCGCGTGTGTAACCGTGATGGTCTCTTCTCGGCGGAGTCCGGGAAGTGAACACGGTGTTGGAGTTATGCTTGACGTAGGTTGTTCTAGGATCACTTCTTGATCATAGTTGTTCGACCGTGCTTTTGCCTTCTCTTCTCGCTCTCTTTTGCAAATAGGTTAGCCACCATATATGCTAGTCGCTTGCTGCAGCTCCACCTCATACCTTTTACCCTTCCTATAAGCTTAAATAGTCTTGATCGCGAGGGTGTGAGATTGCTGAGTCCCCGTGACTCACAGATACTTCCAAAACCAGTTTGCAGGTGCCGATGAACCCATGCAGGTGACGCAACCAAGCTCAAGGAGGAGCTCGATGAAGATCTTGGCCGTTGTGTCGTTTCGTTCTAGTTAATCAGTAGTGGATCCCAGTTATGGTCGATCGGGGATCTGTGTAGCTTTTGGGGTAGTCTTCTTTTATTTTGGTTCCGTAGTCGGACCTTGATTGTATCTGGACGATGTAATGCTTTATTCCTGTAATTGTGTGAAGTGGCGATTGTAAGCCAACTATGTATCTCTTTCCCTTATGTATTACATGGGTTGTGTGAAGATTACCTCACTTGCGACATTGCTTTCAATGCAGTTATGCCTCTAAGTCGTGCTTCGACACGTGAGAGATATAGCCGCATCAAGGGCGTTACAAGTTGGTATCAGAGCCTTCCCCGACCTTAGGAGCCCCCTGCTTGATCGAATAGTTGGCGTTGTTGAGTCTAGAAAAATGTTTTGAGTCATTTAGGAATTATAAATCGGAGAGTTTAGGAATTCTTTTTACTCCTCAGTCCCTTCGTCGCTCTGGTGAGGCATCCTGACGTAGAGTTTTGACTCTCTTCTCAAATTTCACTAAAAAAATTTTAGGATCACGCGGGTATCTTGAAATCGTTCCGATGGTTTTGTGACAAGAACATTGTTCTTGATGCCTCCTGTCATTTAGGGGTTGTGGCAGTGTCCCGGGGAGTTGAGCTCCGAGGTGTTGTCGTCACAATTTTATCGTTGCAGTTTTGGAATACCTGAGTTTAGTTTCGCCGGCATCAAAAATCTTTTTTATGCAGTTGTTGGTGAGATAACCTCGACGCCACCCAGTACTGGGGCGGGAGTTCGGTAGTATTGCCATAACTCGTATAACGGATGCTTTTCGAAGGTTGAGGTAAATGATTTCCGAAGTTTTATTGGTTATGTGTTGAAGGATGGATACAGCTGGATGTAGGATTTGCTAGCTTTGGGTGAGATATTATGCTCCCCCTGTATCCCCAACACCTGATTGCATAACCGGAAAATTTTGGGAGTTTATAAGTGGGAATTCAAGTAGCTCTTAGGATATCTTTCCGACAGATGTATGATATGAAATTGGGGTTCGACGTCTAGTCGTCCGCCTATCCACGGTTGGTTTTACAGTGGTCTCGTTGTGTCTTAAAGAGTCCTTGGCTATGCCGACTCGGGGACGCTTCGTATGTCATGTGCACTGCCTTGTAGATGATGGTGCTGTACGATCGAGCCTGTGTAGACCCCCACTCGGGCGACGACTGGATGCCCAATCGCCCCCCAAAGCCGATTCTATCGCCGGCTCGCCCCCAGGCAGCGATTTTTATGCCTCCCGGGGTGTCAACGGCTGGAGATGCTCTAAGGTTTGGTTAAAGTCAAGCTTTATAAAATTTGACAAACTTTATGTTAGAAAATATCAACATTCACAATATGAAATCAATATTGTCAGATTCATCATGAAATGTATTTTCATACTATATAGATGTTCATATTTTTTATGTAATTTTGATCAAACTTTGTGTGGTTTGACTTTGACCAAATTTTATACGCGGAGTAAAAAGAAATAGAGGGAGTAGATAGTGGAATGATTAGTTTAAGCGGCCTAATTGTAAAGTACACTTTTCTCAGTCCAGGACAACTCGAGGTGACACAGAGTTGCAGAGTTCTATAATAAGTCTGCGCGTAACAACAATTTCAAAGAAAAATGTGAATTGAACGTCACCCAAATGATTAGGTTTTTTTTGGTGAAACCAACTTATCAGAGTTTAAGTCCTAAACAATATTGATGATTGCATTTTTTTAAATTTATTTTAAGCCTTTTGACGATGTGCATTCAATGGAAAGGGATGTTCCCGTCTGTGAAGATGTGTGTGAAGACTTCGTCAACCTTAAGATGATGTGTCGGTTCAACATTTTTTTAGAGGAGTTCGGTTCATCATCTTGAAGGTGTTTATGAGTGTGTATGCTTATAGGGTAGAGCATGTATGTGCGTGTGAGTTTGTCCTCTGTTAAGGAATTTTTTTTGGGGGAACGGAGATCGTGCTGTCGTGGGCGGTCCGCAGGACGTGCAGCAACTGGTTCTGCAGCGACCGACCTGGGCCGTCGAATCCGAAAACGAGTGGCCGAGATCGCGTGCTCTCCTCCTCTCCTCTTCTTCCCCGTCCTCCCTCCTCTCTCTCCATCCACGCCGCTCTCGTTCCGTCATTCCCTACCCACCCACCCACCCAATGCGGCCGCGAGTGTGAAATCCCTCTCTTATCGCAGCGCACCGCCGCCGCGCCGTCCCGCAGCAGAGCGGCGCCGCCGACGCCTCGTCCCCCCAGGCCCCTCCGCCTCCCCACCGCTCGCCCGAGTCGCCGCCCCCCTTCTACCTCGCCGCGTCCCTGCTGTCTCCGCAACCCTGGGGATTAGTTTTTGAGGTACGAGCTTCCGTTCATTCCGGGTTTGCTTAATCCCAAACTAAACTACCGGCACCTCTTCTAGATTGGGGTCTGAGTGCGTGCCGTTTCTCTCTCTCTGTGTGGGTGGGGGTGGGGGCGCTCAAGGTGGCGCCGTGGTGGTGCTTGTAGTGAGGTGGGAGTACTTTGTAGCAGTTCAAGGAATTGATCATAGAAGCCGCATTTCGGAATCAATCCGAAAAAAAATATGATTTTTCTACACCCATTTTGTTAAATAAAAACGAGGAAGATGCTCTGGACATTCTCCAAGCCCCCAAATACGACGATTCCCTGGCCATTCTTGATCTGCGAACAATATGGTCAATTTTTTGAGAGGATAACCGCACGAGGGCCATAATAGATAGTGCTCACTTGGATGGTAGGTTGGATGGGTCAGATGCTCTTTTGTTCTACTCCCTCCTTCCCAAAATATAAGGCGCGATTGACTTTGCATGGTCTTTGATGTACGAATTTGACCACTAATATATATCTAAGTACATGGACTGAACATTTATAAATGGCATCATCGTATTTGTCTTGCAAAATAATTTTATTTCATATGTCTGTATACTAATTTTATAGACATACAATACGTGAAAATAATAGTCAAAGTTGTGCAGCAAAGACCAAAAAAGTCAACTGGCGCCTTATATTTTGGGAAGGAGGGAGTATATTGGTATGGTGACATGCTTGTACATTCAGTCATGCGTTCAGCGACAAGTGGAAGTGCGTTTTAAATACACACTTGTTTTTTTGTTGTTGTCTAAAAAGTACTTCCTCCGTCCCATAATATAAGAACGTTTTTCAAGCTATGTTAACTTGAAAAACGTTCTTATATTATATGGGACGGAGGGAGTATTTTTTTTTCAAGGATACTAAAAGTTACAGGTGCTAATGAGTTCATTCAAAATAGGATATTTGGATCTATAGGCTGTCTTATACTCCCTCCGTTTCTAGACATAAGCCCTTTTAGAGATTTCAATATGGACTACATACAGATGTATACAGACGGATTTTAGAGTGTAGATTCACCCATTTTGCTACGTATGTAGTCTGTAGTGGAATCTCTAAAAGAGCTTATATTTAGGAACGGAGGGAGTAGATGCCTTGTATGTACCATCTGCCACACTACAACTGGCAGTTTTGACTTCAATCTGTCCAACCTGACTGATATTAGAATCGAAAGATTACATTTCGTGTTTTCCAGCTTAAAACTTTTGTACGGTGAAACCAAGTCATTGGTTCTTTGATATCTACTCTTATATATGGTTGTTTTATTGATGCAGGCGTTTGATGTGGTTCATCTAAGCCACAGGGCGTCCACTTTGTCTGTTAAATTCTAAGCACACTTACGACACAAAATGGCATTGCTTTTTCGCTTCAGTCAATTGAGGAACAGCATGTTGAGTAGTTGCCCTGCCAGGGTGCTTATTCCATATGCTGGATTGTCACCTGGAAAGTTGCTTGATCCAAAAAGCTATGAGAGGCGTGCTCAAGAGACAGTTAGTTTGCACAGTGCTAGCCTGGGTTCATGTATTTCCGGAATTCAGCCATTAAAGTTTCAGCAGACTTCTGAACATGAGCCATCTGTGCCTCTTCTTATCTTTGATATTGAGACCACTGGTTATTTCCAGAAGATCACTGGTAATGTACAGAAGGGTAATAGAATCACTGAGTTTGCAGTCCGTGATCTTTGTGGAGGAAAGAATAGCACATTTGAAACTCTCCTTAATCCTGAGAGGGATGTTCCTGGACACCTTGCAACTGTCAATAACATTAACACTGATTTGGTGTGCAGACCTGATGTCCCGAGGTGTGTTTCTCTTCCAATGCACTCATGTTATTCCCAATGCCACCACGACATCCCGTTCCTTCACATTAGTCGCCAAGCCCAAATGTAATGAATTTGTCAGTAATTAGGACACACGCGCACTTGCACGCCTGTGCGCATGCCCAACTTTTTTGTTCCTCGACATGCTGCTGTCAACAAAGGCCATACGAAAGTAAGTCTATTTGTTCAGTAAATTTGGTTGTCGTGTTTTGATAACTATCCATACTACTAGTAAGTAAACATTTCTGAGTCTTTCTTTTTAGAAAATCTTGTGCATTTTGTAAGTTTTTACAGTGGATATTTGGTTCTTTGTATGTCTGACTCTGTTAACACTGAACTTGCTCTAATGGGTTGTTTGGATAGCTAGTTTTTAGAGAACCAATTAGCTATAAACATGTTTCGGAGTCTAACAAACTAAAACTTTGTTTGGGTAATCTAACTAATCCTTGGATAAGCAGAACTTGGTTCTCGTAATACCCAAAATCTGCGTTTTTGGAAAAACGGCTCCGAGACGTTTTTGTGCAAACGCGTTTTAGAAAAATGGGTCTTGGGTGCGCCTGGGCATGGCGCGGAGCTCCGTGGAGAAGAACGTCTTCTGGTGCCGGCACCGGTGTCTGACCTGCGACGTCAGGAGACACGACAGAACGTCACGGCGGACGGCGGCGTTGGGTGGAGCGGCGACTATGCTCTGTACGGCCACGTTGTTGGCGACTTCGTAGTCCTGCTGACCTCCCCAACGGCACGGCGCTGCCCCTTTCACTCATGGTCCTGGAGCACGACGTGCCCACGCTTTTCCTCCAGCCTCGGCAAGGCCGCCGTCGTTTGGTTGACTGCTAGGGGCATCACGGTGCATGGCGTCGAGCACCCTCACGAGCTCTGCGATCTGCCGCTGCCAGGATATTGATGTTCATGGATGTCCAGCGTTGTGGGGCACACTGGACGCGTTCGCGCTAAGGACCTCGCTCGCTGGCGCCGGAGCTACGACGGTGCTGGGAGGACGAGTTAACGCTATCAGCGGCGGGTGCCGTTACCTGCTGGTGCGTAGCACCGATATCACGTTGGTATAAGAGACGCACCGGCCACACAGAAGAGGATGTCCATCCCCGGGCAGAGCTTGTACGGGAGCCGACGTGGAACGTAGGGATGTAGGAACGGCAAGCTAGGCGAACAGGGAAGCGCTCGCCAGCGTCCGCGCGGGGAGTCGTCAAGGCCGACCCGAGTGGAGCAGCAGCGTCTAGGGGTTGAGGCCGGAATCGTCGAGGCTTAGGCTGGAGCTTGGAGGTCGTCAATGGCTAGTTTGAGAAAGAGAGAGAAGGTCATGGGATGCGTGGGGTATCAAAACATGTTTTTCTGTAAACTGGTTATTCATAAAATATCTAGTAAAACTGGTTTTGCTAAAAGGCAACAAAAAACTCGTTTTCTAAATCCCCGTGTCTTATACTTGCTATCCAAACAACCACTAAGTGTTATCTTAATCTGAATAATGTAGGTTCAGTGATGTACTTCCATTACTACTGGCGTTTGTTCGAAGCCGCCAAACTCCTGGCAAACCAGTTATATGGGTTGCTCATAATGTAAAAAGATTTGATGGCCCTTTCCTGGCCCAAGAGTTTGACCGTTGTTCAGCTCAGATGCCCGAAGATTGGCTGTTTGTTGACACCCTTTGTTTGGCAAGGAAGTTGCCCAAGCTTTCAGCATCAAATGGTACATCATTTTACTCCAGGGCTGTTGGGTATAAAAACACTTCATACCATCGGGTTTAGGGTGTAGCACTTTTGCTTGCAAGGGTGGTTTTCTGTTTTGAGATTCTTTCTTGTACTCCATGATTTCTGTAATGCAATTCCATTTCCCATGTTTGTGTCCTCATATAAAAGGTGCCATGTTTGTGCTGTTATTTATTATTTATTTGTTGTCCTTTGGTTCTGGGAATATGAGGACCATTTTTGTTGAGGTGGCCAAGTGTTTTTTTTTTGCTTTTTATCATATGCCCGTATCATTTTTGCAGTCCCAGTTAGTTACCTACATTGTACCATTTGGTAAATCCACAACAGAAATAACCTTAATTACACAGAATTTTACTGTTTTCTGCAGATAAGAAACATCTCCTAAACTTGGAGTCACTATGCAAACGCTATGAGATCTCTGTGGAAGGCCCTTCTCATAGAGCAATGCAAGATGTGATGGCATTATGTCATGTTTTTCAGAAAATGAGTTTTGATTTTCAACTGACACATGAAGGATTAATGAATGAGGCCATCAACGCTAGTTATTTCAGCAAGTATCTTAACTAAACATTTGTTGTTTCCAGCTTCCCTGTTAAGTGCTTACATTTATTTGACTTTCCCCAATAGGATTAGCCTCTCCTTCACATTGCTGGATATTATTGCCTTTTGTTGAAACATCTCAAGAATCATGGCTTCTTTTTATTGAAAAGTAGCTGCATTTGTCAGTGAAAGCCCTACTGTGGGAGCTGGATCATTGATATTTACCCTTGAATTAGCATGACAAGTAGAAAACTATTGCCAAGTCGTTTCTGTTGGCTGATTGTCAGATCTATTTCATAAGGGATTATGCTTCAGCGATCTATTAATTACAAAGTGGCATTTCTCTGATGATTTAGCTGCGTTAGGCATGGGCTTCAGCGATCTATTAATTACAAAGTGGCATTTCTGTTTGTAGTAGCATGGTATATGCCATTAAAATTGTTTGAACCTACGCTAGTGATACATCCGCTGATGCCATTCCTTTCAAATTAAGTTGAATAAGGCATATTTGCCTGTAACGTGTGCTCCTATACAGGTACAGATTTCAGTTTAGTCTTTGTAGCCATTCTGGGGGACAAATTTTCGTTTTTGCTTGGTGCATTGCTATGTGATATTGGCAACCGGACCAGATCTATGGTTGGTATATCAATGCTGCATGCAGAACTGAGACTGCTATATTTGCGTTCATTACCTTACTTTGTTACCTTATATGGAGATATAGTACAGCAAAAATGATACCTACGCAAGAAATCTTTTGTATTGGTTGACCCTTTGCTGGCCACATGTTTATCATGGTTTGCACTGTTATGGTACTTGTCGAACAAATACTGCTCGGATAAAATGTTTTGTGGGCTATGGCAGGCATGCCCTAGTCCAGTAGGTGCAGCTCCCACACTACACTCTGGTCTGATCAGTTAGACAGACTCTCTGGTTTTGATTAGCGTCTCCGTAAATTGTAGGGTAGTCATTTCCGTTGAGTTTTTTTTATGGATGCTCTGTTCTGTTTTATCCCTGGCAACATCGACATGGCAAGTCAATCCAAGTGGCATCAAGTATCTTTTTACCATCTTTGCAAGTCCCAAGTAAATCATTCATCTCAAATGAAACTAGTAAGAACATGGGCAAGAAGATTGTGCAAAACTCATGTTTCAGGTTTATGTGGTTACCTAAAATATTTCCTTGTTTATGCTGATGAAATGAAGCTGGTGTAGGTTTGGCCGTTTCGGTAGGCCTGGATGAATGCATCATGTCTTTTCCATGTATTTACCCCGGAGTCTGGATGCATATATTCTTTTTTATTGGCCGACACTAGGAACTCGTCGAGCTGTAATCTCTGTCGTCAAATCATGTCAATCCAACAACCTAGATTGCTTCAATGGCGTGCGCTCAGCATGTTTAACATGCGATTAATATCATGCTAAAGATTAACATTTGTGCTAATCAAATAATTAATGTGTAATTGATATCCTATCTAATATCAACTGCATGTATGCATTTAGTAGTTGTCTAAACCAATATCTTGGTCAGAATGTCAAAACAAAATCTTGGTCATGCTTTTTTAGCATGCCCACACGTGTAGTATCTTGCATGTTGCCCACACTTCTTCTTTATCACTCATTTTGTCACATGTGAACAGATGACATCAATAGAAATTTTTTGGTTTTCGGCTTAAAAATATTTTATCTCTTAATTAAATAATTGAATTAAAAAATCTGTTTTCATTGTTAAATCCGTCTCGACGAGATCTTCAAAACTAGACCCCATATTGATATGTTTTGACGATTTTTTGCCCAAAAGTTGCCATTATGTTTACACTATAGTTGCCATAGTGCTTAAACTAAAATTGCCATGTGACAATTTCAGTTTGTAGAGCATGACAATTTTAGTATTTTGATGATGGCAACTCGAGTACTTTGACCATGAAAATTATTTTTTGTATGAACCATAGCAATTTTAAATGCGTGTAGCATGGTAATTTTAGTTTATGGTTCATGGCAAGTCTACTTTCTTAATTCCCCGTTTTATAAATGTAAAAAATTACTTTTAAATATAGAAGAAAATAGCTAAAACATATCATGAAAACTTTAGTGTAAACACCATGGCAATTCATGTGTAATAGACATGGCAACTTTTAACCTCAAAAATTCGTTGAAATATATTGATATGAGATCTAGTTCAAAGATCTCGTCGTGAGGGATTTAATGGTGAAAACGAATCTTCAATTGAATTTTTCATCTAAGAGATAAAACATTTTAAAAACTGAAAATCCAAAAAGATTTCCACATGCATGTATGCGGTGATGTGGCACAGTCTGTGTGTTATAGGGCGTGTGAGCGGGTTTCGCTCCTACTACACGTGTGGGTGTTAGCGTTGTCCTATTTTTTTAATAAAGGGACAAACCATGCTATGCCATCATGCTGTTTCACACGATAAGTTTTATAAGGGCATCTTCAATGCCAATCCTTAAACCGCTCATATTTGTCCGGACTCCGCAAGTCATCCAACCCTGACCCCATTGGTATGCGGAGAAGTACAACCATATTTTCCCCGCAAAGTCGAAGCAAA